>NC_056749.1:98566982-98923870 GCF_019279795.1 Protopterus annectens | reverse complement strand
TTACTGACCAAAGTCCTTCTGGTGTTTCTTTCTTTTCTTCTATGTCATCTACTGCAACCTTGTATACCTGGGCCACAGTTTTCATAGATTCACAGGTTCATAGACAGATACCAGGTTAATCACCCAGGAGGATCCTTTCTAAGCCTAGCCTATTTTTCCCAAAAAAATAATGATGTTGTACATCCAAATAGCACACTGAGGGCCAAACATTTATAAATTACCTCTTTCCATAAGGGACATGGGTGCCAGACCCAGTGTAAATTTTCTATCCCCATCCACTGGTCCAGGTTGCGCTTAAACTGGGGAATAGACAAACTTAGCTTTGTATGGGTTTTCTGATACATATACTACTTTAGTTTCTTCTTTGTAATGTTTACTGCATCTTGAGGTCTCTTCCTGTATATGTCTTCAAATAACTTTCAAGCTGTTGTTGTCCCAGCAGGTAACATGACTTAATTTCCTGCATATTCACTGCATCATATCTTTTAATTTATCTCATTGATTTTAAATGCTTCTGGTGTTTCGTCCTTCTCTTGTATGTTATCCATTGTAGCCTCCTGTATTTGGGCTATGATTTCCTTCTATAAATATATATATATATATATATATATATATATATATATATATATACTGTTTTACTTTGATTTATTCTAGGAGGGGTCTCAGATTTGCATCTGTAAAGTTTTTAACTGTGAATATTTCTCTTTATTTTATGTGTATATGCTTTTAATTTATTTCAAAGTCTTATAACGTAACTCTTTTGTGGAAATCATAACCATAGCTAGGTCATCTCGTGGCTGTGCACTTCCCCAAACTTGCATTCTCTCCCAACTCAATGCTATGGGGAAATGGGGAAAAAAAGCAGAGGATCAAAAAATCTGAAAAAGCAGCTTTTTACAAACACTGAGTGCTTTTGCCCTCAAATGCATCATCGGCATTAATTTACAAAATCAGTGCCAATAGTGCACTCATGCAATGTAAGCAGCTGTTGAGAGCACCACCTAATAGCTTCCACCCAGTGCAGTTGCCCTCTTTGACCAACCCTAGTTACAGCTCTGATGGAAATTATTGATTTGTTGCATGTCAGTTGTTGTTGTGTCTTTCGGCTTTTCCAGGTTAGGGGTCGCCACAGCGGAACTCCGGTCTGCTAATGATTGGCAGTAGATTTTTACATGCCGAGTTGCCGGCCCTGATGCACAACCTTCAATGAAGGTAAGCCCATTCACACATGTCTCCACACAGAAGACGCTCTAGCTGAGAATCGAACAGGACAACATCTTACTGTGAGGTGACAACGCTACCACAGCTTGTCAGTAACAATAATTAATATTTATAACATTTATCCCTCCCATCACTTTAACTGTTTCAGGACATCTTACTTTGAGATAATTTTTTTTATGTTTTCTTCTGCCAGACTGAGACCCGTGAAAACAGGATGCAACAATGTGAACAACTTTATACCATCTGTTGGCAATTTTTACTAAACACATTATCAACCTCAGTCTTAGTGTGTATATAAGGGCCAATCACTTTTATACCCTGGGATTTGTGAGCCCTACCTTAGTTTTTGTTTTTATTATTCCCACAGCAAACAGAAAAGAAATGTATATGCATCAGTTTTGCCTTTTTGAGATTTTGTACATTGTTTAGTATAACAATGGAAGACAACTACCAATGCAAGAAGATGAATAACACTAACTTTACAATTTTAAGGGTGGACTAGAGTTCCACATAGGTATTTATTTTACATATATTATTATTATTATTATTATTATTATTAATATTATTATGTGCATTATTATTTCTGCCTTTATCTAGCTGGCAGTGGCTAAAATGGGACCTTGTGACTCAATCCATATCATTTGTAATAAAGTATAAATAAAACAAGTTGTTGTTGTCTTTCGGCTTTTCCCGGTTAGGGGTCGCCACAGCAGAACTCCAGTCTGCTAATGATTGGCAGTAGATTTTCATGGTGCTGAGTTGCCAGCTTGACACCCAACCTTCAACGAAGGCACGCCCATTCACGCATGTCTTTCGGAACGCCACTCGACCTGCGGGAAGGACATGCAGACTCCATACAGAAGGCACTCCCCACACACTAGCTTAGAATCAAATGGGAGAACCTCTTGCTGTGAGGCAACAATGCTACTGGTGGACCAATTTCTCCAGCCACCATTCCCTTCCTTTTCACACTGATTTCATCTCTCCCTCTCTCTCTGTCTTGGAGTTTTTCCACTGTGAGTGTTCTCATGTGCAGAAGAGGTATGTAAAACTTTTGTAACATAAGGCATATGTGGACAGCTTTATTATCATTTCATTTTTAGAGTGTTTAAGATTTTGAAACTACTTTTGAAACTGACTACTTTTCTAACTCAAGGCATATTTAAAATTCTGCTGAATGGTACTAATTCACTCACTGACATCTGCCAGCAATGTTCCTTTCAGAAACTGTGCTATAAACAGGATGCCTTGATGTGTAGTTTGCATACAGATACCTACAGAGGTAGCGTATTTAAATATACTTAGAGGTTTACTTTTTATTACCCCACTTGTGCTCAGGAGTACTTGATATAGTTGGTGTTACCTCACAAAATGTTGGTGTCTGCTTGTGTATATCGATATTTTATAATTTTACATATTTCTGCAGGCAGCACAATAGTCACAAGTGGTGGCTATATCAGTAAGTAATGCTACTTTTGTCTTTTTCACTTCAGTTAAATTATCTGGCTTCCTCATTTCTGCTTTCTTTACAAATTGTACTGGAATATCTGACATAGTTGTTAGCCTTTACATAATTCTTTCTGGTTCGCATTTCCAGTGCTTCACCATCAGTACATTGCAGTGTCTTCATAACATACACTGTATAAGCCCTGAAACCATACCCTTCAGTATACAAGGCCTCATCCATATATACAGTACAGCTAGCAGGACTTTGGGCAACACTTTCTGTTTATGACTTGTGCAGCCTGCTTTCATGTTTCTCTCTCACTGTTTTCTACACATTTTTGTGTGTATCACAAACTATATTCAATGCATTTCAAGAACTTCTCAGTGTGACAAAACTATAATGCTTCAAAATCACAATGAAATGCAAAAAATGCAAAATGAAAGATAAAAATAAACAAAAAAAATGAGAATCAATTAATGATACTAAAACTTGAAAATGATCCTGTGCCTGAGATATATAAATCCACAGAACATAGCACCATGCAAAGAAGAGAATGGCTGCTTTTTATTGAAAAGTACAAATATTTATCAGACCAGCAAACTGCAGTTTTACCAAAGAAGGCTTTTCAAGTGCAAATCTTGGTATCCTGGCTGCAGGTTACTTAAATATAATAATAATAATAATAATAATAATAATCATGAATTAAAATCATCATATAACTCTTTAATTAATGACTCAAACAGATAACATAAATTTCCATCCTTCAAGCACAATCCATTAAAATAAGGAAATGCATTTGTGTAAATTCATATAAAAATACTAAGATCTGCTGAAGAAAATTATACTTGGTCCTACAAGATAATTCTAAACGCTCAAAGAAAAAGAACAAAATAGAATGAAGCAAATATAATAGACATTTTTAATGAAGAGAATGTTTTTTACTAAAGAAAATCTTTTATATGTATTAGTAATGACAAAGTTAATATTTTTATTTACACATGTGCATTAATGCCTGGAGCAAAATGGTCCCAATTTCAATATGTATTGTTGTTTCTTTTTGTCCAACAGTGTAGGTTTTTGAGTATCAACAGATAAGCTTAGGGATCCATCTGTAAGTTTGTTGATTGAATCATCTAAAAGCTGTGTTCATAGGTATATATAAAATGTATACCAAGATCAGTTAGAATTTATATATGATACAAGTTCTTTAAACCATTCAGTGTACCTTGCCACAACAGGCAATAATCATCAAGGTATCTTTTCCATAAATATGTATCTTTTAAATGAACATTATTGTCATGAAAAATCACATATTGCCAAAAATACCCTATAGAGTTCACAGGTTAATTAAATATCAACATGTATGGGGAAAATGCAGTCCCTATAGCTGTACCCCTGAGCTGCAAATAACATTCTTTTTGAAAGTAAAAAAACATTTTTATTCAATACCAAATCAAGCAGGTTAAGCAAAAATTAAACTGAGCATCATAATTTTTGGCCTGTATTTATACATACACACAGACACACATATAGATATATAGGTATATGGGAAACACTAACTGGATCAAATGTACTTTTATTCAACACAATGAAAGATGGTTGACAGATTCCAAGACTGCATTATTTTAGGGTTGGGGTATATACCCTTTCCACCCAATATTGTACTACACTGGAGTTATTATATATAAGTAGCAGGAGGTTGGATGATACAGGAGGGGCTTCCCAAACAATGTTACTGTTTTTTTTTTGTATTTTTTTTGCATGTGCTGAGGTTATTGCTTGATAAATACGTACTAACCTGTTGACATTTTTTATTTGATACTGGGAAAGTCGACATTTGGCTCTGTCAATCATCATAAGTAGACCCATATTATGTAAAAAATGTAAATATAAATATATCTATATCTATATCTATATATCTATATACATATATAGAGAGAGAGAGAAAGAAAAGATAGATGTCTGTAAATTGCCCAGTGGATCTTTTTTTTCTTAGATAAAACAAAAAGGTTTATATATTAGTTACCTTTTCATTCTTCTTTCTTAGGCCATATAGTTAAATCCTTCCCTCTTTTTCATTTTAACATTTATACAAGATCAAAGATCCTCTGCACAACTGCTCTCCTAGTTCCAGCAATGAGAGGGTGAGAGAATGCATGATCATCCAGTAAAAAGAAACTTAATGAAGAGAACCATACCATGTCCATTTAGGTAGAGAGACATGCAGTCGTTAGTGTCTCATTCTCCATGATGTTTTCAGCTGATTTATTTTTTAATTATTCTTATGTTACTCATGATGCTGAACTGCCAATATTAATCTTCTGTTTTCTGAATTTATTTTTAATTTCTTAATTTATATCTCAAATACTTATTGACATGGTTTTGTTGCAGCACTCCCCTGTATTTGCTATACTTGTGGGGTTTTCAATTTTGCTTTCTTTTGATTTTTTTCTTTTCATCTTAGTGCTTGTATTTGTTTTTTTTTTTAGTTTCATTTGCCATGTTCAATGCTTCTGAAGTGTTTTTGTTAATGTGAGAAGGATATCGTCTTTAATTTTTCCCACAACAGTTAAAGCTTCTGCTACATTTGGATCTGAGTATGTTATGTGCTCAAGCGTATGTAGAATTTGTTGAAAGGGGGCCCATAGCCCCTCAAGCCAAAGGATATATGTTACTAGTCTACATCAATTTTTACACATTGAACAATGGACATGAAATCAATGTCTTATCTTCGTACACAACTGATCCAAAACCTTTTATGGTTAATCAAACATAAAAAGCAATACCATGGAACCAATAACAGAAGCTGATTTATAGATTGATCTTGTTTTCTAGATGTCAAGAGTTTTCAGCATCAGGTTCAGACTTCTGAAGTGCTAGTTATTAATCTCAAAATTTTTGTTTTCATCTCTTTATGTTATATCGCCGATCCTTCTTCTATCAGATTTTTGTAATTCTATCTTCTTCCAGGTTTTTGCAGCACATTATTCCCACACCCTCTTAATATAACAACTTTTCTGATATGAATATTGCTTTTCCATATTTAAGAGCCCCTTCAATTCTATCATCTAAAATATTAAACCATTGTGGTCGCATTTCCAGTTGTTTGTCAAAAGAATCAATGAGTTTTAGATGTTGAATAAAAAGAGGTGAGAGGATATTAAACATGTTGTGGGGTTTGAACCTTATCCAAAGTCTGAAAAGTAATTAGATGACTGGGTTAAGGGTGTTCAGGGCAAGACAGAATGATAACAATGACAAGAACTCTACTTGAAATATTATTTCTTGAATGTGTATGCCTAATGCAGACCTTTTCCCCATCTCAATACTCATTTATAAACTGGCTTGTCACTTTCAATAACAACTATTATGTAATGTACGAATGTGCAGTGTAACCTGTACATCTGTAAGCATCCTGTAATCTAAAAAGACTACAAAAATACGGATTGCTGTCAAATATTTTTTGTAAACAATTTGTACAGTGCTGACATTTTAACACCTCTCACAGCATTCCATTACACCTTTATTTGATAGAAGAGATCCTTTATAGAAATTACTGTATTACCTATCAATTGTATTACAATGTTATCATTTTCAGCCAAAAGACTGTAACACTTTATATGTATCACTTCTTGCATACAGTTTATCCACATTAGAAGACAATAAGTTGCTTTAAAGTTCTTAAGATAATTTTCAGATTTAAGTGCTGCCATGTAGGTTGAATATTTTCCATTTCTAACCAAGCTGGTAAATGTTCAAGGTGTACAAAGAGACAGATTTTGCTTTGAATTAGTTTGTGTTGTAAATATGGTATATTATTCAGTTAGAATAAGGGTACATATGGATCCATTATCTCTTTTACTGATATGTTATCCTTAAGTTCAACATAGTCTTGTTAAAAGTTTTTTTTTTTCTTGGCTTTATTCATTCCATTTATTTTGGCTGGGTTACTGCTGCTATTTTCCCATTCCAAATAAGACTTTTTTGAGCCATCCATAAAATATTGCAATCTTTTTTCTAGTTCATTGCTAAAAATGGTGTAAAACAAATGTAGATCCTGTTTGCTACTAAGCATTTTTAGGAATTTTCTTGGCTCTTCTTTTTTGTCTGTTCCTTTATTATTGGTACTCCTAACTGTTTTACTGTTGCCTCCAGTCAGGATCCTCATGGGAGGGTTTGCTACTTGCTCCTTTCTTTCCTTCTGTTACACTGTGTACTTCCAGTAGTGTGTTATATGTCATTTATTTACTTACACAGTAGCACATACTAGTTATCTAAGTTGTGCTGAACGAATCTCTGTTAATAATTGCACCTGTCATACTCAGTATTATCAAACTGATGACTATCAGACTTTCTTCACTCAATTTCTCTCATGTAAATGAACCTATTTCCATACCTGTTAGATCCATCATATCTTCATATGGATTATTTTCTACTTGGCCAAGGGTATTTCTGTTTAATGAATAATGTCGGTTATTTAAAAGAGTACTCTTAATTACCTACTTTGTTACATGTCACATCTTCATATGCCTTAACTTAGTATGCATTTTCTCATGAACCAGAAGGGGAACCTTCTGTGTAAAACACTTGTTACATGTGGCAGATGTATGCGGTTTCTTCCTTTTTCAATTTCTCCAAGTGTTTTGTGTTTCTAATACCATGATAGGAGTGGACCCCATTCCTATGTCAGGGCATGATAACAGCTCATGCAATTACTACTGATTCAGTCTTTGATGTTAGCCAAGAGTGCTCTTTTCAGCCCTCACAATTTACCAATAACTGCACTTCCTGCAAATCATATGTGGTTATATGTGTCATAGCATATTTAAGTATGCTTGAAAATCCTTTTTTATTACTCTATTCCCTCTACTGCTAGAACTGTTTGGGGGATCTTTATCCCACATTGCTGCAGTTTCTGCTCGCAAATCCTTGTATTTTATGATTATGTGTCTAACAGTATGCAACACACTATTGTCACTGAGTGTAGCTATTTCAATGATAAATGCTATGCTTGTCTTTTTTTCTTGGACTAAAACACATGGTTTTCTTGCATATATTTTCTTAACTGTTGTATTGGGTGATCCCATATTATCTGAACTTTTCACTGCAATAATGCTTTATGTTACATATTTCCAATGCTTCTTAGTTACTTGTATAGTGTAGTGTTTGCATAGTCTCCAATTCAACAGTCTTGCCACATTGTGTGCCTTTCAATATATAGAGTGTCTGCCACGAGTTCTTCACAACCAGCATCAATATGTGCAATTGTTTTAAGTTCTAATTACACATCCTGCACTTGTTTGTTCCTTTACACTTTTCCTATACAATTTGTAAACTAATGTGAACTAACTTGTATGTATTCCACTGTCTTGGACTCCCATTATTAGCATTTCATCTTTTGTTTCAAATTCACATCTTCCTAACCATTCATGTGTCAAATCTTGATCAACATGTGGTTGTTTCGTAAGTTCTCTATACTTGCCAGGATAACAGTGCCATTTCTAGATTTTTTTCTTTTGGTCCTTTTCTTTACACACTCTCATTTTGTTTTGGGCACTTTCCTTTGCTGCCTGATTCTCATCTGCTTCTGGGTTGAGTTCCATTCCCACTCCTGTCTGATATGCTTCTGATAACCAAGTAAAGACGTAATGTCAGACTTTTTCACCTCATGTTTTAAGACTTTCACTATGTTTGGATCTGATGAGGTTAGCAGATATGTATGCACAAGTATAGAACTACACATGTAATCAATTTTGAAGAGGCACATACCTCTTTCAGGGTGAGGAATATATAATCTTGGTATACATGATATTTTTACATATCATTTGATAAACATGAATCATTTTTCTAGTTTTCATGTCCATTTGATCAAATAATTTTGAGGACAGTAAATCATCCCAAAACTGTAAGTTAGAACAGAAAAAGCAAATTAATTTACAGTTTGGACTTCATTACTAGATGTCAAGTCAGTTTTCAATGTCAGTTTTAGTCTTCTGAAGTGTTCAGAATTAAGATTTAATCACATTTGTTCATTTTTTTATTTTTAATCCTTCAACTATTTCCAAATATTTTCACACTACCTCCTGCTCAAATTCCTTTATATCACATTAGTTTCCCCAGTGGATATTTTGCTGGTGTTGTAGATTTCTTGATTTAAATGTTGCTTTTGCACATTTAACAAGACCAAATATCATTGCTATTTCATCTGAGAAAGTTTTAAACACTTGTAGGTGTGCTTTCAACTACTCATCTAACAAACTATACAGTTTTAAGCCAGCCACAAAAAGTAGATGATAAATCTTTAAATGGAGTTGTTTTCAGGGAGACAGGTTATACCCACGGCCTAATCTGTTAAGTAAACAGCTTAATGGGTTAAGGGCATGTCAAAACAGTAGCAATGACAAAGAATCAACCTGGAATATCCCTCTTCAAATTTTTATCCCTGGGAACATAATTTTCCCTTTGTCATGGCTTAGCTGTGATATTAGTGCCTTTAGCCAGAAATTAGGTACTGGCTGGGCCTACAGCTTTCCATTTAGCTTTTCTTAATTTTGTCTCAATTTATCCAGCTGTTACTTCATCTCATTTCATATCCTTTATATACGAGTTCTTTACAGTTTCTTTTAATTCTTCTATCCATTCAGCATCTTTGTTATGTTCAACAGAGTCTTCATAAATACTTCTAGAAAATGTGCCTATTTCTTCTTTATTTGGGGTTGTTTCGATTCTTTTTGTTTTTGCCCATTTTTTTATAAAATCATTTTGGGTCTTCAATGAAATTCTTATTTCATATTTTTTCTTTATATTCATCTGCATACCTTCTACTTTTTATGTCTGTGCTGATATTTCTAGTTTATTATCAGCAAAAGTGCATGATAAATCTTGGCCTGTTTAGATACTGTGCATTACTTTTACCTTTTTAAGCATTTTTGATGATCTATTCCCTTTTCTATATTCTTCTAACAATGACACTTCTTGCCTTAATTACTTTACACTTTTCTATATTCAGTGCTTCCATGGTGGCATTCTACTTCCTTTCCTTTGTTGCTCTAGGTTTCTTGTGGTAACACTTTATCCATTATTAGTTTAGCTGCACACTAATATATTCTGTTAATTTCTGTCATTGTTATACAACATGAATTTCTCTAAGTAGTCCTGATTACTGTGCTCATTTGTTTTACCAATCGTCTCACAGTTTGGGCATTATTTACTTTCTGTAATCTATTTCTTTTATCTTTCTTAAGTAAGTCTATCCATCCCTACCAAATTAGGGAGGTCTTCCTTAAATCATTTTCTTTTGGATTGCGAGCATTTTCTTTGCTCTCTGTTTCCTGTGAGTAACCTACAGACAGTTCCAAAACCTCTTCCTGTCACTTATCCTCATCAGAAACACTCTGCTTCATCTGGTGCTCCTGATATGAGAGCCCTTGGGCCCATCACTCCACAGCATTACTCGTGTCAGAGTTGCCACTGTTTTTTGCTCTTTGCCTTGTTCCAGTATGTATTCCCTCATGTGTGGAAAGGGAACTCTTATATGTAAAAGTCTTGTCACATGTGGCACACTTATATTGCCCCTGTCTTGTATGTATTCTCACATGCGATACAAGGGAACGCTTACATGAAAAACTCTTGCCACAAGTGTCACATTCATATATCGTCTCTCCAGCATGTGTTTTCACATGTGTTGAAAGAGTAGATATCTGTCTAAAACACTTGTTACATGTGACACATTTGTATGGCTTCTCACCTGTATGTATTTTCTTGTGTGCTGAAAGTGCACTCCTGAACATAAAACTCTTATCACATGCTGTACATTTGTACGACTTCTCTCCAGTGTGTATTTTCTCATGTGTTGAAAGGGTACTCTTTTGTGTAAAACTCTTGTGACATGTGGTACACATATATAGCTTTTCCCCAGTGTGTATTTTCTCATGTGTTAAAAGACCAGTCTTGTGTAAAAAACATTTGCCACATGTAAAACATTTGTATGGTTTCACTCCAGTGTGTAATTTATTGTGAATTGAGAGGTAAGCCTTCCTTGTAAAATTCTTGTCACATGTGGTACATTTATACATCTTCTCTCCAGAGTGTATTTTCACATGTGCTGAAAGGGTATTCTTCAGTTTAAAACTCCTGCCACATGTGGCACATTTATATGGCTTCTCTCCAGAGTGTATTTGCACATGTATTGAAAGTGTACTCTTCTGTGTAAAACTCTTGTCACATGTATCACACTTAAATGGCTTCTCTCCAGTGTGTATGTTTTCATGCGTTAAAAGGTGAGCAATCCTTGAAAATGCCTTATTACATATCGAACATTTATGCAGCTTCTTTTCAATATTCTCTTGCTTTTTATTAAGAGGGTTCTTGCCACATTCAGAATTCTCATGATTCTTACACAATGACTGCTGACTCCGAATCTCTCTTTGATTTAGATACCTGTTGACTAATTTTTTATTCATCTGTTAGAATACATCACTGATACATACAAAGCTTTACTGTATTAGTTAAAATGTTATTGCGTGAGTTTTATAATACAGTTTGATAAATACATTTTGTTTGGTACTTCATTTAACAATTAGTGACATTTAAGTCTGTATTTATGTAAGCCAGTGATTCAGTAGAAAGTACAGTTGTGTACATTTACCATAAATGTAGATGTTCAAGTGCATTCACTGTTGCAGTCATTACATTTGGGTTATCTGCCTGCAGGTAGCCCTCAGCTGGCCTGAATATCAAAGTCTTGGATTCCTGTGTCGGATGCTGTCTCTTCTTCCATGACGTCAGGTCGTCAGGGGTATAAAACATGCAGCTGATGCCATTACATCAGTTTTTCTTGACCCAGATGTCAGGTGTCCCCATAATGGGAAGCAATTATATGTTAGGTTACACCTCCAACAGAAAGCAAACACACCAGAAAGCATAAAACAAGAAACAAAGGTAAAGCCAAGAGAAGTCAGGAGGCTGGAGGGAGGGTAACCAGGACTGCATTTGATATTAGTTCTTAAAGAGTTAGCACACTGATCAAGGGATCATGAGGATTAGATGAAGGGATTCAGGAAGTCATCAATGGAAGAGTACTCTCATCACTCATCCATTGTAATGATTGAGTACAATGCAATGTTGAATGTATCTGACCGCGACACCTGCAAAGGCTGGAAAAAAGGGTCGCCAAAAATACAAAAGGCCTAGGGGTCTCAAAATATTGTCCTATGCTGCCCTACCTAAGGAACTTCAGCTCTACTCGAGTGCTCTGACATGCTCAGAGGTGTCCTGTGCCTGACATACAAGGCCACCCATCCAGCCCAGAATTAGATCCCGTAGCAAAAAACAAAAATCTAAGAGATTCAGAACTGACAGGGTTATTACTTAGAAGCCTATTAGGTTATTAATAGGACATGAGAGAGGACAGTTCATCTGCCAGAGACTCCTGAGGGCTGTGGTGAGGTGGAGCAGAGCACCTCGCTAGCTTTGTGAAAGAGAAATCTTGACCCGGAGAATACCAGATATACCCCAGGAATTATCTCAATTGTGTCACTGCTTGACAGCACAGCAAAATAAATAATGAATAGTATCCAAGCTAAAGGAGAAGTGAAAGCCACAAAACTCTGGCTAGGCTTATAAATGCCCTTGGACAGATAGCCTAGTATGAACCTATGAACCTATGCAACAGTGAATACACTCGAACATCTACATTTATGGTAAGTGTACACAACTGTACTATGTTCTCTGTGTTTCACTGTTGCAGTCATTACATTTGGGTTGATTCCCAAAGCTAAGGAAGGGAGGAGGAAGTTAGAGAGCATTAGGACCAGCTATTAAGCCCTGCAAAACTGCAGTGGCAAAACCAGCTCTGGATTTAGAAAAAATAGGCATGTGGTAATGCTTGGTGAAGGTATGTACAGAGGTCCAGGTAGCAACTTCTAGGATGTTCCTGATAGGGACACCTCTGAGAAGGGCTCTAGAGGTAGATGCAGCCCTGGTGGAATGTGATCTTATCCCCTGTGGGGTAGGTTTTCCATGGTGCTTATAGCAGAAATGAATGCAATGAGCTATCCACTTAGAAATGGTTTGCTTTGAAATGGCCTTCCCCTCTACTCCTGCAGCAAAGCCAACTAGCAGCTGTTCAGATTTTCTAAGAGGCTTAGTCCTGTCCAAATAAAATCTAAGTTGTCTGTGCACGTCCAAAGAGTGCAGAATTCGTTCTCATTTGTTTTGTGGATTTGGGAAAAAAGTAGGCAAATGAATGGACTGACTAAGGGCCACACTAGACACCACCTTGGGCATAAAGGAAGGATTGGTCCTGAGGGACACCCTATCTGCATGGAAGATGATAAAGGGCTCCACTGCCATGAGGGCCTATAATTCAGACACTCTTCTTGCTGAAGTGATGGCTAGAAGGAAGGCTGTTTTCCAAGAAAGGAATTTCAAGTCTGCAGTTGCAGCTGGCTCAAAAGGAGGTAAAGTAAGCTTTTCCAATACAAAGTTAAGGTCCCAGGCTGGAGTAGGGGCTCTCCTGGGTGGTCTTAAATGTTTGGGCCGTCTGAGGAATTGCTTTAGCAGGGGGTGAGAGAAGAGGGGTGAAATGGCAGAGGCATGAAATTTAATTGATGAGAAGGAAAGGCCTTTGTGGAGCATCTCTGCTAAGTACTGAAGAATATGCGGTAAGCTGGGCACCATTGTGCCCATCCCCTGAGTCTGGCTCCAGGAATAGTATCTTTTCCACTTTTCAGCATAGGATTTTCTAGTACTAGGCCTCCTTGCCTCCAGAATGACATCTAGCACCTGCTTACTGAGGGATGCTATTGGAGAGCCCAAGGAATTTGCCAGGCTGCAAGGTTCAGGGTTTGAAGCTGAGAGTGCAGAATCTGGCCCTCCTGCTGGGACAGCAGGGAAGGGGTCTGAGGCAGATGCCATAGTTCCAGCAGTGACATACTGCACAAGAGGGGGTACCAGTACTTGCGTGGCCAGTCTGGTGCAATCAGGATTGTCCTTGGTTTGTCCTGTTTGATCTTTAGCAGATTTCAAGAGGAGAGGGGGAAAGGCATAAACTGAGAGGCTTTCCCAGGTAAAGGACAGGGCATCCACTTTCCAAGCTTGACTGTGGGAAGTCCTTGTGCAGAATTTGTCCAAATGGTAGTTCTGAGGGGAGGCAAACAGGTATATCTCTGGATTCCCCCATTTGTTTCTCAAAAGGTTGAATATCTTTGGTTCCAGTTTCCACTCGTGTGAGTCCATGAGATTTCTGCTTAGGTCGTCTGCCAGTGAATTTAGATTGCCTGGCAGGAGCTGAGCTTGTAGGTGCACTTGGTAGCTCAAGGCTGAGTTCTACAGAGCCATTGCTAGTCTGCAGAAAGGGTACGAGTGGGTTCCCCCCTGCTTGTTTATGTACCACATAACAGTGGTGTTGTCTGTCTTTACCAATAATTATCCTGGAAGAATGTTGTCCTTGAAGGCTGTCAGGGAATTCTGTGCAGCTAACATTTCTTTTTGATTGATATGCGGGTGCATCTGACTCGGGTTCCTTTTGCCCTGAATGCACTGCCCTGCCAAGTGAGCCCCCCATGCATAGTCTGATGTGTCTGTTGTTAGAGTTTAGGTGGCAGGGGGTAGCATGAATGGGAGCCCCTTGTTATGGTAGCAGGCCTCTGCCCACCAAAGGAACTCTGTCTTTATACAAGGAATGATAGGAATCATTGATTCCAGGTCCTGAGAATGTTGACACCATAGGCTTTTAAGATACCATTTTAGTTTCCTCATATGCAGTCTTGCATATTGAATTAGTAGAATGCAAGAGGCCATGAACCCCAGGGATTTCAGGATTTTCCTTGCAGATAGCTGGACTTTTGTGGCTAGTAGTTTGAAGAAGGCTGTCAAATAAACTTGTTTCTCTGGTGTGAGGTAAGCCATCTGGGAAGTTGTGTTCAAACTTACTCCCAGGAATACGATTTATTGACAGGGTACTAGATGAGATTTCTTTTCGTTTATGGTGTACCCCAGCGAGGTTAGAAGTTTCTTTACAAATTCCAGATGTTTTAGTAGCATGTCCTGCCTTTCTGCCTGAATTAGACAATCTTCCAGGTATGGGTATATTTGAATATTTCTTTGCCTGCAAAATGCAATGACTGGAGCTAGGCACTTTGTGAATACCCAGGGCACAGTAGATAAGCCAAAGGGAAGTGCAGAGAACTGATAGTGCATGGAGCCTGCTCTGAAGCGTAGGTATTTCCTGCAAGATTCCCTTATTGGAATGTGCAGGTAAGCTCCTTTAAGTCTAAGGTTGCCAACCAGGCATATTTGCTTAGCATAGGAAGCAGCTAACGAAGTGTTAGCATTCTGAATTTTGGGATTACCAAAAAGGTGTTTAGAATAGAGAGGTCCAGGATAGGATGCCAGGAGCTGTCTTTTCTGGGTACCAGGAAAAGTCTTGAGTAAAAACCTTGTCCCCTTTTTTCTGCTAGGACAAGTTGAATAGCCCTGATACTTAGAAGAGAGAGAACCTGCTGTTGAGCCTCTGCCCACTGATTTGGGGGTAGGTCTGGCCAACTGTTTGGGGTTGGTAAGGTGTGGAAGTGAAATCTGTATCCTTGGAAGACTATATTTAAAACCCATTTATCCTGGGTAATGAGTTCCCAGTTTTTTGCATGCAAGGCAATCTTTCCCCCTAAGGGAGCAGGCAGTTGAGCAGGGCATGGAAGGTTTAAGGTTAAGTCATTGTGACAGTTTTCCATAGGGGTGTCTTACCACTTCCAGCTTTGGAAGTGGGAGCCCCCCCACTGCTTAGGCTTGTGAGTACCTTGCAACTGTAGCCCAGTTGGTCTGCTGTTCCTGGGTTTGGACTGAGAAGGCCTGGAAGGGACAGGAAAGGACCAATTCTTAGAAGACCAATGCCTACTAAATCTGGGAGGCTGTGATTGCAGAAATCTTTAACAGTTTGCATAGATTTAGCTTTTTCCTCCATCTTTTTAAGGACTTCTTCCACTTTGTTGCCAAATAGGCTGTCTTGATTTAAGGGAGCATCCAGTAATTTAGCTTTAACATGATCTGGCAAATTTTGCTCCTTAAGCCAAGCATGCCTTCTAAGTACAGACCCAGTGACAGCAGCCCTGCAAGATGCTTCTAAAGAGTCAAAACCACATTGCAAAGTATGTTTACCAACTTGTTCAGCAGAATGCATTAAATCCTGTAATTCTTCCAATTTTCAGCACAGACAGGAATCAACATCATTTTCTGTTTAAGTAGTCCCATAATATGCTGCTGATACTTTAACATATGAAACTGGCAGTTTAAGCCGTTAATGGCCAAAGCAGCAGAATCGTTTACCTTCTTACCCCATCTGTCCAAGGCCCTGAAATCTCTATCAGAGGGGGTAGGGTTTTTGGCAGTAGTAGTCTTAATGCCTTTAGGTCCTTGGGAAATGGTCTCTGGGTCTGCAGTAGGATTCTTGAAGAGGAACTTGTGAGAGTCAGGTACTCTGTAATACCTGTCAGGCTTCCTGGGAGCTCGAGGTAAAGTTTCTGGGGCCAGGCTATATTCCAAGAAGGCATCATCTACAATGTCTAGGACAGGATGGACAGCTAAAGGCCTGTGTTGAGGGAGGAGTAAGAATTCCCTAAGCCTCTTCTTGGAGTCAGAGTAATCTTGGCTTTCCCAGCGGAGATGCTCCCTAAGAGTGCGCAAGGTTTCACCAAAAGAACAATCTTCTGGAGGGGAAGCAGAGGGAATGGAATCCTCTGCATCAGAATCCTCATAGGTAGATAAGAGCAAATCCTAGTAATCAGAAGAAACAGAAAAATCAGAATCCTGATCAGACAAATCAGAAGGGAAATCAGTTCTAGGTCTCTTAGAGGGTGAAGGCTGGCTTCCCCTAATTAAAGTAATAAGGTCTTCAGCCATTCTTATAACTTGTTTTTTAGGCATATGGGCCTGACAATGTGGTTTGGACGTCGTTTTCTAGGCGTGGGTTGAGTTTTGAGAAATGCAAGTCAGTAGGCCTGAATACACCCTCAGAAACCGGTGCCTGCACAGTGGCTCTGGACCCATCCAAGGTAAAGACATCCACAGGTTCCATAGTCGAAGAAGCATCTCGTGGCATACTGGACTCTGAATGGGTCTCAGTACATACCTGCGAATCTGAAGTATCGGGTATCAGGGGCTGCAAAAGTACCTCAATGAGTACCGGTGAACTGGCGACTAGCTTAACGGAAGCGTCATCAGGAGCTTTGGAGCTATGCGGTCTGTCTCTGTCTTTATCTTTATGTTTTTTTCGGAATGTCGGTAGTCAGATGGCTTACCGAAGCCATTTCTGGATAGTTAAACCGAGTACCAAAATAATTTGCTGCAAAAATAAACCGACGACGAATAGTCCGGGATTTGAATAAGGCACAAAACTGACAGCAAGGGACGTCGTGGTCTGGGCCTAAGCAAGGAATGCAGTACGAATGAAAATCTTTATGAGGTATTTGCTTTCCACAGGTAATACAACTGTTAATTTTTACTGACATCGGTTAAGAGCAAGAAAAAGGATCCACAATGGAGTGCTTAGCTTTTTGTACACTTTGGTTCTGAAACTCAAAAACGAAAATTTCAGGAGTCAGCCAATCGGCACTTGCAAACTGCTTCAGCTTCGGGCACTGCACAGCAAGAAAGATTGATGTAATGGCATAGGCTGCATGTTTGATACCTCTGACGACCTGACGTCATGGAAGAAGAGACAGCATTCGACGCAGGAATCCAAGACTTTGATATTCAGGCCAGCTGAGGGCTACCTACAGACAGATAACCCAAATGTAATGACTGCAACAGTGAAACATGAAGAACATCATAGTACTTACCACAAAAATAACATCTAGCTCCTCATACTGAGTGGCTTTATCCATGTGCATTTACTGTAAAATCACAGTTTTATATGTGGTTTATACTTTCTACCCATTCTTCTTGTCAAGTTTCATCCAGTACCCTTTCTCCATTTCTAATAACCAGTAATTTATGAAAATGTCATATACATTCTACCTTTCAACTTCATGATTTGAATCCAAAGACATACAGAGTTTCCCATGAAAAAATCTTGAGGGTTCATTATCATGATGTTTTTGTAAAGTCAGAGTAAAGCAGAAAATTGTGTTCTCCTTTTTTAAGCAGGAATATTTATAATTCCCAAGGTTTATTCTTCAACCAATCCCGTAGAATGCCTTGCAAGAATGAAAAGATCAGATTTTAGACCAATACATTTTTAACAAAAGAAAATATTTAAGAAACAAAAATATTGGCTGTAAATGCATCTAGGCAGCTGTTTATGCCTAGAAAGGACATACCTAGAAGAATCAGAGAACCTTGCTCAGAATACAGATATTAGGGTGTGGCCCCTAAAGATAAAGCTGAGGGTCATGTTTACTGGCAAGTACATGGTGGTGGGATGAACAACACAGCCCAGTCATACTCAGCCAGAAAAGGTTGCATGAAGGTACCACATAGGCTCACCCCTACAGAGCGAAGGGTGAGAGCTGGGCACTGCAAGTTCTGTGGCAGAAAGAAGGGGGACACACTAAGACTAACTAGGCTCTCTCAATGAAAACTGGCCAGTGGGACTGAAATGTCACCTCATTACTGAGGAAGGCAGCAAAGCTTGCATGGTAGGTTGAAAAGTATGGACTGTGTAAATAGATCTTATTTCTACATGCATTAGTTTTACAACCAGACTTCTGAATCGGAGGTGTTCTCTCACTTTCTCCAGATCTGCCCCTTGGGAGTCACCACAGGAAAATGTTTGGATACTTTCAAATCTCTTCTTGGATACTGTAAAGCTGATGTCTATGCCAGAAGATGATAGGGATCAACCCACTTAATTTACAAACTACAGAAAGAAAAATGATTTGTACATAGATCTCAACCAGCTACTGAGAAAATTCAGCTTTCTCACGAATGATTGCGGTGTTTGACAGGGTAGCACCTAACGAGTTTGTAGGAGAATTCAAGTGCAGAGATATGGAGATATCCTTAGGAAAATGGTAGCATAATATGAACATGTCTGTTATTGGGACCTCATAGAAGTCACTGAGAGACCCTACTGAACAACATTTTTGAAAACAAGGTTGCTAATAAATACAGATAACATCACAGCATCTTGTGGCAGAGGTCAGTGACTTTCTCAGTAGGTATAACACCTACGTCCACATCTTCTGAACATGGGTCAGGACAGGTATTGATCTGCTAACTGATCAATGGGTGGGTGTCATTGCTGCCAGGTGGCTGCTGAGGCAGGTAGAAAGATTCAGAAAAAACGTAACTATAGCCAGGGTATCATGGAAATGGCTAGCAAATGCTTCAGTGCACTATGGCTTCATTGTTCACTTTCATAACAATTTTTCGTATGTACCAAGGTGCACGGCCTTTTCAAGACCCCCTCCCCCCAAGTTAAGCTGGGAACAAGGGGTTGTGGTGAAAAGGTGGCCAATACTTGCAATGTTGATAAACGTAAGGCCTGATATTGTGTACCATGAGTATGGAAAACTCATATCAATGAAAGAGGCCATCAATGTACTTCTAATGGGAAGTTTGTGTATTTTGACTGAGCAGTTCTGAAGTTCTGGAGAATGAGTTTTGGATGGCCACAAAAAGATTCTGGAACACCATCAGATAACTTAACCAGTAGGACATTTGATCCAAGAGATACTGTTCAGAGGTAGAGGCAGCAGCTCCCTGTTTTAATTCTGAGACTTGTAACTGTGAATCCTGGAATTATGAAAAAAATACTATGTAAAATACACAAGAACAGCAAATGCTGACAGTGGCTATTCTTCTTTAAGGTTGTTTTTTTTGTACCCCCACACCCATGTTACTTGTAGATTGTCACACCATGGAGTAAAAAATGGAATATTCTGAGGCTCACTGATCCACACAGTACATATAAATACACATTTTTCACATTCAGTCTTGTTATTCTGGGATTGCACTAAAATGTCAGAATTACAAATGGTTACTAGAAGGAACATGACAAAGAATTTCAGAGCTCATTAGACTTTTACTCCTTTAAGAATGTGGTACAAGAAGCAGATGGTTGGACTGCATCTGTTTCTAAAGAAAAGATCAATATGGCAAAGTAGAGAAGATCCTACCAGAAATGCTAAAAGTGCTGGATACTGTCTGGCTTGCTGCAATTAATGCACCTGTTTTCGGTACTGGGTAAGTGGTAGGGAGCATAACTCCAGAGTGGCACACTGGGTATTAGGTCTCTTTTTCAAAACAATGGTCAGGCGGGATTATACAGAGCTCACAACCATCATCTTTATGAGGACAGCCCACGCAAAGGTCAGAGTTATGGAAAGGAGACATCATCATTAGGTACACCTCATTACGTTACTAACTCTGATAGCCCAAGGAGGCAGCAGGCTAGTCCTGTCTGCCTTTAACTGCCTTCAGAACTCTTCATTTACTAGAAGCATGCAGATCTGATCCTGCCCATGAAAACTAGATCTAATCAACATCCTCGCAAAGGAGTTGAGGGAGTATGGTCTACATGTGATTTGTGGACCTGGGGAATACATTTAACCACATCCCAAGGGAAGCATTATCGCATCACAAGGTCCTAGGTCTGCTACTGGATGCTACTTGATCCCTGTATTTGTGAAGGAACAGTAGTTGACTCCACATTCTTGATGTTAAATGCTTTATTAAAACACTGTCAGAATTCTATAATAGTTTATTAAGAATGTATCTTGTCTCCCATCCAGTTCTTAACATTTCTCTTCAGACTATCAAGGCAGAGCCAAGGTTTAATATCCAGAATGGGGACATGAGAACTGCACCTTTGACTGCAGACAATGCTGTTCTTAAATCCTCAAGGGAATGTGATCTCCTGCATGGGCCAGAGTGGTTTACACCAGAGAAAGAAACAAAAGAGATAAACATCAGCAGATTCAGGAGAAAAATGTATTCCTCCTAGCAGGTAAGGGTTAACAGGTATCCCGAGTGCATGAGTTTACATTGGCTGTGGTAGCAAAGAGAGTAGTGAATCCTAGGCTGAAGATCTCAGTTTTAAGGTCTGTCTTTGTCTGCATCCTCACCTGTGGTCATAAACCTTGGTTAGTGACCAAAAGTTAAGATCATGACTTCAGTTTGAAGAAACTGGGTTTCTTTCTAAAGTTGCCAGTAGGATCATGGAATCAGACACTTCTCATCCATGTTGACAGTAGCCAGCAGAGATGGCTAAAATACCTACAGAGGATGCCTTCTGACTGTTACCAGTAGGAGGTGCACGAGGTTTGGCCCAGTATAAGGGGGTTCCTGGGGCAGACCCAGAACATGCTGCAGAGATTATACACTTCAGCTTCCACATAAATGGTTTGCGATGAGCTGGGGACTGTTGGTGGGGATAGTGTGACCTGCCCTGCTCACATTGTTAAAACTATGCCCATCACTAGGACAAATAGTTTAGAAAAGAGATGCATGGGTGGATACATATTTTTATGGAATTCTGACAGTTTTACAAGACTTAATTATTTAATCTCATTTTAATATTTCAAAATATAAGAGTGGTGCACAGCTAAGGGCTCAGAAGTAACACCTTTAATGAGTATGAATATACAAATAATCAACTCCAACATGCTGAAAGTACAGTTGCGTAAAATCTTAACATAACTGTAGATGTCCTTGGTTTCATTGCTGCAGTATTCTTAACATATGGGGATTCCCCTGCTGTGGAAGCCCGACATCCAGCCAGTCTACTATAGACTCCTGTTGCTTTAAAGGTACGTTTGAACGTCACCCAAATGGCACTTGCATAGTGTAGGGCATAAAGGAGACATTCAGGCCGACCATAGTCAGCACTGATCACCCCAGTAGGAACACCAGCCTAAAGAACCCGAAAGGTAATCTGTACATCTAGGAAGGAAAAGGGCTGGGTGAAGAAGAAAGGGAGCAAATACTGCAGCAGTGAAGGCAAAGACATCTACCATTATGGTAAGATTACACACAACTGTACTATGTCCTTACATTTACTGCTGCAGTATTTTTTACATATGGGATAGTGCCAAAGCTCAAGAGGAAACTAGGGAGGGCGAAGGAGCAGAAGAGTCCCCTAAAAAGCCATAAAGAATGGCACTAGCAAAACCATCCCTAGCTCTAGTGACACCATCCAACGTGTAGTGTTTGGTAAAGATGCGCACAGAAGACCAGGTAGCTGCTTCAAGAACAGAATTTGTATCAAACCCATGAAAAACACACCAGAAGAAGCCACAGCTCTAGTAGAATGAGCCTTGACTGAAGAGAGAAGGCTCTTGCCATGAAAAGTGTAACAAAAAGAAATAGCCTTAGAAATCCAAGAAAAAGTAGTTTGGCTAGATACAGCAAGTCCCAAAGATGAAAAGAAACAAATAACGGATCAGATTTTCTAATAGCCTTAGTTTTATCCAAATAAACCTTGAGTAGCCTACACATATCCAAAGTATGCATCACCCTTTCACTGTCAGTTTGTGGAGAGGGAAAAAGTAGGCAGATTAATTGACTGATTAAGTGACAGCTGATTAACCACCTTAGGCATAAAAGAAGGGTCAGTGCACAAGGACACAGTCCTCATGAAAGGTCAAAAAAGGAGGACAAGCCATAAGAACCTGTAACTCAGACACAAGTCTGGCAGAAGTAAGAGCTCACAAAATAACAGTCTTCCAGGAGCAATGTTGCAAGGAATCTGAAGCAGCATGTTCAGAAGGAGCCTGAGTCAACTTCTCCATAACAAAATTAAGATCTCAGGAAGGAGGAACAGGCTTCTTGGGAGGTTTAATATTAAGGAAGCCTTTAAGAAATTGTTTCACCTCAAATCTAGAAAGTAAAGGAGGGGAAAAAGGTAGATATGCAGAGACAGCTAATAAGTGGGCCTTACTAGAAGAATACGCCAAACCAGCATTGAGCACTCGCATAAAGAAGAGAGGACCAAAGAAACATCCACAGTTACGTGGGTCCAGGTTATGAGAGAAACACCAAACAGAAAACCTCTTCCATTTGGATAAGTAGGATTTCCTAGTAGTACGTTTCCTGGCCTCCTGCAGGACTTGTAGCACTTCCTCAGAAAAAAGGTGTCTACGAGGCACAGTGCCAGTTGAAGTATGGACAGGTGGGGATAGATGAGAGATCCCTTGTCTTTTGAGAATAGATCCACCCTGTGAGGTAACTTGTGATGATTGCCCCTGGCTAAATGCAGAAGAGGGAACTAGTGCAGTCATGGCCAAAATGGAGTCACCAACAAGGTTTTGGGAGCATCCTGTTGGATTTTGAACAAGACTTTCGGAATGAGAGGAATGGGGGGGAATCCATAAAAAACATCCCCTTCCAAGAAAATGAGAGGGCATCCACCTTCCACACCAGAGGACCTGGGACTCAGGCACAAAACAGAGGAAGCTGTCTATTCAGAGGGGAGGGAAAAGGATCCACTTGAGGAGTATCCCACTGGTGGATAATGTCCAGAAACACATCCCTGTGAAGCATCCATTCATGGGACTGAGTTAAGGACCTACTCAGAGTGTCTGCCACAATGTTCTGACCAGAAGGGATATAAACTGCCTGAAGAATCACTTGATACTTGACAGGAAGATCCCATATCAGAAGCGCCAACCAGCAAAGAAGATAAAAAATCGTTCCTCCCTGTTTGTTGATATACCACATCACTGTGGTATTGTCAGTGACCACTTTGAGAAGCCCTGGAGAGAAGAGAAGATGAAAGGCCTGAACAGCCAACAGAAGAGCTATCATCTCTTTGACACTGATGTGCTACTTTTGCTGATGAGGCGACCACACCTCATGAACTTTTAGGGAGCAAAATGTCACCCCTCAAGCCCATGTCTAAAGCATCTGCGAACAATTCCTGAGATGGAAGAGGGGGAAGAAAAAGGATCCCTGGATTCAGAAACAACAGATGAATCCACCAGTGAAGGGCCTGTCTGAGACAAGGATGTAAAGGAACAACAAAGTCTAGAGGATGTGCATGTTGAAGCCTCACTGACTTCAGAAACCACTGAAACTTTCTTCTGAAGTTTGGCTAGAAAGAGCATCGGAATGGTGGATGCCATAAACCCCAGAACTCTCAGAAACTCCCTGGTGGTAATGGAAGCCAGAGGAAGAAGAGTGTGAAAGATAGAAATGAGAGTGAAGGCCTTTAGAGAGGATAGGGAAGACAGCACTGACACCATCTGAATCCTGAATCAGAAAAAACATGATCCTGAGAAGGAGTCAGAGAAGACTTTTTGAAATTTATAGTGAAACCCAGACTCACAAAATGAAGATTTTTTTTCAAAAGGCCTCCGGAGAGGATGCCTGAATCAAAAGGTCGTCCAAGTAAGGAAATATTTGGATCCATTGAAGCCTGCGAAAAGCAATCACAGAAGCAAGGTATTTGGTGAACACCCTTGGGGCAGTAGAAAGGCCAAAGGGCAAAGCAGAGAACTGAAAATGGCAGGAAACAAAGAGAAACACAAAAACTTCTTGAAAAGAGGATGGATCGGAATATGGTGATAAGCATCCTTGAGATCCAGAGACATCATATAGGCCTGAGGGAGTAAGAGAGGACACAGAATCTGAAGGGACAACTTCTGAAAGGAAGGCACTTTTAGAAAAGTGTTCAGATTAGAGAGGTCTATAATATGTCTTCAAGTGCCCTCTTTCATGGGAACTAGAAATAGTCTGAAGTACAACCCTTTTCCTCTTTGGGACACAGGAACCTCTTGAATAGTACCCTGAGTCAAGAGATTTTGAAGAACCTCTGGAAAAAACGGAAGTTGTTCCCAAGGAGGCTGAGGAATAACCTTAAAAGGAGGATGGGATTTCCACATCATGAAGTACCCCTGACAAATGATTGACAGAACCCAAGAATCCTGAGTGATTTGAAGCCAAACAGGAAGAGAAAGAGGAATGTGGCTGGGATGGGACGGTCAGTCGTACAGCACTGGTTTGTCTGGAAAGGAAGGCTTCAGAGTTCGTAAAAACTGAGGAGCCTTAGCAAGAGGAGCCTGATTGCCACTCTTCTTACCCTTTAGTAGAAGGGCAGGATTGCCTCCGAACGAAGGCAGGCTTAGCGGGGTAGTTTCTCTGAAATTTAGGCAGGAGAAACACACACATGTTTAAGTTCCTTTAAGGCCTTACCCTTACTCTGAAGGGACTTAAACAAGCCAGCAGCAGCTTCTCCAAACAAAACCTTAGAATCCAGAGGAGCATCCATTAACTTAGCCTTAACATCATCAGGTAGAGGTTGAAACCTAAGCCAAGAATGCCTCCTCATCGCTGAACCAAAAACAGCAGCTCTAGAAGAGACATCTGCTACATCCTAATTACATTTAATAGAATGATGAACGACTTCAGAGGAAGTCTTTAGCAAGGAAAGAACAAAAGTTTTACCCTCATAGTCTGGATAATCAGAAATACACTAGACTATAACACAAGGAAAGGTGGAGGAGTAGCACAAGGAAAGGTGGAGGAGTAGCAGTTCTGTTTAAAAACACAATAGATGTCACACTAGCCCCACTACAACCCCCCTTGTTCAATAATGCAGAAGCTCTAGTTAGCAAACTACAGCTTAACAAAATTAAATCTATATTCATTGCCTATACTTATATCCCTCCAGGCAACAATGCTAATACACTAGAAGACTTCCTCCAATGGCTTTCCAACACATACCCCCATGAAACTATGGTGTTAGGAGATGTTAATATTGACTGGAACAATTGTTTCTCAATCTCCCACCACCCATATAGACCTTCATGGCTATACCCAACTTGTATCCTCACCCACTAGAATAAATAAATCCAACTACAAAGGCCGTATCCTGGACTGGATTCTTATTAACAATCACCCAGACCTGTATAACACGGGTACCCTCCCAGATGATATAAGTGACCACCT
The DNA here is from genome assembly GCF_019279795.1 of Protopterus annectens. Classification (NCBI taxonomy): domain Eukaryota; kingdom Metazoa; phylum Chordata; order Ceratodontiformes; family Protopteridae; genus Protopterus; species Protopterus annectens. The sequence goes on along the minus strand of NC_056749.1, from coordinate 98,898,318 downwards.
ACTCACTTACATCATCAAGCATAAAGTAGATAACCACCACCAAGTTCTCTATAAATCTATCAGAAACAACAAGAACTTTAACTCCACTGACTTTCAGAATGAACTCAGAGCATGTAATTGAGCCATAATAAAAGAACTTTTACTAGATGATGCTGTAGCCTATTTTAATTCTAAATTCCTCTCCATTCTAGATTCCCACGCTCCTATCTGCACCCTCAGAGCCAAAACTAAGACCACCTCCTGGCTCTCTAAAGTAACCAAAACCAAAATCATATCAAGAAACAAAGCATGGGACAAATGGTGCATCCCCAAAGACCCATTCGACCATATTAAATTCCGACAACTAAGGAATGATACCAAGAAAGCCACATTGTTAGACAAAAAAAACTACTACCAACATCTTCAGCAAAAACACCAGAACAAACCTCAAAAATTTTGGGCAGGTATAAACAAACTGCTCCACCCTGGCCAAACCACTACCCCACACCCTCAGTTTGTAACCTTAAAACTCCAGAGGAAACTGCAAATATCATTAACAATTTTTTTTTTACCAAAACCATCCAATCTCTAGCTAGCCAACTACCCCCACCAGCTCCATTCAGAATTCCTCCACAACCACTACCCCATTCTCTTTTACCTACCAGCCTGTATCTCCATTGACCAACGAATCACTAATTAACAAACTAAAGCCCACTACCCTAGCAGCTGATCTCCTCCCACCAGAATACCTACAAAAAGGGGCAGAAGCCATTGCATACCTTGTCTCGATCATAATAAACCGCACTTTGACTGAAGCCACTATCCCCTCTCTCTGGAAGGTTTCCCACGTCATTCCCCTTCATAAAGGAGGGAATTCTTTAGACCTCTCAAACTTCCGACCAATAGCCATACTACCACCACTGGCCAAAATTATGGAAAAATGCATCCTCAAACAATTAATGCACTATCTCACCCAAAACAAACTATTGGCAAACTCTCAGCAAGGTTTTAGGCCACACCACATCAGTCATCCTATCCTTCTCTAACTTTATCAGCATCAACTGAAACCATAACAAACTTGACTCAGCTCTCTTCCTAGATCTCTCTAAGGCCTTTAATATGGTCAATCCCCAACTGCTTCTCTGTACCCTGAAGGAACTGTCACTGAACAGTAGCTCAATTAAATGGTTCCAATCTTACCTGTCTGATAGACAACAAGCTGTTTTATGGCAGAATACCCTATCCACTCATCTTCCCATTACTCTAGGAGTCTCCCCCAAGGCTCCATACTAGGACCACTATGCTTCTCAGCGTTTATCACTGACCTACCCACCATCACTCCCAAGGCCACCTGCATCCAATACGCGGACGACTCGACTTTAATCTGTACCGCCTCCTCCTCAACTGAGCTTATGACCATAACCCAGAAAACTTTCAATGATGTAGAAAAATGGTTTGCAAACTGTAAGCTTCTATTAAACCCCAACAAAACTAAACTGTTCATCTTTTCCCCCACCTGCAAATCCTCCTCAGCATTTTTTACTAAACGTTCCAACAATGGCACAATTATATCCCCAGATACTCACACAAAACTCCTAGGTGTCACAGTCAATACCCTAAAATATGATATCCATGTCAATCAAACCATCAAATCTGTCAAAAAAAACTGGGCTCCCTATACAGGATCAAACCTTTCCTCACTGCTTTTGCTAGAACTACTATCGCTTGGTCCCACCTATTATCTACCCTCCTCTATGCCTCCCCCTTCACTAACCTAAATCAAGCCACCCTTATCAAACTTGCTAGCTGCTACAACCATATTGCTAGATTTGCTACAGGTACTACCTCCAGGACCCACCATTTTATCAACCTAACTCAACTAGGATGGCTTGAATGGCCCAATCTTCTCTGATACAACCAACTGATAATAACCCACAAAATCCTATACCAACCCGAAAAAACATCAGCACTAAATAAGATCATCAAACCATACATCAACCTGAGGTCACTACGCTCTGCTGACAAACTGCTGGTACAAACAACTAACTGCATACATATGGCTGGGGACTCTCTTTTCACCAGTTCAGTAGGCAAAACCTGGAATCTGCTACCTGCCGAACTTACTCACCAATCCTCCTTAACCCAGTTCAAAAAAAGCCTCAAACTACACTTCCAACAGCATTGGCAATGTCCCTGCTTAAACCCTGACTAACTACCACCCGCTGATCTTGCAAACCCTCCTTAAGCATTTCAATCATAGACTCTAATAAGTGTATGAATTCTTGAAGGGACTTGGCCCACAACTGCATGTATTATTGTCTGAAACTTAAGCTGCCTGATCTGATTTTGTCAACTATGTTTTATCTATGTTTGTAACCCTACTGAAAACTGCAAATTATACTTATCTCTAAATGTTTCTATTGTTCCTAATGTAATTGTACTCTGCTTACTGGAGCTTTTCTCCTCGGGCCTCCGCTGAAAATGGACATATATCCACTCGATTTTCCCAGTAAACAAATGTAAAATGAATAATAAAAAATAAATAAATAAATAAAATTTGACAGGCCTGAGAAAGAAGAGACAACACATACTTAGACATATGGGTCTGATAATTAACAGCCCTAAAAGCTGGGGTAACAGAAGTGTAAACCTTCTTACCCAGCCTTTCCATAGCTCTGCTGTCCTTGTCACAAGGCAATAACGTGGGTGAGGGAAGCAATTGAGATAGCTTATCAGAGGCCACAGACCCTACAGAGGGGTCAGCAGCAGGGGGCAGAGAATCAGATGCATAAGAGGCATTGGAAAAAGCAGCCAAAACAGGAGGAATAGCCGCAGGCTTAGGATATTCCAACTGCAACCACTCACATTACCTCTTATGGATGACAGAGACCTGAGCACAATACCAGTTAAAAAAATCCATCATCCTATATAGTGCGTCTCCAAAGGAAATTTTCTCAAAAGGAACATAAGGAGTAATAGATTCCTCCTTCTCTGACCCACAGTCCAAAATAGAAGGAATTTGAGTAGAATAAGTCAGGGATTCATCATCAGAATCCGACTCATCCTCAGAAGAAGAATCCTGTTCTCTAGGCCTTTTAAGGGAAGTAGAGGACGTAGGAGGAGCAGAAAATGAAACCCCTTGAAGAGCATTTAAGGACATTAAAGCAGTAAATAGCCCCTGAGTAAAGGCCTGCCAGTCTCATTGTGGATCCATAGGAGCAGAAGAAACATGTTTAAGTTTGTGTTTCTTTTTTAAGGGAACATCCCCTCCAAAAAACTGAGAAGGCTCAGACCCAGGATGACAGTTGCAAACCGTAGTAGGAATTTCTTCCCCAACTAAAACGAGGGGAACTCCCCTAGGCTCCTCAGAAAAATTCAACCGTTGTTCTCACCCTGCCAGTCGGATCCTCACCAGCCTCCAACATGGTCATGGAAGAGAAATCCGACAACACAGCTGGGTGAACCTCTGGGTTCGTACTGACCTCAGGAAAAACACCTGGCACAGGCTGGACAGTGGAAGATTCTGGTTGTACCTTTTTCACCTTCTTCTTCCCTAATGGCTGACCCTCGGGGTGGGGGATTTCTTCCATTGTATCTTTAGTGAGAAGCTTAAGACGCTGGTTCTCAAGATACAAGGAAAGGGAAGAAAACCTACTGTGATGGGTTTGAACAAGATGTAGGGTCATGAGAAGCTCCTAGACAAAAAGACACTTATCGTGGCATTCTTTAAGGGGAATCTGTCTCCCACACTGGTATTTACCCTTCCTGGATGACATGAACCCCAAGAAGCACAAAACAAGACAAGAAAAACAAAAACCCCAAAGGGGCACTTATCTGCAACTGCAAAGAAGTCAGCAAACAGGTGTAGGTAGTCACTAAAGAATGAAAATGCATTCAACTGGCAGAAAACGGATGCAGGTAAACAGACCAATGGTGAAAAGATACGTCTGCACTAGCAGCAAAGAAGTTCTGACTATGGTAGGGCTGAACATTACCTTTAGTGACACTCAGTCTACCTTTAAAGTAACATGAGTCTTTGGTAGACTGGGAGGACATTGGGATTCCACAGCAGGGAATCCCCATATGTCAAGAATACTATAGCAGTGAATGTAGGGACATAATTCATTATGCTGAAAATATCAATACTCAAAAACCTGTAGAATGAAAAAGGAAAGACATTTCCTTTCCTAATCTACAAACCACAACCCTGCCAAACATTCAGTTCAAATTTGTCTGAACAGTGGCTGTATTATTTAAAGGGTTTTTCTAACGTAAGGTGCACTGTTACGGTTAGGGACAGGAGCAGGCTTAACATGAGGGTTAGCAAGCATTACTAAGGTGGGAAGGGGGGATTTCTAATGCAAGCTAACTCTAACCCTAACCTTACCCTTGCCCCCAACCCTAGCCATGCACTGCCAACACACAAGACAGCTTGGACACTCACCAAGCACACATACACACAGAATCCTAACTCTATCCACTTATCTAACCATAATGCTAACATTAACCAGACAAAACTTGCACACACACTTAATTTATTCTGTACTTAATCGTTATCCTAACCAACAAGCACTCACATATACACTAAATTGTCCTCCTACCTAACCCTGCCTCTAACCCTGAAAAATACATACACTAAACCTAGACAATTACCTGGTCCCTACTTTAAACCCCCACCCCCGCAAACACACATATATGCATTCACACTCCTATTCCAAAATCAGCTTTGTTGACTAATGAAAGGGTCAACTAAACTGGCAGTCACAAAATCTGGCAGTCAAGCTAACATGCACTACGCTTTGCTGACCAAAGAAACACACACACACACACATACAGACACACACACACACACACACACACACACACACACACACACACACACACACACACACACACACACACACACACACACTCTCTCTCTCATAGGTTCATAGGTGTGTACTAGGCTAATGGCCCTGGAGGTTTGACAAGCTTAGCCCACAGAAGTGCACTGGTATCATGCCGCTGTTAGCTCCAGGTGCCTCTATCGAGTAGAGCCACTGGAGTGATCCCCGGGATGAACTTTCCATTTCCCACCCACTCATCAAAATTTCTCTTGAAAAGGGCTATTGAGGTGCTCTGCTTCACATGTATGGCAAGCCTGTTCCATAGCATGGGCAGTCACTAGGTTATGCACCTGTCCCTCCAGCATGTTCTGTTGATTGTGGTAATGAGGTTGAGGTCCATGGAGTGTGTGGTGTGGAAGGATTGGAATTTCTTTAGTTGTAACATTTCTAACAGGGCTGGGTCAGACATGGCTTTGTAAGTCAAGCAGAGATCACCTCTTAATAGACGATATGAGATAGAGAAAAGCTGGAGTTTTTTTGAGTCTGTCCATGTAGGGCATGTGTTTAAGGCCTAGGATTCTCTTCATGAGGTAATTTTGTGGCCTTTCCAGCTGTTGCAGGTGTTTAGTGAGGTACATGTCAAATGGGGCATTACACTCGATGACTGGTATAATGAGGGATTTGTAGAGAGAGATCATGACCTCTTTCTTCCTAGATGCAAAACCCTTGGTAATGAGATGTGCCACGTAGAAGGACTTTCTGACTACAGTGGCAATGTGGTGGTCGAAGGAGAGGTTGCTGTCAACCTGTGCCCCCAGATCTCTTATAACGCCTTCAATGTTCAGTGGGCTACCATCACTGTGGTAATTAGTGGGAACTGAGTTTTTCCCAAAGGGAATGATGACGCATTTTTTGGCATTAAGCTTACAGCCATGGTTTTGACACCAGTCATTGGTCTCAGTGAGGCCTTTCTATAGGATGTCTACACCACTTGGGGAGTTAATAATGGCTCCCAGCTTGCAATCGTCAGTGAACGTGGTCTGCCAGACTCCCTCCATGTTGGCCTGGACTTCTGAGAAGTAGATGCCAAACAGGAGAGGGCCCTGGACAAATCCCTGTGGGACTCCACTCATGACTGGTTGGCAGTCTGACTTGGAGTCTGCTACTTTCACACTGTGGGTTCTATCTGTGAGCCAATTTGCAACACACCTAGTGATATAGGGGTTGATGCTTAATTTGGTGAGTCTATCAATAACTCCTGAGGGGAAAATGGTATCAAAGGCCTTGGCAGATCGAGGTAGGCTGTATGAACTGTCTTGCCCTCATCCACAGCTCTGGTGACTGACTCAAAGATGTCAATCAGGTTGAGCAAACATGATCTACCCTTCACAAAACCAAATTGTGTGGGATCTAGAGTTTGGAGATTCCCTATATCCTTGTTAATTAGGTCCATGATGATGTACTCTCAGTCTTACATATCAGACTCGTCAGGCTAATGGGGTGATAATTCCCAGGGTCTGTAGTCACCCCCCCCTTTATGGAGCGGGATGACTGTAGCAGAGTGCCATTCTGTAGGGGCAAAGCCTGAGATGAGGCTGTGATTGAACAGGGCACATAGATGTGGCACCAGTTAATTTTGTAGTTCATGTAGAACACAGCTAGGGATATTGTCAGGTCCCATGGAAGCTGTATTATTGGCCTTGGACAATGCAGCTTTAACTGCAGTAATGGTGGGTGCCTGGCATTCTTCCAGGATTGTGACTGGTCCTTTGGGGGGAGAGAGAGGGGTAAAGTTAGCACTGAATCTGTCAGCCAATATGTTGGCAGGATCTGTTGGCTCAGTATAGGTGGTACCATTGTGCAGTAACTCAGAACAAATCTGGGTATTGCTGTGGAGATACCTGATATAACTGTAGAAGGCTTTGTGGTTGCTTTTAGTGTCTGCCACAATTCTGCCTTCATAGCGAGCTTTAGAGGTTTTGAGGGATCTCAACTTTTTGTTGACGCTAATAAGGGAGTTTTTCCAGTCTTGGGACTTCACCGTTTTCTTCAACAGTTTCTTCCTTCTGTTGTAGAGTTTGTTAATGGCAGGGGACCACCAGATTAGCTTCCTTTTTTTGGAGGAGTGCATCTTAGTTCTGTTGGGTATGGCTAATTCCATGCATTTATGTACGTGTTCGTATAGTGCATTGGTGTATGGTTCGGCACTCATGCACCTATTTTCCATTTGCATGGGTGCCGTGAAGCTAGCCACCTCTGTTTTTAGGAGCCCAAAGTCAGCTTTGAAGTTTTTCATGGTGGATACCTTTGTGGGGGATATAGATGAGATGTGGATTTCCATGGTGATTAGTTTGTGGTCGTATCTAACCAGGGAGGAATTGTCTACTGATGTAGAGCACCGGTTGCCCATGTTAGTAATAACCAGGTCAATGACGTTGCTTCCTCTAGTGGGGGTAAGAATGAGCTGGTCCAGTGCATTGGAATTAATGAATTCCAGGAAGCATTGGGCAAGTGTATTGGTGCATGAGTAGTTTTCCCAGTTGATGGAGGGATAGTTGAAGTCAGCCAGTATGAGTGTTGGGTCATACATACACATATATGTCTAAAGCACAGTCTGGTGATTCTAACAGAGTGGTATATTAATTCAAGCGCATATGACATAAAACAATGCAAACAAAGCTTTTGTAAATATTGCAAATAAAACCATAACTTTAAATAGAGCTATTCTTTTAGAAAGGGAATAACCATGCTGTATCAGAGAATGGTAATGAATACAGTCAGTGATTAATAAAAGGGGGGGGGGCTAAATTCAGTCAGTTCTGAGTTGATATCCCTTCCTAGAAGGGATTCTGTGACTAGTGTGGCACATTTGGTTGAAACAACGCAGAGTAAAGGCAGTTCTCAAGAAAGACAATCAAAGGAAACAGGAAATCTTTCTTGCCTGAGGAAGACCAGAAGAAAGTGAGCTGTTGAGAGAAACTTTGTCCCTTTTGTATAGCACTAGCTAAAATCATTTTGTCAATACAAATAATTGTTTAGGAACAGTCTACATTTTTTTCTGCTTGAATTTAATAAAAACATGTTATTTACACACTATTGGAATCTTCTGCAATCTCTCTCTCTCTCTCTATATATATATATATATATATATATATATATATATATATATATATATATAGATTTATAGGTGTCATAATGTTTATAACATTAAGCACTGTTGCTTTTGCCTTCCCTGTTTGCACGGAGTTAAGCGACAAGCAAACACCGTTGTCTGTTTAAATGAGAAAATATCAATACTTATAGGTTCAGAGCTGTTTACTATGCTAAAGACCACAAAGGCCTTATTAAGCCTAGCCATGCATCCCACATCTCTGACAAGCTATGATACCCTTGATAAATGTAAGCATGGGCCTGGGAGATTAACCATTTACAGGTTACCTGTTTGCATCAGAGACATAGGTGCCAAACCAGGGATGAATTTCTGGTTTCCCATCCAATTGTCCAAGTTGCACTTGAATTGGATTATGGAGAAAGTCTGCTTCACATGGATGGGGAGTCAGTTCCATAGCTGGGGTAGTCTCTAGGACACATACCCGTCTCTCCAGCAGGTCTTATTTATATCACAGGCAAGGTTTAAGTCTTTAAAATGGGTAATTCTGGTACTGTTTGTTTTGTGGATATGCAGGAGGTCCATCAGAGTGGGGTCTGACAATGCCCTGTATGCCAGGCATAGATCTCCCTCAAAAGCCTGTAGGAGACAGAATACAGGGATAGGGCCTTGAGGTGGTCTGCATAGGACATATTACTTATGCCCTGTATTATTTTGGTGAAGAACCTATGTGGATGTTGCAGTTGTTGGATATGCCTGATTAGGTACACACCAAAGGGGGCACTGTACTCAATGACAGGTCTGATGAATGCCGAATACAGTGGAACAATGACTTCTTTAGACTTGGATGCCATACCTTTGTTTATACATTGTGCAACACAGAATGATTTCCTCACCACTGTAGACACATGATGATCAAATGCTAGATTACTATCTATGTGTGTCCCTAAGTCCCTGTATACTGGGTCAACTCTAAGGGGTGTGTTGTCAATATGATAGTTACCAGGGAAGGATGACTTTCCAAAGGATACTATTATGCATTTCTTGGCATTTAGTTTTAGTCCATGACTCTGAAACCAGTTGTTTGTCTGTGTCAGCCCCTCCCGGAGAAAATTTTTGTCAGTGTGAGATTCAATGACAGCACCTAATTTGCAATCATCTGCAAATTTAGTCAGCCAGAGACCACTAACATTGGCCTTAACTTCTGAGAAGTAAATACCAAAAAGGAGCAGTCCAAAGACTGAGCCCTGAGGGACTCCACTTGTGACTGGCCTCTTTGTAGCGGTGGACTCTCCAATTCTAACTTCGTGGGTCCTGTCTGTAAGCCAGCTGGCTGTCTATGGGTGACATATGGGTTTGTACCTAAAATCTTGAGTTTGTCAACAATGCCCGAGTTGGGTACTGTGTCAAATGCCTTGGCTAGGTAGGCAGTGTGAATGATTTTACCCTCATCCATTGCTTTGGTGACCTGCTCAAAGAAGTCCATCAGGTTGAGTAGGCATGATCTGCCCTTTATGAAACCAAACTGGGTTGGGTCCAGTGTACAGAGGTTTATTATATCTCTACTGAACATCTCCATGATAATTCTTTCCCATGGCTTTACATACAAGACTTGTGAGACTTATGGGTCTGTAGTTTCCAGGGTCTGTAGATGGCCCACTTTTGTGCAGAGGGATGACTGTTGCTTTTATCCATTCATGAGGCACAAAGCCTGTTTGGAGGCTACAATTAAATAGTAATTCCAGAGGCCCTGATAGGTCATGTTTCCTGCTATTTAGAAGGAAAATTATTTGTGTAGAAATTGCTTTGATAATGTAGTCATGGTCTGATAAGGTGATGCTGAGATCTTGGTTAATTTCTTAATCATACTTAATAGGAGCAAGTATCTACTTGAACATCATACTTGGATTACAGTTAAACTATCTATTTATACAATTGTTACATGGATAGGTGTGCTGACCTAAGAACCCTTTTAGCTACAACCTTGGCCCAAGGCAGTTTATAAAAATATGTACTAGAGCAGGGTTAAAATCTTCAGACATCCAGTCAGCAACAAAATCCAAACTAATAAAACAATAATGAAGCCAACTGTTGCCAGATAGAATCACAATGTTTAATAAAAAGTTAATCTCTTTCATCTCTTAATGAGCAGGTTGCAAAAGGTAGTGTTCTCAGGCTACGAGTAATGACACCATAATTGTTTAGGCTATTTTATTTACCTTTGGGCTATAAGTGTATATTAATTGTATTACCAGAATTGTTACAGTTTATTTTGTTTTCAGTATGTACAATGATTTTTTTATTACAGTGGCATATATTTGCATATAATTTTTGTGTGTTACATGTCAATTGAGAGGTTGATGTTGTCACACAGTAGTCATATGACTTACTTAAATATGTATGTATCTATAGACTAGCGTTATGGTTTGTTCTGATGAAGTCTCCTGACACTGGAGATAAAGGCGCTTAACATTTTGTGTTCATAATGAGCATCACTCAGCTTTACTAGAACAGAGTAATTACATCATTCAATGCGTAAGCATAAGACTACAAATGCATGTGATTCAAACCAGCTGACTCTACTTTCACGATACACAAGTGTTTACTTATCTGATTTTCCCCTTACAGCTTTTACTACAGAAGCTCAACAATATGATTGGACAAGAATGCATCAGAGCTACAATACTCCAGTAGTTTGCATCAATTAATGCAGGAAGTACTGAAACCACTAAAATGTAGACCCTTTACCACTCAACATGTAGACAATGTCCTCATGGGTACAGAGACTGACAAACAGCACTCAAATGCCCTGAAAAAAAATCTTCCAGGCAATGTGAGAAGCAGATTAAAACTGAATCCTAAAAATGGTTAGCTCATGAAGACTTTTGTTACTTTTTTTAGGAGTAACAGTGTCAGCAGGAGACAGGAGTATCATTAAGGATAAAAAGCAAGTGAATACACAGTTATTAATTCCAGTCAATGTTACAGGGTTAAGACAAGCCGTATGAATCTTTGGACTCTCAAGGGAATAAATACCAGATTACAAAGGGAAAACAAATCCCATGACTGCTCTGCTTCAGAGAAACAATTTTTTTATTTTTGCATCTATCTTCAATATTCCAGAAAGAGAAAATGAGTTAATTATACAGTTTAGTCACAATGGGAAAACTAAAACGGCTACTGTACTACAAAAAAAGAATCCTAGTATCAGTCTTGGGTTAATACGGTCAAACCCTGAGGCCACTTGTGAAAAGAATGAGGGAATGTGAGAAGCAAGCTGTTATAGCACATGTGATACAAAAGATGATTCAGTGCTCCCCAATTGTACGTTAGACCAAACATACACCAGTTAAATACATGTTGTTGTGTCTTTCGGCTTTTCCCGGTTAGGGGTCGCCACAGCAGAACTCCGGTCTGCTAATGATTGGCAGTAGATTTTTATGTGCCGAGTTGCCGGCCCTGATGCACAACCTTCAACGAAGGTATGCCCATTCATTCACACATATTTCCACACAGAAGATGCTCTAGCTGAGAATCGATCAGGACAACATCTTACTGTGAGGCGACAACGCTACCGCAGCACCACCACCGCAGTCACACCAGTTAAATACATTCTAGAAGGAAATTCAAAAGACATAAGCAGTGTATAAGTTGGTAGAATTACTTCAAGTTTTGCAAACCAGGCAGGAGGAATGACAATGGTGGGAATAATGACCCTCAGATTAAGAAGATCTCAGCCCTAGTAGTTGGTGTTGGAAAAAAATCAATCCTAAGAGGTTTCCAAATGTCTAATACTGGAAATCTTGTCTTTCCTAATATGGGGAACTTCATGAGTGTCCTGGCCTTAAAGATAATGAGGGACACCTAACGGTTAGAATGACAAGGCAACAAATGGATACACAGATGGTTCCATTTAATGGAGCCCTGAGAAGGAAGGTTTTGCAACAGGATGGACAATTCACAACCCAGAAACAAAGGAAGAAAAGGGAAGACCCCAGGGAGATGTTCAGCACAAAGAGCCGAACTAGAGGCAGTCAAACAAGCTTTACTGATGCCCAGACATATGAACATATATAGACAGTGAGTGTGCAATCTAAATCCTAACCTCATTCCTTCCCATCTGGGCAAGAACAGGCTTGATTACAGCTGATGGTAAACTAATCAGAAGTTTGGAACCTGGTAAACGACGATAACCCTTCTACAATAAGTATAAATAAGGTCAAAGCAGACATCACAGATGAAATGCAAATGCACAGTCAGTCCAACCAAACAGTAAATCACCCAGCAGAGGAGCTCTCAGTGCTAAAAAAATATCAAATATGGAATGCTTCACTGTACTGGATATGAAAAATATTCTTGAAAGTAAATCCTGGCAGAAGAGGACCCTGATAATCATGACATCCATAACAACGGATGCAGCTTTATTCAAGACTGAAAATGCTGACATTTGCCTATGGGGAGAAAGAAGAAATAGTTCCCTGAAAATAACTACCTCAAGCTGTGGAGTGGTGGCAGAAAACAGACACACACACAGCAGTCTATAGAATGCAGTGACTGTTAATATATTTGAACAATCTTATGAACATTTTAGTAAAGATACCTATACTGTATTTAAAAAGCTAAAACTGTTCTAGTTCAGGAAAAAGTACAATAAAAGTCCTGAAGGTTGGTTGGGACTGCTGTATTATATTTAGGGCATGTAATATCCATATTACAATCATACCTTTTCTTAAATTTAAAACATTACAATTAAAAACTTTAACGATACACGATATATATAAAAAGATAATATGGGAGATGATGTTACAACTGCAGCTTCAATCTTTTACAGAGCTGGGAAAAGAATATGGGAAAGTTCATTGGTTAGCACTGCTGTTACATGAATTATATCATTAAAACTGACAAAGCAATGATTTATATAAGTACTGAATATATAAACAAATATGTATTTTCTACCAATATATAAAAAAATAATAAATACATCAATATAAATATATAAATATCAATAGATGAATCAATATTATCCCAATGTGTAAAACAATATAAATGTTTCTTATATTTAGGGGGATATATAATGTGTGTCTGTATAGTGCATTACTTTCTTTTTTTATTTTTATGTCATTCATGTGTTCATAAACTCTCCTTTTTTCAGTCCTTGTAACCATTGATGTGGTGGCACAATATAGGTAGAATGGTTTGAGGAGTTGGTTTTGAATACTTGGGAAAAGAAATTTATTTATAATAGATTTTATTGATGAATGTGAGTTTTTGATTCAAATGTTTTAAAATAGATTTGAACCTATTTTAAATAAAAAAATCTGCTAATTTGAAGGACAATGATAGAATCAATGGAGCAGAATTAATGAGTTCCACTGCTGTGAAGGACAAAATATACAGCCAGGCCTTTATCACTGATTATAGTGGGGATGCAGGTGTAATTCAAAAAGTGCTTAATAAAAAATGGGACAAGTTCATAAAACTAACAGACCTCAGTCTCAAACAGAAAGAACCTTTGAATATTATTTTTAGAAGGGGACGTAATATTAAAGATTGGTTGACGTTTCAAAATACGGGTGAAAAGAAAACGATGAAACCAAATGGCACACATCCATGTGGAATGTGTGCACAATGTCCTTGGTTGGTTGATACACAAAGTATATTTATTGAATCAAGAGGAAAATAAATCGTAAGTAAAACACATAATACCTGTGAGTCATATGGAGTTGTATACATTGCAATATGTGGGATATGCTCTGCTTTTTATGTAGGAAAGACTGAGAGAAAAATAAAAAAGAGTTTATGAACACATGAATGACATAAAAATAAAAAAGAAAGTAATGCACTATACAGACACACCATTATATGTCCCCTAGCTAAATATAAGTTCTTTATTATTGAAGAAGTTCAGAAACATGAAAGGGGTGGTTTATGGCAAACTCATATTGAATACCGGGAATTATACTGGCAAATTATTTTGGAGGCCAACAAATTCCCAGGTTTAAATGATAATATTTCCCTTGCACCTGTCCTTAAGTTGAGGGCAGCTAGATTGTAAATATGTTTTAAAAAAATGACCAAGTTTCACATTTTAGAAAGCATTTTAAATATTTTAAACATTTATATTGTTTTACACATTGGGATAATATTGATTCATCTATTGATATTTATATATTTATATTGATGTATTTATTATTTTTTTATATTATTGGTAGAAAATACATATTTGTTTATATTCAGTAACTTTATATTCAAATATGTATTAATAATATGTACATTTATTTACATCATACATATCAACAACCTATATATTACATAATTCACATTTAGGTTTTTGAAAACAGAGTTCACATACATTTCATATTATTCTTTGTAATTTCTATTTGGACCACTGGGTGGGAGTATTTGCTATGAAAATCATTGCTTTGTCAAGTTTTAATGATACAATGTTTGTATGTCTACATATGTTTATATGGAATCATTGTTTTATAATATTTTGTTTATACTTCAAAATTTATTTACCAGTTTTATGATTTTATATAATGGCAGATTTTTAAAGTTTTCAAAGTTAAATTCCTTGGGTGAGGTAAAAAGTTCTGTCAAAAGGCTTAAATTAAATGGATTTATGCATACATATTTATGAGGCCACGGTCTCATTACTATTGGATAATTCAAATGCTTGTCAGCATATATAAATGTTGAATTAATTCTGTGTTTGTCTGATGAAGTCTGGTTTGTTTAGAAGACGAAAAACGCGGTGATTCGTTAAGCGTTTAATGTTGGATTATTTGTTACAATAAACAGTTGATTTTATTTTGGTGGCTGCGCGGTGTTTCAGTTTTCCTCTCACAGTGTGGTTTGGTGGTTATCAGTTTGTTTTTCACACTGTTCCTCACGTTTTGGGTTATGAATTAAGCATTGTTACATTAAAAAAATATATATATATATATATATATGAATCTAGGACATTTCACCGAAAGTTAAATTAGTGTGCACTTTTCACTGAAAACACATTTCACCAAAAGTGGTATATGGCCTTGTCCCAACTGTAGTGCGACCCTGGAGTTAGTATATATAGTAGGGGGTTATAGTTCGGTGATATGAGTTTCGGTGAAATGTCCTAGATCCATATATATATATATATATATATATATATATATATATATATATATATATTTTTTTTTTTGCTCCTTATAGTACTGATAATGAACCAGAAATAAGGAGCCACCTCAAGCTAATTGAGGAAGTTGATCAAGTTGATCAAAAAAGTACGAAGAGAAAGAAACATGTTTCCCTTGGCTGAAAGATTCTACCAGTGGTTGGGGAGGAAAAATAATGCAGCTTATTCTAATTAGAGTTGGCATAGTAGGCTGAGTGTGCCTGGTAATGGTTGTCATCAAATGTGGAATGCAGTGTGTAAAACATCATGCAGTGCAAGTCTTGATAGTGTACCGATTTCATCCGATTTATGAAGTGTACAAAACCAATGAAGTTGGAATACTGATTAAGACATCCACTGAATAAGAATAAACATGGATCCGCATCTTTATTCACAAGGAATTTTATAGTTTTGGAACGTCAGTAAAAAACTGAGACATCAGCTTACAAACTCTTTCTGGATAATATATGTGGCCAACTGTTTACATAAATATCAATGGTGGCTGGAAATATGTTAAGAATTAATAAAGCTGCACAAAAATACATTGCCGGACTAAAAGAGCATCAGCTGAGACAAGATTATAAAATAGTTGTTGTTGTTGTTGTTGTGTCTTTCGGCTTTTCCCGGTTAGGGCTTGCCACAGCGGAACTCTGGTCCGCTAATGATTGGCAGTAGATTTTTACGTGCTGAGTTGCCGGCCCTGACGTACAACCTTCAACGAAGGTACACCCATTCACGCATGTCTCCACACAGAAGATGCTCTAGCTGAAAATCGAACAGGACAACGTCTTACTGTGAGGCGACAATGCTACCGCAGCACCACCACCGTGCTTACGTAAATTCCTCTCTTTATCAATGCATAATTATCAATATAAATAAACATTTAACTGATTGGAATTAATTCCTCGAAAAAGGCAGATGTAAAGCAGTTATGAGATGTAGCAGAATCTCTCAAAAAGTACACTGTCAGCCTGTTACTAGAATAAATTTAGCATGTAATTCGTTTAGCTGAAAACAGCAAAATGGAATGAATGGAATGCACATCACACACTGACACACTACAGTCAGCTATATGATAAGGAATATTTTATTGAGAAAATATAAAATACATGTTAATCTGCAATTTTATATCAGAAAAATTCTTAAACTTGAAAATGTCAAAATTGCGTGTGTGGGTGTGTGTATGTATATATATATATATATATATATATATATATATATATATATATATATATATATATATATATATAGTACATTTTGTGGACATTGTGTTCACTGTAAGGTCGTTTCTAAAACAAAGTCATTTACGTCTATAAATACACCCAAAGTATATGATATAAGACATTTGATCACATGTAGTAGTGAATGGGTGGTTTATATGGCGGTGTGCCAATGTGGGGCTTTTTACGTGGGGCAGACCTCTTTAACTTTCAGACAGAGAATAGCACTACAAATAAGTGACATCAATTGTAAAAGAGCACAGAGTGCACTATACAAACACACTCAAATGCATACAGGAGCACATTTTATTTTCCTGAGTATTGATAAGGTAGTAGGTGAAAATTTAACGCTAGCCAGTAAACACAGAATATTAACTGAAAAAGAAAGAAAGTGGATTGTGTATTTAGGTGCATTATTTAAACCAGGTCTAAATGACCATTGGTTAGATTATTTAGGCATAATAGGTGCTAGGTATCATGGAGGTGAAATAGCAATGATACAAGTTGTAATTATAGTAATAGTACCTTAAAAATCAGTCTACTACATGAATTTTGGGGATTTTGTGTTTAGTACTTTTGATACTGGGCATACTGTGCCTTTAAATAAATGAGTGATGTAATGTGAATAAATAGGTTTCTGTTCCCTGTTTGCAATACACACTGATGACGCCAATGGGGAAAACCAAGGTTTGTGTATGCACAGGCGAGAGTTGGACAATAAACTACGTGGATGTCACACTGCCTTTTCTGGAATGGAATATTATTGTTGATTTTGGACTTAACATACCCATATGGGTATCTGACTGTTCTATTGGTATCTGGACACAGTGTAGTGGATTTTATATATATATATATATATATATATATATATATATATATATATATATATATGTATATATATATATATATATATATATATATATATATATATATATATATATATATATATGTGTGTGTATGTATATATATGTGTGTGTGTGTGTGTGTATGTGTATATATATATATATATATATATATATATATATATATATATATATATATATATATATATATATATATATGTATATATGTGTGTGTATATATACATATATATATATATATATATATATGTGTGTGTGTGTGTGTGTGTGTGTGTGTGTGTATATATATATATATATATATATATATATATATATATATATATATATATATATGGATCTACCTTGGTTTATCAAAATTACACTTACCTGAATCTCTATTTGCCGAGATGACTTCACAGAACACTTACACAACCGAAGCCACGAAACACTGGAATTTTTCACCAGGAAATGAACCACTTAGCCACTAGGGTGAACTTTGCCTTTTTCCACAGTGTAGTGCGATCTCAGAGTTGATACATTTTGTTAGGGGAGGTGTTGGGGTGCAGCCCCCTACATGGGGGGGTGTTTGGCTTAGCCCCCCACTTGGGTGGGCTTACTTTGTGTCCGTTTTATTATTTCTCCCTGGTGGCCAAGTGGTTCATTTCCCAGTTAAAAATTCCAGTGATTCGTGGTTAAGTGTTTGGTGAAATCATCTCAGCTAACAGAGGTTCAGGTAAGTGTAATTTCGATAAACCAAAGTAGATATATATATATATATATATATATATATATATATATATATATAGATATATACTATACATAAATGTCAGAAACATATGAATTGCTTTTACTTTGTACACTGTCTAAATGTGAAGAACAGAAACACGTCTCTCTTCTGCGAGTTTTCCCAAGATACATGGCAGGCTTCTGCAGATTTACTGATCTGACTGTATGAAACTCTAGACCAGCTGTTGTATTAGTTTTGTATGCTGCACATTATCATAATTTCGTAATTACTGAACAATAAGGTCAGACAGATATCAAATGTATTATCAATAATCTAATTCTTTCCTCTCCAAATAAAATAAATAAAAATGAGTAATTAATGTGATATTAAACCGGAATAAATGAGAAGTGCTTATAACAGCAATAGTATCCTGCATAAAAATAAAATGTTTCCGGCAACATTTCTGAAACTAGCTCTGTGACCAGAATAGAAGATGATACAGTAAACTTTCAGTTAACTGGAACTTAAGCAACCAGAATTCTCAAGCAATCAGAAAAAAAAATCGAAGAAATACAGTAGAATTTTCATGTGTTGAACTTTGTGCCCCCCCAGAGAAACATACCTTATGTTTTTAGAGTTTTAAAAAGGAAGATAAGAATAAATCCCCCCCCCTCCCTAATAACAAGTCAAACCAAGTGGAAATGCATCAATTACAGCAACAATTAAAGCTAAGCTGCAGGAGCAGATTCTTGGAATGGAGAACTTACATACATAATAAAATGACAGGCTGAAAATGTGGATGATCCTGAAAATCAAAGAAGGAGTAACATCAGGATAGCTGAAATTCAGGACATTAACAACAGTGAACTGGAGCAATCTGTAATGTAGCTTTTACATGAGAGATCTGTGACATCGGGAAATCAAGAAACACTAACAGAGATGATACACAGAGTGGGGAGGCAGGAAACACTAGCAGAAAAACAGAACCAGGCATGGCATGTTCCGTTACCCTAGCTATAATAAAATAATACAATAAAAAAAAGAAAAATCTGTAAGTTTTCTCAGATGTTCACAATTGGTTGAGGATTACTCAGAAACACTACAGGACAATAAAAGCTATGTTGGTGGGTATTAAATGAATTAAGTATGAATAAAACAGCTGCATGTTTAAAATACCCTGCAATACTGGAAGTACAATAGGAAGGGGAATGGCTCAGGCTACACAATATGAAGGATATTCAAACGTTTAAACAAAGGCATCAAGAGACAGCTGAACAACATAGGCAATAAAAATCTGAATCATCAGAAAGACATGGACCGGGACATCAATGTTAGATGTAGACTCGGTGGTGAGAGACACCGGGAGGGATTAATATAAATAAAAGGGTTTCACAAAGGTAATGGCAGGATGACTGGATGTATTAGTGTTGAAAATAATATAATTAGTGGAAAGAAACTTTATTGTTTCAAGACAGCACTGCCACTGACTGAGACTATACAACATGAAAATAAGCAATGACCATTATATGGCACACCTTTTATAATATAATCAATCATCACTCACACTCACTAAAAAAAGAAAATAATACAATTATCACTCAGTGAGGGTCTTACATTGTTACATTTCAACAAATTAATCAACATATCAAATACAAATATAGTATTAATCTATAAACATCCTACTATACATATGTTTAAAAAACATATTAAATACCTTAAACATAAAAAATATGTATAATAATATAAAAATGTTTTAATGTATTAATACATCATGTATTAATACATTAAAACATTTTTATTGGCTGTTTATAGATTAATATTTTATTTGATGTGTTTGGTCCTTTAAAAGTAGGGCTTGTTTTTTAATAGTGAGTTTTTGGTGCCAAAAAAGCATATATAAGGTGTAATTAATTAGTAGTAATTATTCTGATGAAGTCCACATTCTTGTGGATGAAAGCACTTAATTGACTGTGTTTTGAAATAAAGAAGTTACTATCTTCAGTGAGGGTGCGACTTTTTATCAGTGGAGTCTGTTAATCTTTGGCCTGTTTTTTCTGCTTCTGGACTTGTTTAATTGTTACATTTCAGAATATTGTCATCCTGACAGTTTCTTATATAATGTATAGTAATCTTCCCTTTACACAAACAGTGCCACATTCATTATAGAACTTATAATAAATCAAGGAAAAAATGGCAGACTGTCCATGCTTCTAACCGTTTCTCCATGGCAAACAATGCTCCATAATATAACAAGGAAGAATTATCTAAACTGTCTCACATATGTTTTCTAGCCTAGCTTACTCAGACATAATGAACAAAATAATTCTACTACAGAAAATGCATTTAGATAGTTACATTTTAGTATTTTACCCTCTAACAGTTCTCCATTTTAATCCATTCATTAATACATAAATTACATTTTTATCTGCTTAGGAAAGTGGTTATAAGATGATCATTGATAATTGAACAACTTACATACTTGAAGTCTGATTTATTATATTCTGAATTTCAGTGAATAAACTTTAATGCTTGTTTTGTTAGGTAGTCATGTGACTCATTTTGACCAACATGTTACAATGAAAGTCGCACCACCCTTCAAGCAAATGCATGAATTGTGTCAGCAGTAATGCTACACTATAAAATCTATTTGATCATTTGCACATGCTGTGCATAATGTGAAAATCATATACACTTAACGTGCATATTGTGAAAACTGCCTTGTATCATACTAATCACTAAAATAACTATTGTCTAGTGACAGAATTCCAACAAAATCTTGTTGTTCTCCAATGCCACCCATTTATTAACCAGATAAGTCCATGAACACACAGTCCGTTTTCAGAGGCAACCTGACAGCACTGTCTCGTTAACTGACTTGGTCAATGTCACATATCAGGCAAATGAAAACTGAGGGAACCCTGTATCATCGAAACTGCAATTAACAGCCTTACCCCTCTGCGCCAACTGCCAGATTCACTGCTGATAACCTTAATCTTTAAGATATGAAGGTCCTTAAATCTGTTTCAAATAATTTTTACTATTAAATAAAACTACAGCTGCTATAGGTGTGTCACACTTTCTTAAAAAGCCATTCCACCTGATGCACAGACACTGATGCATCATATTTTATTCTGCAAGTAGTCCCGCTATTTTTCTCCCATGATTTTTAAAGTGTTTTTCATTATAACCTTCTGTAACAAGGTTTTCTTTCATTCTTGTTAACCAGTCAATTAATTAGACCTATTTTAATTATATTTCCCTCAAACTGATTCACTAATAAAACATCACTAAACTCATGAAGGAAAAAAATCTGAATATGATCTTTCATTCTTGTTAACCAATCAATTAATTAGACCTATTTTAATTACATTTCCCTCAAACTGCTTCACTAATAAAACATCACTAAACTCATGAAGGAAAAAAATCTGAATATGATAACTGTTTTTAGAATGTAATCCTATGTTCCTATGTAATATTGTGTAATTTCAGAAAAAAATACTTTTTGTGAAAATTCATACATGCATATGTCTAAGATGATCTGAATACAGTTATAACATACAAGTTATTATTGGTTTGAAGCAATAACAAATTACTGTTGGCTATCACCCTCTACATGAATAAAGATTTGCATATGTCTACCCATACTTTTACCAATGTTGAAATCTTCTTCCGAAATACAATTTATTTATTTATTTGCTAACTATGGAAAAAGCAGCTAAGACATCATTTTTAGCTCCCTAACAAAAAAAATACCTTTATGTGTGAGATTAGCAGTTAGCCAGGAATCAAACCTTAAATCTTCTGATTTTACATAACCTGAATCTTACATGATTTAGGGCAGCACAGTAGCAGAGACGATAGCATTGTCACCTCACTGTGAAAGGTTCAATGGTTTGATTCTCTGGTAGGGTGCCTTCTGTGTGGAGTCTGCATGTCCTCCCTGATTTTGCATGGATTTCTTCTGGGTGCTCTGATTTCCTCCAGTATTCCAAAGACACCATGGTGTTTGGTGTCCGTATCTGTTTGTACCCATTTGTTGGTGGATAAATAAAGTGTTAACTGTGGATTGGTTCCTCCTCTTGGATTCTGCACTGTTTTTGGAGTTATTGGTCTATTTGTGCAGTTTTTTCCACATTCGTTTTGGTAACATGAGACTTAACTTTGTCTGGAATCTGAAGCATTGGTGACTTTCCTAGCCTTTTATCTGCATCATGTATCTGCATCATATATAAAATCATGACTAAGAGGTCAGTAAAGCATTTCTCATAGTTTGCATGAAGCTACATCTCACATGGTTTTGGAGCCATGTCTGTCTTTACCTTGTGAAAGCAGAGAAAGTAAATGTCTTTGATTCCATTCACATATATTGAATAAACTTGTCCTTCTTGTAATACTGGTAAATTAAATCTACTACTGTTTTTACATTGCATTTTCCAGTGTATGGATCACAGAATCTGAAGTAATCTCACAACTGTGACAATATTGCCTCTTATTGTAAACTACTCTGCATATGAAATCAGTCATTCCCCTTTTTTTCATCAGGGAAAATAACATACACCAACTTAAAATTCTGAAAATCTACAATTTAAGCATAAAAAAGTGGGAGAAATTAATCCCAGCATCCTGGAATATTACAATAACTTCTAGTGAAGTAATTTTTCCCTTTATGATACAACATGCATAAGCATTGCTGAAAACATTAAACTGTCAGGTAAGACTTTTACAATCATTCAATCTACATAACAACATATTTGGAATAAGAACCTGAGAAAAGAAAACAGTTATTAAAATCAAAGTTTTTCTTTGTGCAAAGCATTCTCTCTCTCTCTCTCTCACTCACTCAACATTCAGTCTAAGGGTCAGAGGTCTGGTATATTGGAATGCAGTATCTGCAAAGCCTTTCTATTTTCAACAAAACGTGTTTCCCTGTCTAAAGCAGACAGTATGAATGCCTCTGTCAGGAATATGAGGGTTTATGGCATGTAAGCTGGAAACAAGTAGAATGCCTTCTTTGACTATAAAAACAGTTCCCCATGCAGAATAGTCCCAGGAACACTGTGCAGAAAAAAGGCAAAGCAAACTGTCTCTTTACTGAGTGAGAATGGATTTAATTTTGTTTGGCATTTACAGAATTCTGCACAACATTCAGTCTCTGGACATTAAAATGCGAAAAACACTGTCAGAGTACAATCATATGATTTTAAATTAAAGCATTCTCTCATCAGTCCTCCTTGGACTATTCCAAACAACCAAAACCATATGACAAGCTCCCATGCGCTACTACTTAAAAAACTTTTAACCATATGTACACCAGTTAGGAGGACACTGCTGACTCAAAGTTAAACTTTGAATGTTCTTTGCCTTAAAATAAACATAATGGCAAAACTGTCCTCTCTGTAGCACATGACAGTTCAACAAATACTCTCAGAATTTACATTCATCAGTCGATTTGTGCATTCTTTCTGTTAGAGATTGCTGTCACACACAAAGCAATTATTATTTCACAATTTGTTGTATGAGACCATACAGGTGTCATTAATGTGTCTGAAGCCTAAATAGCATTCATCTATTACCTCTCAGTTCAAGATGCCCTTTAAAGACTTAACACAGTTCATTGCTGACATGTAATTAAAGAAAATAAAGTTTATTCACTGTCCATATATCTTGCAGAATGAAAAACACTGAAATGGTACTTGCTTTCAGTTCCATCTTTCCAATAAATGCACTCTTTCAGTTCCATCTTTCCAATAAATGCACTCTTTCATGGACTGAAGTTCCTGTTGACTTAGCCCCCTCATCTCCTGATCTCCATCAGGACTGTAGAGGGGCTATTCTGTGGGATTATTCTGGGAAATATATGTGATATCCCTTTTTTCTTCCATCTTGCCACATTCCCACTTCATCTATCATGATGAATCATATTTTTTTTAAGTAGATAAGATGACACGCTATGTTTTTTCATATCTGGCTGGGTCTGCCAATATTAAGAGTTCTGTAATGCTGTTATCAATAAATTCAGTGAGACATAAAACAATTTTGTGGCAAGAAGTTTTACTGTTCTAGAAAAGTACTAACAACTACTGAGAGTACACAAAGGCAAATCTAACATGGCAGACCACAAAGTCTAATTTTAGTACATGAAACAACGCAGTGGCCAGCTTATGTAGCATCTTCTGCAATATTTTGTCTAACCATAATTCACACAGGAAAATAATGCAATAAACATTCAGTGAGGACTCATACTGTTACACTTCAGAGTGTTCTCATACTGAGAGGGTATGCACCACACTTCTCCCTCAATGTATGGAACTGCATCCCATACAGTTCTAGTACTTGCATATACTAACTCTGAGATTGCCATAACTCAAAGAAAAGAAAATTTTACAAAAAAGTATGCAAGTCCTCATTTTTGCCTTTTCATTCTTGCTATTTTGGGACTCAGGCTTA
Source organism: Protopterus annectens (assembly GCF_019279795.1). NCBI lineage: Eukaryota > Metazoa > Chordata > Ceratodontiformes > Protopteridae > Protopterus > Protopterus annectens. The sequence goes on along the minus strand of NC_056749.1, from coordinate 98,874,015 downwards.
TGAGTCTTATAATTAAACACTGTTAAAAGCTTTGAATGTAAAAGATATACCAACTTTTACCCAGTTGTTAGCCATGATGCAAAGATGTTAACTGTTTTTTCCAGAATTAGGGTACATTGGGATTCAGGTTTGAAAGTTAGAAGTTTTTATTAAATTTAGTTTGTACATCAGTGGAAGATGTTTTACTGCATTCCATCTCTCTCTAATTATAGCAAATACTGACATTTTCTTGTTTTATTCATTTGGTATTCTTCTGAGGTTTAGCATCATCTTCATAGCTGTTTCTCCATTATTACTGATGATGCAGTCTTTTTCTTTATAATCTTGCAAGACTTCCTTGGGCAGATGCTACCATTTTATAATCATTTTCTTTTTTTTTTACTTTTCAGAATATCATTGTTAACAATGATGTAACACAAGTATAGGTCTGTTTTAAGCTTGAGCCTTTCTTTAGAATTTTCTCTGATCTGTTACACTTTATCCTCTACTAATAGTAGTTTTATTCTTAAGTTTTTTATAGTTGCTTCTAGATGGCATTTCTATGGTGGCAGTAGCTTATTCCTTAGTTTTCTTTTATTACACTATGTTGTTTTGTATTTTAGTTCAGTTGAACAATAGTATCTATTGTTAATCTTTGTTAAGTTATATGAAACAATGCTAATTGTTCTAGTTGCTATTTTTTCAGTTTTATTATCACTCTACATCTTACACACTTTCTGTCGCTATTCTTTGTCATGTATATTAACATATTTCCCACATATATAATATCACTCAAGACTTCATTTAGATTATTTTCTTTCTTGCTGAAGGTTTCTTTTGACTGGTATACTTGGTCTCATATTTTAAAGGATAATCAATGTTACATCTCTTGCCACACATGATAAATATATATGTTTTCATTCTAGGGGGATATTTTCCCATGAGCCAAAATGGTAATTTCTATGTAAAATATAATTCTTGAGTCATATGCAAACGTTTTGAGAACTTGTAGCTGTCAGACAAGCAGTAGAGTTTTAGATTATCCACAAAAGCAGATAACATCATATTTGAAAAACTTCTTTACTTGGAAGTCAGACTGTATTTATATTGCAGGCAAAAGCAAAATAATAATGATGACAAAGAATAACCCTAGAACATTGCACACTAGATTCATACACCAAGAATATTAACTTGCCCTTTTTTGTGGTTCATTTGTAAAATGGTTTGCCAATTTTTTCATAACAATTGCAATATAATTTATCAGTCTGTGACGAATCTTACATATCTGTAAGAATTCTATAACCTGTAAGTCTCAAGTATTGTTAAATGTTTCTTTGTAATTTATGCATGCCATTATGGCTTTGCTTAGTAAAGGATGAGCCTTGGTTCAGTTTCTCCCTTTTTTGATTCTGGCATCTCTGTTTAATTTCTCCAAGTCTTTTGGGTTTATAATACCATGACAGGAATGGACCCCATTCAAAAGTCAGGATATGATTAAAGTTCATGAAATTAGTACTGTTTCAGTCTTTAATGTTAGCCAAAAGTGTTCTCAGCACCTGCAATGTACCCAGAATTGACTTCATCTCTTCTTCATATAAAGTAGCATATCTAAGTATGACTTAAACTTGTTTTTTTTTTATTAGACCTGTTGCTCCTACTTTAATAGGAACTGTCTGGGTACCTTTTTTCCACATTGCTATCATGTCTGCATGCAAATCTTGATATTTTATGACGTGTCTATCTGTTTGGAAGATACTGCAATCACTGGACATAATTTCAGAGAGAAATGCTACTTTTGTCTCTTTATGGTCTACTACAGCTGGTTTTCTCAAGTCTATTTTTTGAACTGTTGATAATGGGTGATCTCATGTGACATACACTTCATCATTCTCTATAAAGCTTTAAGGTTCATGTTTCCAATGCTTCTCAGCTGCTTCTGTATTGTAATAGTTGTACAATCCCCAATGAACTGTCTTGCCACATTACTGTGCCTTTCAGTATACACGCTCCCTGCCATGAGTGTATCACACTCAGCAACAAGATGTGCAAATGTTTACAGTTCTCTTTTTTTTACAGAAGGTACATTTGTCTGTTTCTCCCACCTTTTCAATGGATTTTGTAAACCAACCTATACATAGTTCACTACGCTGGGCTCCATTATTACCCTTTTGGCTTTTCGTTTCAATTCACCTCTCCTTAACCATTCCTGCATTAAATTTTGGCCAACAAGAGGTTATTCCATTTATGTATTTGCTACTATATTTATGTTTTTTCCATGCTTCTTTCCTTCTCATTGATCATTCTTCTTATATTCTTTCTTTTGTTCTTTAGCACATTCAGGTAGCTGTCTAATTTTTGTTTGCTACAGGTTTGATTTCCATTCCTGTTGGACAACAAAATGCATCTGCTAAACAAAGTAAAGATGTCATATTAGACTTCTCATTATTTTAAAGCTTTCAGCTATGCTTGGATCACATGAGGTCACCAGATATGTATGTAGTTCCACAACTGCAGATACATACATGTAATCAATTTTGAAGAGGCCTACACCTCCTTCAGATTGAGAAATATATAATCTTGGTGCATGCTGATGTTTAGATATCATTTGATAAGCATGAAGCATTTTCTTGTTTTTATGTCCAAACTCATCCAGTACTTTATGAGCCTAATCAATTACCCCAAAACTGTAAATTAGAACAGGAAGAGCAAATTGACTTACAGCTTGGACTTTACTCCTAGATGATGAAGCAGTTCTGAATGAAAACTGCCTTCTGAAGTATTACTTACTAAGATTTATTTGCATTTATTCATGTTTTATTGCTGACCCTTCCTCGATTCAAATATATTTATATAACCCCTCCTGCTCGTTTCTTTATATCGTACTTCTGTCAGAGGTTGATGTTTTCTTGGTGCTGTAGCTATTTTTTTAAATGTTGCTTTTCGACATTTATCTAGGCTAAATGTCATTCTTATATCATCAGAGAAAGTTTTAACCATTTAGAGTTGTGATTTCAACTCCTCATCTGATGAACCATACAATTTTAATTCATCCACAAAATGTAAATGAGAAATCGTTAAACTGTTTTCTTTTCTGGGAATCACATAGAAAACATAGCCTGATGTATTAAGTAAACAGCTGAATGGGTTAAGGACAATACAAAAAGGCAGCAGTGACGAAGAATAATCATGCAATATCTCCGTTTGAAATTTTATTCCTGGGATTATAATTTTCCCTTTGTCATGGCTCAACTACAAAGTGACTTGCCAGTTTTTCATGGTCACTGTAATATAACTGATCAATGTAGAGTGTATCTTATACATCTATAAGTACTCCTTCATCCATGAATGTGGGATGCTGTCAAATGCTTTTTTTAATGTATCCAAGCAGTACTAAAATTCTTCCCCTTTTCACAATTCTCTATCATGTCTTTAATTAAAAAGAAATTATTATTTGCTCCATATGACTTTTTTGTTTCCCTTTTGTTCTGTTGCCATAACTTAAGTTTTTTTCTGTGTGACTCTTTCTTCATTTTTGGCAGTGCTTCTAGTTCTACAATCATTTTGGGTAATCAATGAACTGCTTATTTTGGACTTTTCTTTTATATTTTTCTGCATATTGTTTATGTTTTTCTGCTTGTGCTGATATTTTTCATATATTATTTGCAGCTGTGTATGATATATCCTGGTCTGTGCGTTGCTTTTACCATGTCCATCTTGATAAGTAGTTTTGATTATCTGTTCCCACTTCTATATTCATCTAACAATGATACATCTTGTCTTAATTGCTTTATAGTTTTCTCTATTCAGTGCTCCCATGGTGGCATTTTATTTCTTTCCTTCCTTTTCCTTACTGCTTTGTTTTCTGTGGTAACACTTTTCCATTATTACTTAGTATGCATAGTAATATATTCTACTTATTTCTGTTACATTTACTTCTCTTAATGTTCCTGATTACTAGGTTCATCTGTTTTATCACTCAACATTTTGAGTTAATTTCTGCAATCTGTTTCTTTCATATATCTTAATAGGTCAACCTGTCTTTTTTAAATCAAGCAGGTCTTCCCTTAGATCACTTTCTTCTGGACTGAGAACATCTTCTTTACTCTCTATTTCTTATAAGTGTTCTACAGAATGTTCCATAACATCTTCCTGTGACATATCCTCTTCAGATTCACTCTGCATTATCTGTTGATCCTTTACATGGGATCCAATTTGTCCATCATTCTATGACATTACTTATGTCAGAGTTGCTACCATTTCCTACTCCAACTTGCTACCATTTCCTGCTCCATCCTTGCTGTGCAACTTCAACTACACTTCTGTCTTCCATAGATGGCTACAGAGCCTCACCATGTGGCAAACACTCTTCAGATGCTGCCTGGTCCACTTACTGCTCTTTAATCTGGGGACCCATTTCCTATCATGGTGTGACATTGTCTGTGATGGGTTCTCCACATTAACATAACTGCATTTTCTATTTGTTTAACTTCTGTTTTACTAATGGTCTTTTCAACATTCCCCATTTGTTTTCTTATTTTTGCACTGTAACATTTTTCATATATGGATGCCATTGTCTATATTTCTCTTCAAACATCTTTGGCTCTGCTTTTTTATATTGATTAATTTGGCTTTCTCCTTTACATAAATATTGCATCACACAAGAAGTCCCTTTTTCCCATATCCATGTTTTTTTATGCCTTTCAAAAATTACTTTGTTTTCTTCTTTGTATTTTTGCAGTTCCTGTGTGGCTTCTTTTCTTGGTGGCCCAAGTTTCTTGGTCTGTATTTTTCATGGATCTATTGTATTAATATAATTTTTGTAGATTTTGACAGTTTTCATGTGCAAGTATTTTTCTTTCCTCTAATCTCTCTCTTAATCTTTATGCATATCCTTTGTCTGAAAATTCTAGGCTTCTGCATAATAATGACAATACATGATTTATTTCTTATCATCAACAGTCCACTTTGTCATTTCTATGCCTCTTTTTTGGCCTATTTTTGTACTTTTTGTGGTATACTTCCTTTGTGGGGGGGGGTGTTATCCTTCTGAGCCTGGCCTAAACCTGTGGCAGGAATGTTTCCATTTCCTGAGGATTCTATACTACCTTTTTTCCCAGTCCTGGCATCTCTGTGTATAGCAGGAGTGGGATTTTTTTTATCCTGGCACCTGTGCGCCCAGTTTTCTTTTTATATTTTTTAACCTACCTTTCTCCACGATATATTCTTTATAAAAATAAGTCTAAATATCAGTGTCATCTTGGTGAGATTATATTTTTTAACCTACCTTTCTCCACGATATATTCTTTATAAAAATAAGTCTAAATATCAGTGTCATCTTGGTGAGATTTTATAAAAACAGGGTTCTCCATTTGAAAATAGACTTGAGGATGAGTTCAGTTCCAGCAATACAGTGATACCACTCACCTTTTCTTGCTGGTTTCATCACCCCATTCAGACTTTTTCTGGTGTGTATTTCCTCATGTGTTGCAAAACGTCACCCATTGCACATTTAACTGCTTCTCTTGGGGTTTAACTTCTTCAAGTATTTGGGGTTTCTGAATGGACCCCACTCCTAAATCAGGTATGATTAGAGTTCATCAAATCAAGGTGTGATTAGAGGTCAGGAAATTAGTATTGCTTCAGTCTTTGATGTTAGCTAAATGTGCTCTTCTCAGCTCATGCAATGTGCCCAGAATTGCCTCTTCCTATAGTTCATATGGGGTTACATGTATTAATCGCATATTTAAGTACAATTGTAAATGATTTTTTATTAGACCCATTGCTCCTACTACTACTACAACTGCCTTAGTATCTTTCTTCCACATTGCCCTTATTTCTACTTGGAAATTCTGGTATTTTATGACTTTGTATTTCTCTGTATGTAAACTGTGATCACCAGGTTTAGCAATTCAATGATCAGTTCTAGTTTAGATTTTTTGATCATGGGCTCCTATATGTGGTTTTCTTGCATTTATTTTTGAACTGTTGGAGGTGATCCAACTTCATCATTCTCTATAATGGCTTGTGGTTCATGTTTCCAATGCTTCTCAGCTACTTCTATATTGTAGTGTTTGCACAATCTCCAGTGAAACAATCTTGCCCCATTATTGTGCCTTTCAGTATACAGGCCCTCTGCCATGAGGGTATCATACTCAACACCAAAATATGTAAGTGCTTTAATTTTTCTTACAGAAACTGCATTTTTGTCCATTTCTCCAATAATTATTTTTATGACCTTAACACATTTACATAGTTCACTATCCTAAGCTCCCATTATGTTCTTCCTGCATCAAATCTTGGTCAAAATGAGGCTGTTTCTGGAGCTCTTTGTACTTGCCACTATATTTGTAGACTTTCCATTTTTTTTTCTTCTCATGTTATTGCTCTTCTTATTCTTTCTTTTGTTTTTTGGCACATTCAGTAGCTGTCAGATTTTTGCCTACTTCTGGTTTGATTACCATCCCCACTTTATCTGAAATGCTTATATTAAACTAAGAAAAGATATCATATTAGATGACTTCTCCTCATGTTTTAAAATATTCACTACATTTGGATCTAGCGAGATCAGCAGCTATGTATACAATCCTATGATTGCAGATCTATATATATGTTGTTAGAACTATATAGTCTTGAGGCATATTGTTTTTTATATATAATTCAATATATGAAAACAATTTTCTTATTTTTGTTCAGTCGATTAAATACTTTTGGGGCCAATCAATCAATTACCCAAAATCTGTAACTTAGAACTGGTAGAGCAAATTGATTTATAGCTTAGACTTTATTCCTAGATGTCAAGGCAGTTTTCAGTATAATGTTAGTCTTCTGAAGTATTCCTTATTCAGCTCTGTTTTCATTTCTTCGCGTTCTATTGCTGACCTTTCATCTATTCCCAAATAATTGACCATCATCTCCTGCTCAAGTTCACATTCCTCTCTCAGGTTGATATTTTCTTAGTGCTGCGTCTTTCCTTTTTCAAATGTTCCTTTTGTGTTTTATCAAAGCTGAATGTCATTTTTTTATCATCTAAGAAAGTTTTAAGCATTGCAGTTGTGCTTTCATCTCCTCATCTGATGAGCTATACAATTTTAGGTCTTCCACAAAAAACAGATGTGAACTCTAAAACTAGGTTGGTTTCTAGGGTCCAAACTGTAACCACAGCCTAATCTATTAACTCAGCAGCTTAATGAGTTCTGTGCAAGACAAAACAACAGCAGTAACAACTAATCCCCCTGGAATATCCCCTTTGAATTTTAATCCCTATGATAATTATTTGCTCTTTGCAATGGCTCAATTTCAAAGTGATTTGCAACTTTCATGGTTACTTGCAATGTAATGAAATTTAATCTGTAATTTATATATCTGTAAGCATTCCATTATCCATAAATGTGGGATGTTGCCAAATTCTTTTTTGTAATATATCGATGCCATATTTAAAATGTTCCCCTTTTTACAACTCTCTGTAATGGCTTTGTTTAGCAACAAATGATCTTTTCTGCTTATGACCTTCTTTTATTACCTTTTTGTTCTATTATAATTTATTTTTTCAATGACAATAAACTCTGTCTGCATTATTTCCAGGATATAATTTGTAAACTGTTTGGAAAACAAGTTATTGGTCTATAGTTCTTAGTATGGCTTGCAGTTTCACTCTTAAGGAGGAGTATATTCCTGCTTTTAACCAGGTTGGTGTGTGTTTGGGATACACATATAAGTAATTCTTGCTAAGGGCTAAATCTTTGTATAAAGATGTCAATACCTTTAGAGAGAACTGACGTGTCACGTTTGACCCTGGGGTTTTGCAGTTGGGAACTTTTCGTAATTTTGCATGTTTCTCTGGCTGTTACTTCATCCCATGTCATAATCTCTATATTACAACATCTTAATGTTTCTTTTAATTCTTCTATCCATTCAGCATCTTTGTTGTGTGCAACAGCGTCTTCATAACTACATTTCCAAAATGTGCCTATTTCTTCTTCCTCTTTCTCTTTTAGGTGATGCTTTGTTTTCCAATTTGTATAAAACCTTTTTGGGTCATTAATGAATGTTTGTTTTGTATTTTTCCTTTATATTTATTTGCATACCCTCCAAGTTTTTCTGCTTGCGCTGATGGTTTAGTTTATTATTGGAAGTAGTGTATGATAAATCCTGGTTTGTTTTGATAATATGTGTTGCTTTTACCACTTCTGTCTTTCTAAGTAGTTTTGATTATCTGTTCTCTTTTCATGACATTTCTTGCCTTAATTGCTTTATAATTTTCTCTATTTAGCACTTCCATTTCAGCATTTTACTTGTTCCCGTCCTTTACTTTTTTACTGTTCATGTTTTTTGTGGTAAGGTAACACTTTATCTGTTGCTAGTTTAGCTGCATAGAAATATATCCTATTTTTTGTGATATCACATGCATTTCTTTAATACTCCTGATTACTGTGTTCATGGTGCTGCGGTAGCATTGTCGCCTCACAGTAAGACGCTGTCCGGTTCGATTCTCAGCTAGAGCGTCTTCTGCGTGGAGATATGCATGAATGGGCGTACCTTCATTGAAGGTTGTGCGTCAGGGCTGGTAACTCGGCACCTAAAAATCAACTACCAATCATTAGCGGACCGGAGTTCCGCTGTGGCGACCCCTAACCGGGAAAAGCCGAAAGACACAACAACTGTGTTCATCTGTTTTACCAGTCTTCTAACATTTGTGTTCTTACTTACTTTCTGTTATTTACTTCCTTCATCTACGTCAACATGTCTATCCATCCATTTCTATGAATCAAGCAGATATTCCCTTGAATTATTTTCTTTAGGATTGAGAACATCTTCTTTGCTCTCTGTTTTTTGCAAGTCTTCTACAGAAAGTTCTACAACATCTTCCTGTGACATGTCCTCTTCAATGCATCCTGCTTCATTTGTTGTTCCTCCAGTCAGACTTGCAACTGTTTCCTGCTCTTTCCCTTGTTGTGCAACTTCAACTGGGCTTTCATGCAAGTCTCCTACAGGAAGGTTCAAAACATTGCCCTGTGGCAAATCGTCTTTAGGTGCATCCCACTCCTCCAGCTGCTCTTCTGTCTGAGGACCCACTGGCCCATCACGTTGCAAAACTGCCAGTGCTGCACTTTCCACACTAAACCCTTCATTTCTCAGATGGTCCATCACTTCAATTTGTATTTGTTTAACTTCCACCTCACTTATTTTCTTCTCTATATTCCCCCTTTGCGATCTTATTTTTTGTACTGTGAAATTTTTCATATCTGGGTGTCTTTGCCTATATTTCTCTTCAAATATTTTTGGAGCTGCCTTTTTTGTACTGATTAGTTTGGCTTTCACTTTTGCATAAATACTGCACCAAACCAGATCTCTTTTTCTTTCTCGTGTCCATGTAACTTTTTCATACCTTTCAATAATCACTGGTGTCTCTCCAGTGTGTAGTTTATTATGTGCAGAAAGTCGATTCTTTCTTGAAAAAGTCTTTCCACATTTGGCACACTTAAATGGCTTTTCTCCAGTGTGTACTTTCAAATGGGTTGAAAGGGCACTTTTTCGTATAAAACTCCAGTTACATGTGGTACATTTATATGTTTTTTCTCCAGTATGTATTTTCTCATGATTTGAAAGGGTACTTCTCAATGTAAAACTCTTGCCACATGTGACACACTTGTATATCTTCTTTCCAGTGTGTATCTTCTCATGTGTTGAAAGTGTACTTTTCTGTGTAAAACTCTTATTACATGTGGCACACGTGAATGGCTTCTCTCCAGTGTGTATTTTCAGGTGTTTTGAAAGGTTACGCTTAAATTTAAAATGCTTGTCACATGTGACACACTTATATGGTTTCTCTCCTATGTGTATTTTATTATGATTTGAAAGGGTACTCTGAAATCTAAAAAACTTGTCACATGCTGCACATTTATATGGTTTCTCACCTGTGTGTATTTTCATATGTTTTGAAAGGTTACTCTTATAGATAAAATGCTTGTCACATGAGGCACATTTATATGGTTTCTCTCCCGTGTGTATTTTCTCATGATTTGAAAGGGTGCTCTTAAATTTAAAACACTTATAACATGTGGCACATGTATATGGCTTCTCCCCGGTGTGTATTTTCTCATGATTTGAAAGGGTACTTTTCAGTGTAAAACTCTTGCCGCAAGTTACACATTTGTATATTTTTTTTCCAGTGTGAATTTTCTCATGGGTTGAAAGTGTACTTTTCTGTGTAAAACTCTTATCACACGTGGCACACTTAAACGGCTTCTCTCCTGTATGTATTTTTTCATGCGATAAAAGATGAGCATTACTTATAAATGTCTTATCACATTTGGAACACTTACATTGCTTATGTTTAACATATGCTGGCATTTTACCAAGAAGGTCCTTGGCATGTTTAGATTTTTGATTATTCTGTAATGATGACTCTTGTCTTTGAATGTCATTGTAGTTCAGGCACCTGTTGACTAAATATTTATGTTTTATTAGCATTTGGCACCAATATACAAAAGAGCTTTATGTTCATGGTTAACTTTTCGCTAAATTAATACTGAATTAAGTGTGATAAATACGTTTGTTTAGCCTTTTATTTAGTAAACACTGTCATTTAACTCCACAATGTTTATGTGAATATAGATTAACAGGGTCACATAATTTACGACAAAAATAACTTCCAGCTCCCCATTTTTGTCATTAAGGGCATTTAGTGCATTTTCACTGGCTTTTAATAACTTCCTGCTCATGTATTTATTTCAACATTACTGCTAATCTATGCAGCATGTAAGAAGATGGACTATCCTGGTAAACCAACTGCAAATAAATAAATAAATATGATAACCCTCCTTACACACATCATCTTGATGACATGGTCATGGTAAGGGATGTGATAACCCTCCTTACAGACATCACCTTGATGACGTGGTCATGGTAAGGGATGTGATAACCCTCCTTACACACATCACCTTGATGACGTGGTTATGGTAAGGGATGTGATAACCTTCCTTACACACATCACCTTGATGATGTGGCTATAGTAAGGGATGTGATAATCCTCCTTACACACATCACCTTGATGACGTGGTTATGGTAAGGGATGTGATAACCCTCCTTGCACACATCATCTTGATGATATCGTCATGGTAAGGGATGTGATAACCCTGCTTACACACATCACCTTGATGATGTGGTCATGGTAAATAATATGATAACCCTCCTTACACACATCACCTTGATGACGTGGTTATGGTAAGGGATGTGATAACCCTCCTTACACACATCACCTTGATGATGTGGTTATGGTAAGGGATGTGATAGCCCTCCTTACACACATCACCTTGATGACATGGTCATTGTAAGGGATGTGATAACCCTCCTTATACACATCATCTTGATGACGTCGTCATGGTAAGGGATGTGATAACCATCCTTACAGGCATAAATTTGATGATGTGGTCACAGTAAGGGATGTAATAACCCTCCTTACAGACATCTGAAAATCTTAATGGGCAACGATAGTCAAATGGACTTTCAAGTGTTAAAAAGTAAGAGTTTATTTAATCCTCCCCTCTATTCAGCTATTGACAATATTGAAAAAGTTTGTGAAAATGAGATCTGAGGGTTACTAGTCACAAACAGGAAATGTATGTTTTATAATTTAACAAAGGAAGAGAAGGTCATATCGGATAGCATCACCTACACATATTTATTTATTTTTATTTTACAATTGTTGACCGGGCTAGTCTAGCTGGATATATGTCCATTTAACATATAATATTTGATGTATGAAACCAGACAAGGGGAGTGGTCAGATAATCACGGACCTAATGGATTATACTAGCAGGATGACCACTGTTCTTATGAACACTCTCTGTTAATGAGATCAATACAGCATGTGCTTCTATTAATATGTGGCTAGAGGAATTATTATTATTTGAGGATGCTTCTAGAGATCTATACAATTTCATAAAGATCTTTTCCAACAATACCAAAAATCGTTGGCATTCTAAAGATCCATTTGGACTTATCGCACCCATCTGTTCATCCAATTGTGGCAGACAGGGGTTCAGTAACCAAATCCCTTGCAAAATATTTTGATACAAAGCTGAAACAACTTTTTAAAAATGCACCACATATCCTACAGGACTCATGGGATTTTGTTGACAAATTGAAACATGTACAGTTGAGGGACAACTATTGTTCACATTGGACATTAAAAACCTTTTTTCAGTCATTCCCCATATGGAGTGGAGTTAAATTGGTTTGGTGATGTGATTTTAGAAAATGAAATACTTTCGAACAGTGATTTCAAACTTGTCATAGATTTTTATGGAAACTGTTTTGTCTAACACTTATATTTTGACAGCGAATACTTCAAACAACTTTCTGGCATGGCTATTGGGGCAGCATGTGCCCCATTTTGCCAATGCAGTATTGTTAAAATGGGAACGAGAGAAATTATTTAGATCTGATTTTTATAAGTACTGCCAGTTTTATTGTCTTTTTCTTGGACATTTTTTTAATATGGTCTGGTATGCCCGTCCAGTTGGATAACTCATCAAAAGAAAGGTATTTTAAAGAGTCAATTTATTAGAATAGCAAGATTAACATCAGATGATATGGAATGTTTGAGACAATTTGACTTGTTAAAAACAATGTTCATGGACCGTGGTTATCCTATTGAACTAATAGACAATATACGAAAACAAATTTGCTTTGAGAGATCTGATAAGTATGTACCTACAATTTACAAAGGGCTACATGCTAGTGGTATTAGTGAGGCCAATGGTGAAAAAGCTAATAGAAGTGATTATAATTTAGTAATACACTATTCGTTGGAAGCTCAAGATGTTAGGAATATTATTGCAACAACTGCCCACTTATACAAAAGGAAAACAATTTTAAGGTTCAGTTTGAAGGTTTACCATCCTGTACATACAAGAACTGTCCTAATATTAAAAGGATCCTCGTGAGACCATTCATAAAGACACATAGTGACGACCACAAGACGTATACATGTGGTTGGTGCAAACAATGTACATTTATCAAAAACAATTACACCGGACCATTATGGGATAAAATTAGCAACTGGCAAGGAAGGGGCAGATATTTCTGTTACACTTCCAAAGTTGTATATCTTGCTAGATGTCAATCATGTACATTATTATACATCGGCACAGCCAACAATTCTTTGAATAACTGGATATATCAGCACCTAAATAGTGCTGACAGCAGAGACAACAAGAGTGCCTTGATGAGGCATGCTATCATGTGTGATGAGTTCAGTATATTCAAATTTTCTACCCATGAGAAGATCAAAGGAGAAGATTTAAATGGGGACTGGGAAAATGTATTACTACGTAAAGAAGTGAACTGGCAGCTTTGATTGGATGCCACCAGTGTTTCAGGATTGAAGAGAGCAGTCTCCATTATTAGTGAATTGAAGCACAGGGCTTCCAAAATATGATTGCTTGTAGGCTGACAACAAATCAAGCTTTTTTGAATAATTGAGTTTTACAAACATTGTTTCTTTCAGTATAACATTTTTTAGTGCCTGTCACTTTAAATAATTTTGGTGGCATTGCTTGCTACAATGTTGCAGATTTCCTGCTTCAAACAGGGGGAGTGTCATTTCAGTTGGTTATGGCGTTACAGCCTTTTTAGGTATTTTCTCTGCGTTTTATTCTGAAGAAGTCCACCATTGTAGTGGACGAAAGCACTTAATTTTAAAGTTCATTTTGGTTTTATTAATAAAGTTACACCAGTTTTCCTAGTGCTGTTACAATCTTTTTTTTTTTTTGGATTACTTCATTTTTTAATACGCAGTCTAATTGTATTTATTTGCTTTCTTGCCTTTGTTTACTCGTAACATCTGTCTGAGCAAAGCCGCTTTTCAGTGGAAGGCTGGGGAGAACAGCTTCAATTATATTAATTTGTACAGTCAACATAAGTAAAAAAGTAACTATATACATTTTGACATACAGTTAGATACACAGCTAAGCATGTAAACATCAAATTATATAGACTATATGGTTCATTCAGCATGTTTTAAGTGAACACATATTTGCAGAAAATTCAGGAAGAGCTAACAGTACATAAATAGCTTATAAAATATAAGTAACATTGTATACACATTTGAAGATCTTCTTTTAACAGTACATAATATAAGTTTTGACATTTCAGCATGTAAATATCTCAGAATATTATAACAAATGTATACAACAGTAATTGTAGGAACTCAGTCATATATATTGCAGAGAATACGGTTATATAGGATACAGACTTTACAGAAGTATGTCATTTTTTGCTCAGTTAGCAATTTAGGCATGTGAATATTATATCTACAGACTTGCATATTTACTTGAGACATTATTTAGGAGATTATAAGAGTAGAAGTGTTTTTTTTTTTTTTTTTACATTTTTAGTAGAATGGAGAATAAGAGGGTGTGGTGGTTGGGATTCTTACAAACGCAAAACAATTCTCAGGTATGTTTTTATTGTTTTCAAGTTGTAGGTGGGATGACATTTTTTCTGACATTTGCTGAGACTGAGTTCCAAAATTTAGGAATGCATACAGGAAAAGACAGACCACATTATAATCTTCAGATTTTTGAGTGAAGACTTTAGGTGTTGGTTTAGTGAATACAGTTTTCTGCAGGGAAGTACAGTTTAGTAACTGCTTGGAGACAGGGCATTTTTCTGAGCAGAGATATACAAAGGAAGTTAAGACTAGGCTAGGAGACTGAGTACCCCCCAAAAGTTAAAGGGCTTCCATATAAGCCAATCTGCATTGATATTGGGAGGGTGGCCTAATGGTTAAGGCATTTGCCTTACAAACTCAAGGTGCAGGGTTTGAGTCTCACAAGGGATAATTGGCTAGGCTTAAAATGGCTCGCAAGGGCAGTTAGCCTAGTACTAATCTATGAATCTATATTGCTGCTTGCAAAATTTGTAATTTAATAGGACTGTCAAAAGATTGAGATAAAACACAGAGCAGACTTGGGAGTAGATAAGTGTCATCTGATATACATGTTCCATTAGGAAAGGTTTGCCTTTGGAAAGAAGTCCGAGCTTAAGTTTTTTTTTTCTTAACTATATGTTGGGTATTTTGACAGAATCATATATATTTGGTCTGCTATCATTTCTGAATAATTTTGTATTTTCTACTAGCTCAATTTTAGCATTTCTAGTCTGACAGACCAAATTGAGTCTAGTTTTACTGACTGATAGTACTGTTAGGCTTAATTTTTTTTTTGGAGGGAGTTACAGATGTAAGTATTTTTCATTTATTTTATTAGGGTTTGGGGGTAATTTTGATTACTCATGCCAGTTTTCTGTTTTTATAAAAGACATCTAGAGGTCAGCCTGGAACGGTTGACTGAAAAAGTTGTGCATGTTAATACTGGGGCATCTGCACAGTTAATTACATTTGCTGGGTGGGAAGTTATATGCATTTTGTTTAAGAATAAATTAAAAATGTCCTATCATTGTACCTTGTGACACACCTACTGTTAATTGCTGAGGAGCTGATGGTTCTTCACCTATGCCTATGTACTTTGCTCACTTACTTTGGTAACTTATGAACCAGCTGAAAGTACTGCACTGAGGTGTCATTTCCTTGGGTCTATGTAACACTATGGGCTGTGAAAGTGGTTTAGATGCTTGAAAGGTCAAAAACTAGGGATGCAATCATTTCAACTTGATTTAATTTTTCATGGACATAGTTTAGGAAGTTTAGTACATCTGTTTCCGTAATGCGGCCTGCTCTAAATTCATGAAATGCTGTGAAGATTAACTTGCTGTTTGTAAGGCAGTTGATGTCCTTTATCTGGACACATTTTTCATGTAAAACCAAAGATATAATGAAGTATTCCACTGTGGAAGAGATTCACAGGTCAAGAAAACTCAAGTATAAAATATGTATAAAGACCAAACCAACCACGGCAATAAAAATAAAATAACAGTGTAGAGCTTTATTCAGGTAAGTGCTTTCTTGCTCTTGAGAGCACTTCTTCAGACTAAAACAACAGTTAAAAACAACTCTTTAAATAGTTACTCATCCACAACAATTAAATTCACATGACTGAAATAATAGAATCATTTGAACAAATTACGTGCAGACTTGACCATTAAGACCAGGAAATCTATCAGATTGCAGTCTAATAACCCACTGAATTTCCTGTTGTTCTGTAACATTCCTGATATCCCCCAAGGCGTTCACTCGCATATAAACATTCTAACACCCTGAACTTAAAGAAATGAGTAGGGCCATTACCTTGTATATGTTTGACCGGGGAATTTCTCAAACTTAACTTCTTAATGTTTGTGACATGTTCCCTAATTCTCTCTTAGCATCACTGCAGAAGAACTTAACTTAGAGAAGACTTTTTTTTTTTGCTCAGGATTACCTATAGAAGCCATTATCCCTCTCCAGGTGTGATTCAGGAGAAGTATAGCATCATGCTGCGCATCATGGACGTAGGCCAAATAGCACTATGGTCAGCTGTATTATACTATTTATTGTAGGTGTGATTCAGAAACACTTGTGAAAAAATACCTCATTACCATAATGAGAATACTACAGGGCTCTATCAGCATGATAAAAGTCATGCCTGCCATTATGGTCCTGGCTCCAGGGATGAAATCTCATCACAAGAGAGGCATCAAAGACTTTGTACTACAATACAGTTATTATAGTCAAGAGAGCTAATTAGAAGACCTTTCTTAAAGTCCTAAACAGCAGGAAAGGACACAGAGCACCCATAATGTGTGAGTGGTGTGTAACAGTATCCTTCATAAATGGAGTATGTGCCTGTTGGGGGTTAAGGGACAACTTACAGAGTATGGGTCCTGATTATTAACATAGATGGTGGACAGTTACAGGGGATGCATGTACTTCTTTGTCCACACATTAGCTGTGTGTTCATTGATACAGGATTTAAGGTGGTACCATAAAACAGAAGAAAACTGGAGAAATTCATCAACAGAGATGGAGACAGTACTGCAAGTTCTGCTCTCTTATGGCAGGTGACTTCTGAATATAAACAAGGCTGACAAGGTCTTTACAAAGTGGGTGTGGCAGGACTCAGTGACCAATGTAAACAGTGTAGGCAGGCAAAAACGTTAGAGACACAGTTCCAGCAAAGGGTCACAGATGTGACATATACCATGCCCACATAAAACAACATGGACCACTGCAAGACAAAGACTGGTTATGTGTAGATGAGCACCATCACAGACCACCCTCACTGACACTGGGGGGGGGGGGTGTTCTTTGATTCTGTCTGTGGAATGTGACTGGAAAGTGATACTTGGTGGAGGCCAGTATGTGGGGGGGGGGGTTCTATATCAGCATTTTGAAAATTTAATAGTTCGAATCACAAAATATCGAACTGAAATGATCAAACTATTAAATTTTCAAATGCTGATATAAAAAACAGAAAACAAAAAACTGAAGTGTGAAGGCGCCCACCCACGCTACTTAAATATGCCAACTCCGAGACCACACTACATTGTAGTAAATGGAAATCTCCCCTTACGGAAAGTTCCATTTACCCTTTCAATGTTCTGCACTTTTGCCATTCTCACATTGGGCGACAATATAGCACTGGATATTGTCAACGTTCGAGATGCTGATAGGAATCCGGATGTGGGAGCTGAACCTGTATGCCCATCTTCCAGTTGTAATATAGAGTGCTGCACCATTGTCATGAGCTTAACAATGGTAATCACCACTGAAATGCTCCTGCAGGACTGATGGGGATGTCTCCTTCACATCCTGTCAGCCACCCTTATCTTTGTAACAGTTAACCACTATTTGTAATGTAGCAAAGGTATATGGGAACATCAAATATGTTCAGTCACACACAGGTGTTTTCCTCTCTCTGCCTTCACAACTGCAACTGGTGTGATGTCAGGCATAGCAGGACAGGACATGTCTGACATCACTGAATCACCAGTGTCTGACAGTGATGGCAGCTTGCCCACAACACAGTGCCAGTGTTAACAATGGTTCCTGAGTAGTGTAGAGTACCACCTACAAAAGTGCATGTGTCTGTGGTGGATATAGACACCAGCCGTGCATCTATTTGTCCATGAAGGGCCAGGCCATCCATATCAACCATTACTGGGTACAACGTCCTCACTTACACATGTGGGTAGCGCTTTCACTATTGACTACACTCAAAGCCCCAGGGAAGGCATAGTGATGGATGTTAGTGCTACAACTTCTGCTTGGTGACAGACCTTGATGTCAAACTGGACATCAAGTCTGTGGATGTACTGGTCAGTGTACAGACAAATGCCACCCATGCTTAGTGTGATATGTGGCAAATATGAAGACATACACAAGGGCCTCAATGCCTGCATACTGATATGATATGTAAGCAGTTCCTGTTAAGCCCCAAAAATTTCAGAGAAATGGGCTGTCCTGTAAAAAGCCCACATAATGCTGTTTGTCTCATTAGAAGTCCATGAAAGACAATCTGCTGGTCCACATACTGCAACATGGCATCAAGACACTGGTGTAAAATTCAAAAGGCATATGCCTGCAAAACTACAATGTCATGTGACAGCTACACAGACCTTAGTGTCCACTAAGATAATGTGCACATATCCCATGCAATTCTATGTGAAGTGTCTGTCCACATTGCAACTGTCAACTATGTCCATTTCACGGAGGTGATTGTAAGCCATCCATGGATAGATCCATCTGCAACACAGTGGGTGGGAGAATGCAAAACTGCAGTCAACAGCTGCATGAGTGGTGACTGACATGCTGTTCAGCTAAAGCAATGCTACTTAGCATTTCTGTGTGGTCAGTATGTCTGTTCAGTGAGAAATGATGGTGTACAAAACTGCTGCCTGCAGCAAACTGTCACACAATAATTATATTTATTTTTTATTTTTATTTTACATTTGTTGACCGGGCTAGTCTAGCTGGACATATATCGGGAGAAAAGCTCCAGTATAGATAAAATTACAGTGATTTATAACAATTTAAGAATTTTCTTTAGATTTATACAAGGTACAAGAGAGGATATCTATAACATTTAAAAATATATTAAGTCAAGTTATACAACAAAAAATAAGAACTACAAGAAAGCAGTAAGGGGACAGGAATTGAGACATACTTGCCATTGAGAAGTAAGATGTGCTTTGATTTGTCTTTTGAGAGAGGTGAGGACTGAGAGTAGCTATTCTTGAGGGATTAGATTCCAGTGTGTTGTATGGAATGGAAAAAAATAGTGCATCCCCAGCTTTATTATATGATTTAGTTATGGATACTAGAAACTTATGTGTTTAGGTTCTTGTAATAAGAATAAGCCCTCTAGCCAGGTATTTATTTTTCAGGGAAATGAAGGATTTTATGAATGATAAGTAGTTGTTGGTAGAGTAGGTGGTTATTTAGTTCTAGCCAATGTAGTTGTTTCAGGTTATAACAGTGGTGAGTTCTAAGGGGAGTTGCATTAATGAATCTAGCTATACTGTTATAACATGTACTGTTATACATTTTTTAAATTATATTTGGTCTCTTTTCCGCAGTCTCTCTACTTGGCAGGTCATTATATTGTCATCTGCATGTTATGCTGCCTTCGCTAGTTTTCACACTAATACAAACACTTTGCTCATGTCTCTGCATTGCGCACCACTGCTCACCATGCTATTTCACTTTACAAGTGCATTAAGCCCTTCCGAATATTCCCCCTGCTGGAAGTTTACAGCTGTTCAAATATATAGATATTTACACATTTTATAAAAGTTTAGATACAGCCTATAATTTCTGTAATTACAAGTCCAATAAATGAGCCAACTTGATGTGACGTCTTCCAAATTTTTATCAGCCCCTGAAAATTCTATACAGAGATATTATAACAAAGTGAAAATAAAAACTTTACATTTCAGAGTTAAGCTGAGACTTCAAAAAAAGGAGTATGAACAAAATGTTATGAATGAAAACGTTATTTCATAATGTGTATCAAGGGCTGGAACAATGGCATACATTAAAATATTCTGACAAGAAGAAATCGGTGGTACCTTTTATTAACATAAATCAATAAAAGTTTATAGAATATCATACCATATACATAAGAATGAAAATGAAATTGTACAAAAATAGTTTTGTGACATGACTTGAGTTCAACACCAGGAAAGACTCCACAGCTCTTTACATGTTCAAAAGGAGTCTGATAGCTGAAGAGATGGTTCAGATGTTAGAACACTGAGAAAGAAATGAAAGTTATGTATTTAACATAACGACAGATCTGTATTGTCTCCTTTCATCCTAACTCAATGGATGGGCATTCGGATCCAATTTTGGATCTGACTTTGGCCACTCTAGAGTTTGAATCCAAAGTGCAGGCTCCTCCCCTTATCCATAATCCCCTCCTACTCCTGAAGCTACCTCAGATCGGGTTTGTCTAAACACTAACTAGTGCACAAAGGACATTCTCCTCAGACAGCATGCTAATAAATTTAGTATGTTAAGTCCTTCTCTACTCTGGAGCTTAAAGAGCATAGAAAAACAGACCCTGGAAAGTTAAGGAAGGAGAGGAGCAGACAACACATTCTATCAGTATGGTAAGTACATAACATATATTTCATATCTGACGTCCCTTCCATCCATTCCTCAATGGATAGAACTGAGTCCATAGCTACTGAAGATCTTGTGAAGTCTCATGGTACAATATTCCCTGAGGATGGCTGAACAAAAAACAGTCCTACCCCTAGAGTATAAATCAAATGCATAAGAATTGGACCAAGTGGCTGCAGCACAAATATTGTCAATTGAGATTTCTGAAAAGAAGGCAGTGGAAGTAGGCACTGATCTAATCAAGCGAGCCTTGATGGGTTCAGATAAGGTTAGTCTCTTTTCTCTATATACTTATGAGATGCAGTCAGCTAACCATCTAGAAAGTGTCACTTTAGAGACATTTTGTTCCAGTTTGACTGTTAAAAACAGACAAATAATAAATCAGAATTTCGAATTTCCTTCGTATGGTGAAGGTAAGAATGAAGCTGATGAGGTACTTCCAACAGATGCAGCATGTATTCTTTTTTGGAAAAGATGGGAATGAAAACTGGAAGGTTGATGGATTGATTGAGTGAGGCCTCTGTAGCTACTTTTGGGAGAAAGAATGGGTTGGTTCACAGTGTCACTCTATCCTTAAAGATATCCGAAAGACCAGATAAGCAGGTTTGTAATTCTAATAGTCTCCAAGATGAAGTAACTGCCACCAAGAAAAGAGTTTTCCAGGGCTAGATATTTAAGGTTCACCATGGCTGCAGGTTCAAAAGAGGGTCTAGTCAAAGCTTAGAGAAAAGAATGGTTATATCCCAAGGAGCAGTAAGATCCCAAGGCGAGAACTGAGCGTGAAGGTCACCCTGAAAAAGGCCTTGGATAAGTTAAGGAAAGTGACAGAAGACTGATACTCTCCAACATGAAAACTAGATAAAGTCGCTAATTGGACTTTAACGGTAAAGTTGTTGGCTCCATCACTGAAAAAGGAACCCAGGAAATCTAAAATAGCTGGAAGAGAAGTCAAAAAGGGGTTCAGATTGCTATGAAAAGACCAAATAGAAAATAATTTCCACTTGTTTTTGTAACTCTTTCTAGTAGATGGCCTTTGTGCTGAGGTAAGAATGTGAATTATCTGGTATGACAGCCTGGATTAACTAGCCATCATTGGAAGTTGAGAAACAAAGAGGTCAGCTCAAGGGCTTGAATATCCAGGTGAGGCGTTCCAGATGGATGAGAGAAAAGATCTGGATTGGGATCTAGTACTTAAGGGGGATCTATCATATGAGACCACAGGAAGGGAAACCACAAGTGTTTGGACCAAAATAAAACAATGAGGATAACTGTGACATTCTTCTCCAAGGCTTTTTGTAGGACTTTTGGGATTACAGGAGTATGAGGAAAGGCATACGGAGCCCTAGGATCAAATGAGGGTCAGAGCATCATGACTGAGTACAATGCCCCATTCGGAATGTATCTGACATGACACCTGCAGCAACTGGAAAGACCCCAAAAGTTTCTCACCAAAAGAATAAAGGGTCTCAAAAATATGTCTTATGCTGCCCGACTGAAGGAACTCCAGCTCTCAGAGGTGACCTGTGCCTGACATACAAGGCCATGTCCAACCCGGAATTGATGAACATGCTTCACCTCAAAAAATCTAGATCCCTCAGAACTACAAGGGTGGGAGACTTAAACGCTGGAGGGACAGATTCATCACCCAGAGACTCCCTATGCTGTGGAACAAAATCCCGGTACATGTGAGGCAGAGCACCTCGCTGGCTTTATTCAAGAGAAATCTTGACCAATGGATGGGAGATTGCAGATATACCCCAGGGATTATCTCAGTGTCACTGCTTGACAGAGGCACAGCAAAATAATGGGCATAGTATCCTTCAACTTATAAATGCCCTTGGGCAGATAGCCTAGTATGAACCTATGAACCTATGTCCTCTACAACACTGCATTTTCCCAGAATGTTCTTGCAACCTGAAGGTGGTAGGAAGATATCGACCACTGTCAAACCCTCACAGCCTCTGGACATTGGGGGGGGGGGTACAAATGTGTCCCCAGTTTGCTGATATACCAGACAACTGACATGTTGTCCATCAGAATGGATATCACTCTTAGGGGGAGGTAGTGCTGGAAGACCTACAACACTAGAAGTACTGCACTCATCTCCGGTATACTGATATGAAGACTGCACTTGGAAGGTGACCACATGCCTTGGATAGTCCGTCCCATGTAGTGTCTGCCCTCCAACCCTAGTTGGGGGGCATTCACAGCTACCATGGCCTGGGGAGGAAGTAGAACAAAGGGGCAACCTTGGGCAACTTCCAAGACTCGAGCCACCTTTGTAAGTGCATTCTGCAAATCTTTGTGATAAATACTTGGAAATTCATTGGTTGATGTCTGACAGACCATTGGAAAAAAAGTGTTGACTGAAGAAGTCTCATGTGATTTCTGGCAAGAGGAACTAGGGTAATGGAAGCAGCCACAGATCCTTAGAGACACAGATGCAGTCTCACTAGTGCTTTCTGGCAGGAAAAAAATCTACTGCCTGTTTGTTGAAGGTGGAAATCCTGTTCTATGGAAGTCTTGCTATTTGGAACGTCTTATCCCACTGAGCCTGTATGACTGCTATTGTCTATATGGGGAGAAAGCTGGATTTGACTGAGTTTACTCTGATGCTACCTGGTTGCAAAGTTGGAACAAGGAGTCCCTGGAGTGGATGAGAGGATTCTTGGAGGGGACGGTGATGATCCAATTGTCCAGGTATGGGGACACTTTGAATCCTTGCAGTCTAAGGTAAGCTGCAACCACTGATATTATATTTGGTGAACATCCGTGGGACTGTAGTGAGATCAAAAGGCAGGGGATCTGAAATGGAAATGTCTGACTCCAAGCCAGAAGCAGAGAAATCTTCTAGAGAGCCTGTCCATCTTTATGTGGTAGTACGCATCCTGAAGATCTATCAAGCACATCCAAGCATCCTTTCTCAATAATGGGAGAATGGACTGTACCATGACCATCTAGAATTTCATCTGACTGACATACTGATTTAGATGGTACCAAAAATAATCTTGATTACATTCCAAATCCTTCTTTGTCTGGGTGAACATGCATGACTTTTTGCTTCTAGAACAGCTGATTTTATTTGGGGGGGTGGAACATTGGGGGATTTTTTTGAAGGCAGGCGGTACGACAGAAATGTTATTGAGTAGCTTCTGGTTATGATCATCCATATTTCATGTGTCCTGGATGATAGAAATTCAGGCCTTAGAGTGCAGTGATAAACACCTGACTACTTCCAGAGTGTGGCAGTCAGGCAACTATTCAGGAGTGCCGGAAAGGCCTCTTGGAGAATGGACTCCAGAAGTCTTGATTATATGGACCACCTTTGACAGAGGGGCAATGTCCACCATTAGAATTTCCTCTGCTCTCTCCCTCTCTACTGTCCAGGACTCCCAGCCATTCTTTGCTTTATACTCAGCCCTCCTCTATTCCCTTCTCTGAAGTCTCTTCCTTCTTCCTCTATCTTTCTCCTTTGCATCAACCCTCTAACTCCTCTTCTCTACACATCTCATTACCCTTCCTTCTCTCTCCTTCACTTACCTATTTTTACATTCTCTGCTAAACTTGCTAAACTTACCTTCTGACTACTCACTCTTTACTGATTGTCTTCCTCACTTTCTCCTCCTCTGGCTCTTCCCGCTCCATTCCCCTACCATGCCCCCAAATTCCACCCGCCCCAGCACCTCCACATTTATACCTCATCAACTCCTCCCTCTAATTGTTTCAACCAATCACAATCTTACCCTACTCCCTCTATCCCTACATCAATTAACCAATCTTAACCCCCCCTTATTTCCCCACCCACTCATTCTCCTCCCACTTTCACTGCACTTAACCCTACACTCTCCTCTTCTAACTTTATATCTCCCTTCCTCTCCTTTACCTTCTCTCCACAACCACTCTCTTCTACCTTTCTTATTACTCCCTTCCACACCCCACTCATTGAAACATGCTCTCCCAAATTCTCTTTTCCCTAAGAGACTCCCCTTCTCCCTTCTCATCTTTCTTATTCCTCTCCATCATGCTATGTCATACTGCTTAAAATCTCACCCATACCTGCCTACTACTCATACTATCACTTTCACTCACCCACTTCCTCTTCGACTTTCTCACTTCCACTCCATTTCCCCCTCCATTATCACAATAAACCAACTACACCTCTTCCATACCAAAATACTCTCCTCCTCTACAAAAAACTTCTCTCTTATATTTCCACTAACCCCAAACATCTTCCTACTCTCCAAACTTAAAAGACAAAAAAGTTATCTCTAGTAATTTCCTAGCCTTATCTGGAGACATTCACCCAAACCCTGAACCCTGCCTCAATACAAACAACTCATTCCCTCCTTCACCATCCCCCCTCACTTTAAATAAGTCTCTCCCTCCTCCTCCTCCTCCTTCTTCTCCTACTTCTTAGCACCCTTAAGGTCTTCACTATCAATGCCCAGAGCCTTAACAACAAAATTCACCATGTTCATACTTGGATTAATCACAACCAACCTGACATCTTAGCCATCTCTAAAACCTGGCTAAAACCCCATATCTCTGATTCCGAAATCTTACCTCCAGGTTTCAACATCCTCAGAAGTGACCGATTAAATAAAAAAGGTGGAGGCTCTGCCCTAATCTACTCTAACCTTCTCTCCATAATCCCCCTGCAAATCCCAACCCCTCTATTCAAAAATACTGAAATAACCGCATGTCTGCTCCAACTCAATAAACAAAAATATCTGCTTCATTTCCTTATACATCTCCCCAGGCAATAATATCTCTACCCTTAAGAATATTCTCCACTGGGCCTCATCTGAAATAAAATATGAAACATTTATCCTAGGCGACTTCAACACTGATTGGAACAAAATCAATACACCTTCCCCCTCCCTAGCTATCAGCCTTTTCAACTTCTCCCAAGTAATCCATTCTATAACCAGACCTAATAAAAACCACGCCCCAGGATCCATCATAGATTGGATTTTAGTCTCCCATCCAAACAAAATCTCTCCATCTGGAACTAACCCTGACTCATTTAGTGACCATCTCCCTGCCTTCATTAATTGCTCAGCTAACCCCTCACAATTCCAGCATCATTACATTCAAACTCGTAACCTTAGCAACTTCAACTCCACAATTTTCTCCAACATTTTCAAACAAATCAACTGGAAAATCCTTTACACTCTCTCCCTTGACGACGCTGTAGAACATTTTAACTCCATCTTCCTAAATACCCTTAACTCCCTAGCCCCTCCCCCCCAAGAAACAAACAAATCAAAGCCAATTCTGCTCCTTGGCTGACCAAAGAACTAAACATACTATGCATCTCAGAGACAAATCCTGGAAACTCTATCAGAAAAGTAAATTGCCTTCTGCCTTGCTCCAATATACCCAACTCCGCAACCAAGTAAAAAAACTAATCACCTGGGATAAAAAAAAAATACACCAATAAACTTCAGTCCAATAATAACAACCCAAAACAAAATTCTGGAAATCTGTTAACTCTCTTCCCCATCCTAGGTCAAGAAATAACCCCTGCCCTGACCCTAGTTTAACTGACAAGGAACTGAGCTCTCTCTTCAACACTTTCTTTACAGATTATATAGCCAAGCTTACCAAACCTTTCCCTGACAACAATCCTTCCAACTTCCTAAACTCTTCTAATAACTGTCACCCTAATTTCCAACTCAAACCAGTTTCCACTACGTTTATAAAAAAGCTCTTATCCAAACTAAAGCCATGTTCTAATGCCCCCAACAACATTCTCCCCTCCTTCCTCAAATGCGCAGCCGAAGGAATTGCTCTCCCAATAAGCATCCTGATTAACGATCCTTAAAAGAATCATACGTACCCAAACTTTGGCATTCAGCCGACATTCTACCAATTCATAAAGGAGGCAAAAACAACTCAATTTCTAATTTCCGTCCCATAGCCCTCCTCTCTCCAATATTTAAAATTCTAGAGAAATGTGTCCACTACCAATTTTACCCTACTTAACTCAGAATCAGTTACTTACACCCACCCAACACGGGTTCCGTCCCGGTCACAGCACCATAACTTCCCTACTTTCCTTCTTAGAAACAGTTAATGAAGCCTGAGATTCTGGACTTCTTGTATCCACTGTTCTGCTAGATCTGTCTAAAGCCTTTGACACCATCTCCCATACACACCTTCTCTTCCATCTCTCCAACCTTAATCTCTCCACTAATACTCTATCCTGGTTCTCCAGTTACCTCTCTGACAGATCTCAGGCTGTCAGATGGAAGGACTCTACCTCCGCCTTCTTACCTACTCCTACCGGCATTCCTCAGGGATCCATCCTCGGTCCCATACTTTTCAACATCTTCATAAACAACCTTCACACTGCTCTCCCAGACACTTCAGTCATCCAATACGCTGATGACTCTACCTTAGTCTGTACCGCCCCCAACTTTTCTGAACTTCTCTAAAACACAAACTGCTTTTTCCACTACAGAAAACTGGATGCACCAAAACCATCTCTCCCTCAACTCCAAGAAATCTAAATACTAATTTTCCTCCCTACCAAGGCTTCTTCCTTTGACAAAAACACTTTCAACATCCTCAGGATGAAAATATTGCAAATTATGTTAGTACCGAACAGACTAATTGTAGCTGTAGACTGTAGTTAGACTGTAAGGATGAAATATTGCAAATTATGTTAGTACCAAAAAAAAAAAAAAACGTTTTTTGTTACTTAGCATTTGCAGTGTTCTTAATATGTATTCTTGCTGTGTGGACATTCTATTGTAATTTACATTTGCAGTGTTCTTTTATGTATTCTTGCTTTGTGGACATTCTATTGCATTGATTGTACTGCCTTTGGAGCTTTTCTCCCCGGGCCTCCACTGAAAATGGGTACTACTTGGCCCAGTGGAATTCCCCGGTAATCAAACTGAAATAAATAAAAATAAAATAAATAAATCTACCACAGGGGTTCTATCACCAGACGTGTCAGGAGAGAACTCTTGAGATTTAATGAACCACAGTTTTTCCCTTCCTTCTGATTCCTACAGAAATACCTCTGGGGGGGGTAGAGAACCTTATTCTTGCTCCATGTCTAACATGTATCTGTTCATTCAAAACAGTTTGTTTCAGGACATATTGAAAGGCACGTAAAACTCTTGTAGTTGGCCGAATTTTGTCCCTAGGGCCACCTCTTGGACACCCCTGATTTAAAGTCTATAAGAGTAAAAAAAAAAAAAAAAAAAAAACTCAAACGTATCTAAAATTTGTCAAAAAAATTGTACTTCTCTAAGGCAAGCCAGAGCAGTGGAGACCACATCTGTATTGAAGGACTACCAAACAAGATGTGAGGCAACTTTTAAGGGTAGGAAGGGATTAAGGGTAAGGAGAGCAACCTCACCTTTCTGTCCAAAGTCTAGAGCATCCAACATCAGAACCGAATACCCAGCCATTGAGGAATGAATGAGAGAGACAATATCATATTGGATTTTATATCATAATGCCCTGTAATACCACCCTTGAAAAGAGTATGAAATGTGCAGTTTCTGAATATACTTTGATACTGGCAAATTCCTGTTATGTAATGGACTTTTGGGAAGTCAGTAGTTAGAAACAGATTACCCCAGGGATCTGGAAGAAACTCAGTAAACAAGTTGGCAGACATTAAGTAGATTAGTAAGATAAACCATTTCTACTGACAGCAATTCCTACAGGCTACTATAAAATGATATTGATGATGTCACATTAGCCATTCAAGCTCTCCATCAGGTATATCCAACTCAGTTTTAGAATACAACAGTTGGAGTCAGAAAATAAAAATATCATAACATTTTTGAATTTGCATTCATCATGTGGCATAGTGTGCCATGTTGTTCTGTAGCTTCCATCAGTTATGCTACAGTTAAAAACTATCCAGTGGTAACTTTTATTCTGATAATAATGGGTAGTTTTACATACTGTATGCGTATTTGAAAAGAACCACATATTTGGTGATATGTAAGTGTCTGCACTCCACACATTAAAACCACTACCAACAACAATGAAATTATAACCCTGCACTATAGCAAATCATACTATACGCCACTCTAAAAACATCAATCTGGTGCACTTTTTAGTAAAAATGATCATGAGCACCAGTATCAATATTACACTTGTCTGGTAGCTGAAAACAGTGCTCAACTTATTTTATTTTTACCAGTTAACCAAGGAGGTGATCTGGTCTACCGATCCTTTTTGGTCATGACCCAGGCTCACTGAGCTAAGACAATAAAATCTGAATTCAACTTAATACAGTTTCAAAAACAGGCACCAGAACCAGGAGGTTAAAATAAAATGATGTCCACAGCAAGCTCGCAATAAACAGCTCTTTAATCACATAAACGCACCACTCACTGTAGCATTTTCATCCAGAAAGGACTTCATCAGATGTAACAAGATCATAGGCTGTACATTTCTTTTTTATATCCCCCATACCCTATTTAATTGGATAATATAATTGAATAATCACATAATAAATCACATAATGAATCCAACAATCCAAGTCAAACCCCCCAGTTACATACAAACTTAAATGTTTAAAAAATGTCCAAAGGACTGAATAAAATGTGTAAGTACACAGATAAACAGAAATAAATGTAGGTAGTTAAGTGACATAAAAAATATATATGTTTAATTAAATAAAAGAATAAATCTATAGTCTAACTAATTCTTACAATTTAATAATGCACATAAAATCCACAGATAATCCAACACTACCACCCAATGGTGGAAGACCTCAGCTACAAGCTATAATTTTGCAGCTCTCATTTTAAGAATGGGTGCAATGGATAAATGTTCGTTTAACCCCGGGTTTTTGTGCTTTGCAATTGGTTCCTGGTTTCTTCAGGCACCTAGCCTCCTTTTGTTTTGTGGTTAATACAGTTTCAAGTATACTTCATGTGGGACAGGAAATGCTTGACAAAAATAAACAAGGCAATTGGTACAGAAATGTTTAAATAACCAAGAAAGTATAACAACATATCATAAGAACTACAAAACATGAAATAACACAATAGGTACAATATTTAAAGCTAGGTGATGTCAAACAGATTAATGTGTAACCTACACAGCAGAATGAGATTCTGTGTTGTAATTGAGTTCTATCCAGGGTCACAGAACCTATACAGCATGATGAGCGTTTGAGTTGTAATCGAGTTCTATCCAAGGTCACAGAACCTATGCAGCATGATGAGCTTTTGCGTTGTAATCGAGTTCTATCCAGGGTTACAGAACTAAGTGTAAATGACTTCATTTTGTAATCAATCCTTTAATGCCCTCTAAAATCTCTCAATGTTTATCGATTTCTGGCTTAATTAATTAGTTTGTTCCATGTTACTGTGCCAGGTTATTATACCTATATGTGAGTAGTTTGTCCCTGCTATACCTCCATTCTGCATACAAAACATGCCAACTATAGTCTTTTGAAGTCAAGATCAAGTCAAGAAGGGGGTGAACTAACAGCAGTTTTTTTTTCTTGTTGTAATGTGAGGAGTAGTTTTGTTCTCTTGTTAACAATGTCCTTATTATGGGAGTAGGCACTAACTAAGCTTCAGAATTTTAAAGAGAAGGAATACTCGGCAAAAGTGTGGCACAGAAAGAAAGAAAGATGGAGCCAGCTAATAGCCTGACATGTCTCAGTGATGTTTTTTAGGGTTGGAAAAGATGACAAATGTACAAATCTTGACTTCAAAAGACTATAGTTTGCATGTTTTGTATGCAGAATGGAGGTATAGCAGGGACAAACTACTCAAGTTAAGGCATAAGTACATTTCCAGTACAGCGGTCCTAGCTACGGCATAGGGGTGAGCTACAAGGATTGTAAGTCTAAGCAGATGACATTAATAAATAGGGACAATAGAAGGGGATCTAAAACTCAGCCTTGGGGTACCCCAGTATTTAGGGTAGCATTAATGGAAAGGGAGTTGTTCTAATAAACTTCAAAGGTTCTGTCTTTTAGATAGTTTGGAACAATAGAAATACATCATCACCAAGGCTACTAGCTATCAGTAGCTGGAAAGGCCACAGAAGTAGCTCACAAAGATGATTACTGGCCTCAAAATAATGCCCTACACTGACCATCGCAAAAAACTCCAGCTTTACTCCATAGCATATCGCCTACTCCAAGGTGATCCCTGCCTAACATATAAAGCTATGTCAAACCCAGAGCTGTTGGACATGCTACACCTAAAGAAATCCCAATCCCTCTGAGCTACATGCTCTAGGGACCTAATCCTTGTCACCACAATAAACAGGACATGCTGGAGGGATAGATTCCTGTCCCAGAGACTTCCCATACTCTGGAACAGGCTACCCATCTATGTCAAGCAAAGTTCTTCATTAGCACTCTTCAAGAAAAATCTTGATGAGTGGATGGGCAATAGGAAATACACCCCGGGGATCACTTCTGTGTCTCTGCTCGAAAGTGGCACAGGAAAATAGCTTTCTTGGGTGGTGTAAGCCAGGGAACCTTGTTGGCTAGGCTTACGTAGACCCTTGGGCCGATAGTCTAGTACCTAGCTATGAACCTATGAACCAACTTCTAACCTGGCCAGTTTGCTTAAGAAACAGATCATGATTAACTGTTTTGATGTGTTAGTAATATCTATAAAAAATTCAGCACAGATAAGTCCTTCATTATTTGTGCTACAGATACTATCAGTAACTGAGATTAAAGTGGTAATGCCTGCATACAGAAAACTGCTGCTGATCATAAAGTAATCTATAGCCATTAATATGTTTAAATAACTGTTTTACTAGTACTTTCTCAAACATTTTGGTGACGGGACAAAGGGTGGATATGGGATGATAGCCTGTTAAGTGGGTATGTGGTAGAATGCTTTGGGAATCTAATTGTAACAGAATGCTTAATGACACAAGGACCAGGTCCACTGCTTAGAAATAGACCAGACATATTTTCTCTCATACTAATTCAGGAAAGTTGGATGGAGTTTGCTAAATTTGGCTCTTGAATAGTTTAGGTTCATAGATTAGTACTAGGCTAACTGCCCTTGTGAGCCATTTTAAGCCTAGCCAATTATCCCTTGTGAGACTCAAACCCTGCACCTTGTGTTTCTAAGGCAAATACCTTAACCATTAGGCCACCCTCCCAACCAAAAAAAAAATAAACAGCTTCTGCAAGGCTCAAACCCAGGACCCTGCACACCATACATAAAGTGATTTACCACTAAGCCATAACAGACATTAAGTTAAGTAGGAGTGATTTGGTTTCATTTGTTGATATAACTTTGAAATGAAATGGAGCAGTAATGGAAGCCAAGAGATACAGCTGTGATGTGGAAATGATGTGTTGCATTTGGTAGTTAGATGTAACAGTGGATACTTTATTTGTAATTTGATTTAAAGATGAGGAAAGGAAATGCTTGTAGGTATCAGCAAACTTGAATGTGTTAGTTACACCTCTGCTTTTAAAAAGCCATGTGCTAAGTAAGTTGTTTAATTTCTTTCAAGAAATGTGTAGGCTTGGAGGCTAATGTGCATTGTTTTTGTCTTGGCTAATTTGTTTTGCTTTCATCTTGGATCTATGTTGCTCTGTTTTTGTCTTAGCTATCTTGCTTTGTTTTCATCTTGGATCTATGTTGCTCTGTTTTTGTCTTGGCTATCTTGCTTTGTTTTCATCTTGGATCTATGTTGCTCTGTTTTTGTCTTGGCTATGTTGCTTTGTTTTCATCTTGGATCTATGTTGCTCTGTTTTAGTCTTGGCTATCTTGCCTTGTTTTCATCTTGGATCTATGTTGCTTTGTTTGTGTCTTGGCTATGTTTCTTTGTTTTCATCTTGGGTCTGTGTTGCTCTGTTTTTGTCTTGGCTATCTTGCTTAGTTTTCATCTTGGATCTATGTTGCTTTGTTTTTGTCTTGGCTACCTTTCTTTGTTTCTGTCTTGGCTATGTTGCTTTGGCACTGTTAACTGTTATCCTAAGTGCTTTCCTGTAAGTCATGAAAGAATGAATCGTGCAATTGTTTTTGTACAGAATCTTGCCTCCCCTCTCTCTAGACACTCTCTCTTAGTTTAACCTGATTTCTGATGTCAGTGGTAAGCCACAGACAAAACTTTGCTTGTTTTCTGCATTAGTAAGAGGGAAGATGGTGGCCTGAATTTATGAGTGTTAAGGAATGGTCAGACTGGGAGTACAGTATGCTGCAGTCAGCTGCATCAAGATGAGAGTTAATCAGTGCTTTTTTATGTTGTGGGAAGGGTCTTGTACTGGTAATGGGGAGCGGCTTAGTAGCCCTGAGGTACCATGTTAAAAAGACTGGGCAGAGATCATTTAGGGTACTACCCAGTATCTTGATCCTTGTGCATCTACAGCCCGTGTCGCTAACATCTACAGCCAATGTCATTAATATCTACAGCCCATGTGGCTAATATCTGCAGCCAATGTCACTAATATCTACAGCCCGTGTCACTTATATCTACAGCCAATGTCATTAATATCCACAGCCAATGTCGCTAATATGTACAGCTCATGTCGCTTATATTTACAGCCAATGTCACTAATATCTACAGTCAACATCGCTAATATCTACAGCCAATGTCGCTAATATCTGCAGCCCATGTGGCTAATATCTGCAGCCAATGTCACTAATATCTACAGCCCGTGTCGCTAACATCTACAGCCAATGTCATTAATATCTACAGCCCATGTGGCTAATATCTGCAGCCAATGTCACTAATATCTACAGCCCGTGTCGCTAACATCTACAGCCAATGTCATTAATATCTACAGCCCATGTGGCTAATATCTGCAGCCAATGTCACTAATATCTACAGCCCGTGTCACTTATATCTACAGCCAATGTCATTAATATCCACAGCCAATGTCGCTAATATGTACAGCCCATGTCGCTTATATTTACAGCCAATGTCACTAATATCTACAGTCAACATCGCTAATATCTACAGCCAATGTCGCTAATATCTGCAGCCCATGTTGCTAATATCTACAGCCCGTGTCACTTATATCTACAGCCAATGTCATTAATATCCACAGCCAATGTCGCTAATATGTACAGCCCATGTTGCTTATATCTACAGCCAATGTCACTAATATCTACAGTCAATGTCGCTAATATCTACAGCCAATGTCGCTAATATCTACAGCCAATGTTGCTAATATCTACAGTCCATGTCACATATCTACAGTCAATATCATTAATATCTAAAGCCCATGTCGCTAATATCTACAGCCAATGTCGCTAATACGTACAGGCCATGTCGCTAATATCTACAGCCAATGTCACTAATATCTACAGTCAATGTCGCTAATTAACAGACCAAAAGTGGAGATGTCCGAGAGTCTGTCAGGCCTTGTTGGGAATGTGACTAGTTGTTCTAGGTGAAAAGATTCTGTAAGAGTTTAATTAGTTAGTTAGCATATGTGCCCGTGGCATGCACACTGAAACTACACAGAGTAATAGAACTTTTAGTGATACCACTGACATACATAAAATGAATAGTTTGTAGCATAACTGTGGTTGAGGAAAGGGGTGGGGTACATACTGTCACAATGTAGATTCGTTAGTGGCCACCTATGGAAATGTGTGTTTTCATCCTGTTGGGAGTTTTATCATCACTGAGGTTGGTTGTTTCATGATCTACAGTATTTATGGAATCATTTTGTTCACCTATAAGCATGGAACCTTTGCCATTCCTGTCAGAAGGGGTGGTATTGCAGCTTTATATAAACTGAGAAGGAGGGAAAAAGAAGAAAAAAACAGGAGCAGATGTTTTGCTCCAAAATCAGGGACAAAGAATCAGGGAGCATTTTAAATTATTATTCTCATGAACTTTAAAAGGGTAACGGAACAACAGGATTGCATCAAAGTGCATTTTGTGAACAGTAAGAAGCAGGAAACTGTAATGCCTGACAATACTGACTGTAATCCTCAATGAATTTCCAGAAAATCAAAAATGTAACTAAGAAAAGGACAAAAATATTAAGCAAAATCAGGAACAGTTCAGAGGTGCGTGGTTGACTAAGTTTCAAATATGGCCTTTTAAGGGGGCATCATAAATTGGCACTACATCTAAAAAGCACATACTACGACCACAATCTCTATAAGTCTTATTACAAAACACAAATCGTCCACAACTCACCTGGACATGGTAGCCCAGAGACTTATAAATGTTGTGTACAACGTGTATTTAGTGTTGTATTTGTTAAAGCTATGCTGCTCTTACAAAAAAAAAACATTCAGAAATTAAAGCTGTCCACTTAGATCAGCTACTAGAAGAGATACCATTTAAAATCTGTCAAGTGTCTCAGACTGCAACCACTGTAAAACAAGAAATGTCTGCAATGGTTGTTTCCAGAGGATGCAACAAGAATCAGAAATTAATTCTCTCAAAGATGGTACATTTTCAAGAACAGACTCTTAAAAATAGAAGATACAAGTATGTAATTAAAGGGAAAATGTGATAAAACTAAGGGGAATGACAAAATAATGACACATTGTAACATGGTTCTGGTATACTGCACATTGGAAGAACATGCAAAGTTTGAATAAGATCTGTTCACATTGCTATGTACTCATTCTAGTATACTAAAATGATTTGTTTGAAATACTTCTTTCTTCATATACAAGTAAAATTCACTCATGAAATTCTATACTTCTGGTAAAGGTGAACTCTCAATGGGCTGCTGTCTTTATTAGGCCAGATCAGAGAGACATCAGAAGCCAGTGCAACCAGTACAGTCAGCAATATGACCAGTAATAACGATCAGGTTCAGCGTTCCGACCCAGAAAACAGTGTTCCCACTAAAAATAAATCAGAATTAAACTTAAAATGAGATCGCAGGAACACTAAGCTGCTTCCGATACCAAAAATCTTCCAAAACTCAGCAGTTCAAAGAACAATAACTCCCAATAACCAAGGAACGTTCTTTATTTTACATTCAGTGAGCGCTTTCACCCATAAGGGCTTCTTCAGACTGTACAAAGTGTAGCATAAGGCACAGCCTTAAATAATCATGACTCATTAAACAATCAACGTCCAATTTAAAATTTAAACAGAAAGGTTGCTATTCAAAAAGATAGTTAGACTACTATCCATTGCTGAGACTTCATAAAAATATTTCAATAATATAGAGTGTAGCTTATGTTCATATAAAATACTTATATTACCATATGTCAATAGGTGCTAAAAATATATATTACTTTACCATAGTTAACTTAACTTGCAAAAATTATTCTGTTAAAATTTCAGCAGGCGTTGCCATCAATGGTATTTACAACAAACAACCACTTGATGGCAGCATTGTTGTGACCGTGCCTGACAAATATAATCTTCCAATGTTTAATATTCATGGAAGATACTATGAAATAACTTCAGATCATTCCTGTACTAGACATTCCTCATTTATTGTACCAATCTAAACGGAATCTATATTAATAACATGGTTTATTAAAACATGACATTAAAAACAAATCAATGTACCATATGTGTATAAATTTTCGATGTATACAATGTATACTGAACAAACTGCACCTGTTGAAACATGAAACTTAAAATCACCAACCACTGCTGTATTTATATTCTAGTGGAATATATGTATGATGTCATCATTATGATGTATACTTCTTGGTAAAGTAGTCTCATGTTATGTCTAAAACATTTAATAAAATCTATGCTTATAATATCTCTAAAATACTCTCTTTAATCCCCTCTTCTTAAGAAAAGGATAGATGTTAATTTTATCATTTAAGCCAGGGGGGTGATCTGCTTTGCAACGAATGATCCATCTAGTTTCGTATTCAAGAGTGGTAGTCTCTATGTCCCCTCCTCTCAAAGTGCGTATAACATTTTGTATAACACAGAACTTAAATATATGATGTCTACCTTTCTTGATCACATGTCTGGCCAGAGCATTCCTATCATCACCTGTCCTTATTGCATAATTATGTTCCCTTATTCTCTCTCTTAGCTCTCTGTTAGTTTTCCCTATGTAGAAAGCCGTACAGGCTTGACATCGAGCTAAGTATACAACATTTTCAGTCCTACAAGAGGTACCAGTGTGGAATGTGAAAATGTGTCCTGTAATGGGTAACTTAAATTGTGTGTCTATGTTAATATATTCACATTGATTACAATTATGACAGGGACTGGTGTTTGTGAGATGTATTGTATGATTATTCATGGTCTTGTGGCATAATGTCCTCTTCAAATTATTCTTGTTCTTGTAACTAAATCTAGGTAGGTCACTCACTAAACTGCCAATGTCCTCATCTATTTTAAGAGATGCCAATGCCTAGTTAATATATCCCTAACCTCTGCAATGTCTTTTGTATAGTGCATGGATATACTGACAGTTGAATTCTTAACATCTTGTGTATTATCTTCTCCATCTGTATTATCAACAGCATTCGAAAAATATGGACGTGCTCTTGTCTCTCTTAATTTATAGACATCATCAATTGTTTTATCGATGTCAATTGCTTCATAGGACCTCTCTATTAATCTATCCTTGAGTCCTGCTATTTCTTCTAAGAAGCCTGATTCAGTGGGATTTAGCCTGGATGCTCTCATAACTTGTCCTTTAATAATGTTGTCAAAAATGTGCTTAGGATGCATACTACTCCTATGCAAAACTGAATTCCTAAAGCACTCTTTCCTGTGTATTGATGTATTAATAATGCCATTACTTAACTTAATTATATTTACATCTAGGAAAGATATATATTCCATGGAATATGACATAGTAAACTTTAAGAAGGACGTCATATTATTAACTTCTTTCTCAAACTCTAACAAGTCACTAAGTGTTCCTTTCCATACCAGGAAGAGGTCGTCCACAAATCTTTTGTAGAAAACGACATTATTCTTAAAGGAAGGGAGGTGAAACAACTCTTCATTCTCCCATTCAGCCATTACTATGTTGGCGTAGCTATTGGCACAGGATGTGCCCATAGCTACGCCATCTTTCTGTATGTATAATGTTTCATTGAAAATAAATACATTATTTTCTAGTATAATTTCCAGAAACATAGTAAGTAGTTCTATAAATTGATTATCCATGTCTGTATATTTCCTAAGGTAGCTTGAAACACTATTAATACCTACTTCATTGGGAATAACCGTGAAGAGGCTTTTTACATCCAGGGTCACTAAACAGAGTTCTTCAACATCATTCTCATTAGAGAGATATTCATATAATTCGAGAAGGAACTGCTTACTGTCTTTTAAGATGTTAACATTACTCTCCAGTACTTTCCTCAGGTGTTGTTCTACAAAAAGGGAGAATGGTTCTGTCAACCATCCACGTCCTGAGACAATGGGTCTCATGGGAGGGTTGTGAAGTCCTTTGTGTATTTTGGGGAGACCCTTCAGAATAGGGATTAATGGATGTTGGACTTTAAGATACATATAAAAATCTTTTTTGATTAAGTTACTTTTGACAAGGTCTATCATTCATACCTAGTAGAATGAGTGAGCATACAGATACAGTCATCGATGTGAGAATGTTTGTTAGAAACCTTCAATTGAAACTTGATTATGGTCAGAATGACAGGGACAGAGTAGTGAATGTATTTAAACCTGTCAGCACGTACTCTCCCCCTTTGCATCCTGTCATTGACACATATTTGAGACTAGTGGAGAATGACCTTTATGAGTACTACACTAATAGGAAATCTGGTCAGAGGAACAAACATAACAGGAATAACTTGACATTTAAGCAGAGAAATGCTTTACAGAAACTTAAAGATGACGACAGTATAGTAATAGTACCAGCGGACAAGGGAGGACCACTAGTTGTTATGAGTACGGAACATTATATTAGGAACATGAATGATATGTTGATTAATGAGGGTAGTTATCAGGTATTGAACATCAATGAAGTAATTACAAGAATTTTTAGAGTGTATGATACTCTCGAGGACCTTGTCAAAAGTAACTTAATGAATGATGATGAGCAGTATGCATCCTAAGCACATTTTTGACAACATTATTAAAGGACAAGTTATGAGAGCATCCAGGCTAAATCCCACTGAATCAGGCTTCTTAGAAGAAATAGCAGGTCTCAAGGATAGATTACTAGAGAGGTCCTATGAAGCAATTGACATCGATAAAACAATTGATGACGTCTATAAATTAAGAGAGACAAGAGCACGTCCATATTTTTCGAATGCTGTTGATAATACAGATGGAGAAGATAATACACAAGATGTTAAGAATTCAACTGTCAGTATATCCATGCACTATACAAAAGACATTGCAGAGGTTAGGGATATATTAACTAGGCATTGGCATCTCTTAAAAATAGATGAGGACATTGGCAGTTTAGTGAGTGACCTACCTAGATTTAGTTACAAGAACAAGAATAATTTGAAGAGGACATTATGCCACAAGACCATGAATAATCATACAATACATCTCACAAACACCAGTCCCTGTCATAATTGTAATCAATGTGAATATATTAACATAGACACACAATTTAAGTTACCCATTACAGGACACATTTTCACATTCCACACTGGTACCTCTTGTAGGACTGAAAATGTTGTATACTTAGCTCGATGTCAAGCCTGTACGGCTTTCTACATAGGGAAAACTAACAGAGAGCTAAGAGAGAGAATAAGGAACATAATTATGCAATAAGGACAGGTGATGATAGGAATGCTCTGGCCAGACATGTGATCAAGAAAGGTAGACATCATATATTTAAGTTCTGTGTTATACAAAATGTTATAATGACTTTGAGAGGAGGGACATAGAGACTACCACTCTTGAATACGAAACTAGATGGATCATTCGTTGCAAAGCAGATCACCCCCCTGGCTTAAATGATAAAATTAACATCTATCCTTTTCTTAAGAAGAGGGGATTAAAGAGAGTATTTTAGAGATATTATAAGCATAGATTTTATTAAATGTTTTAGACATAACATGAGACTACTTTACCAAGAAGTATACATCATAATGATGACATCATACATATATTCCACTAGAATATAAATACAGCAGTGGTTGGTGATTTTAAGTTTCATGTTTCAACAGGTGCAGTTTGTTCAGTATACATTGTATACATCGAAAATTTATACACATATGGTACATTGATTTGTTTTAATGTCATGTTTTAATAAACCATGTTATTAATATAGATTCCGTTTAGATTGGTACAATAAATGAGGAATGTCTAGTACAGGAATGATCTGAAGTTATTTCATAGTATCTTCCATGAATATTAAACATTGGAAGATTATATTTGTCAGGCACGGTCACAACAATGCTGCCATCAAGTGGTTGTTTGTTGTAAATACCATTGATGGCAACGCCTGCTGAAATTTTAACAGAATAATTTTTGCAAGTTAAGTTAACTATGGTAAAGTAATATATATTTTTAGCACTTATGAACATATGGTAATATAAGTATTTTACATGAACATAAGTTATATTCTATACTATTGAAATATTTTTATGAAGTCTTAGCAATGGATAGTAGTCTAACAATCCTTTTGAATAGCAACCTTTCTGTTTAAAATCTAAATTGGACGTTGATTGTTTAATGAGTCATGATTATTTAAGGCTGTGCCTTATGCTACACTTTGTACAGTCTGAAGAAGCCCTTATGGGTGAAAGCGCTCACTGAATGTAAAATAAAGAACGTTCCTTGGTTATTGGGAGTTATTGTTCTTTGAACTGCTGAGTTTTGGAAGATTTTTGGTATCGGAAGCAGCTTAGTGTTCCTGCGATCTCATTTTAAGTTTAAATATGACCAGTAAGTTTAATAAATTATCCTCTGACCCAATGTTTCTAGCCACGGGGTCATGGTATTGTTGTTATACCAGTAAGTTAATAAATTATCCTCTGACCCAATGTTTCTAGCCACGGGGTCATGGTGTTGTGGTTATACCAGTAAGTTAATAAATTATCCTCTGACCCAATGTTTCTAGCCAGGGGGTCATGGTGTTGTGGTTACCAGTCATAATTCAGAATAATAAATGCAACCCATAGAAAACCATTATTGAATCACTGTTTAACTATAACAGGGGTACTTTATTAACTTTGTTCTTATTCAGCTTGCTTTGTGGACACACATGAACAGCATAAAAAATAAAATATATGAGAGGTACCAGCACTGACCCCTATGACACTCTATTAGTTACAATGTTACACTCAAGACTTGCAATACAGTATCAGCAACTCTAACTTCTTGAAATCTGCTGAATAGTCAGGTTGCATTCCATCAGACAACTTAGGGGGTTGCATTAGGTTTGTCTAACTTTTCTTTAATACCAACATGAGGGATTGTGCTAAACTGTGGTATCCAGGACTGTTTGTAAGCTCCTTCGCCCCCAAGCCTTTCTGTGCTGGAGGGAAGCCTTGTAGCTTATCAGTTGGAGTGGTAAGGACTAGGTAACCCTATCTACCATATAAGGAGTGGTTTCTGGTCCAGAAATTGTAGTTATTAGCCGTTTGGGCAGTTTTTCCATCTCTCTCAACTTTCTGATTTAAAAGCCCGCATTTGCACTTGTTTCCCCCTTTCCTGCAACTATAGACCAGATACAGATTTGCTGTATCCAGGACTGTTTGTAAGCTCCTGAGCCCCCCAAGCATTTCTGTGTTGGAGGGAAGCCTTCTAGCTTATCAGTGGGAGTGGTAAGCACTAGGTAGCCTATCTAACAAAAGAGGAGTGGTTCCTGGCCCAGAAATTCTGGTTTATTGGCTGTTTGGGCAGTTTTTCCATCTCTCTCTCTCAACTTTCCAGTTTAAAAGCCCATGCTTGCTCTTGTTTCCTGCCTTTCCTGTAATTAGTCTAGGCCAGATACATACTTACTGTATCCAGGACTGTTTGAAAGCTTCTGAGCGGTGCCAGAACCTGCAGTTCAAATTTTCCCTTAGATCGACTAGTTCTCTCCTCTCCTGCACTTATACTACCTTATTAGTCTAGCACTTTACCAGACTACTTGTAGCAATTATTGTAGCACATAAGTGCTACCAGCACTAAACATTCTACAAGGAAACAGACCTAGTACTTATTATCAATGCCCACCCTGCCAGACATGTCTAAAGGTCAGTTCCCTGTGCTTTCTCCTGTTAACCTGATGAACTTGGGCATCCTGAAGCAATGTATCAACTGCCTCATGTACACTGACAACCCTCTCCTCTTACCTTCCAACACTCAGACTTGCGAGAGGTGCACTTATATATCCAAATTGGAAGGCACGCACTCTCCAGCCAACACCGGAATAGCTGGTCAAGAGGAGAAGGTCAACACTTGCACCACACCACATGGAACACATAGCCCTCTGGAACACACACCAGCACTGGCTTCACATAAAAACACAAACCACACACACCCACCTTCTTGGAGGCTCTCCATAAAAATCTACCCAAGCAGCAGAACCCTCCAAGGCAGAAACACACTCGACCACCACAACACAACACTAATCACGACACACATAACTCTCCTAAACAGTGTGCCACTCAACCAAAGCCCCTAAGGCAAAATAATATGCCCAACACACTAGTTATAGGTGACTCGATAGTGAGGCACACTGATGTCCCACTCACTAGGTTAAATAAGGAGAAAGTAACAGTCAGCTGCCTGTCAGGTGCCAGGATCCGACACATCACGCATGCACTCAGGTCGCTCAACAAAAGGTGCAAACATGACTCTGTCATTGTACATGTGGGTGTGAATGATCTGAGACATACTCCCTGGACTACATGAAAAGAGACATGGTGGCGCTCTCGGATTATGTAGCCCAGGTGGGTAGGACACTGGCCCTGAGCAGCATTCTATCATCACCCAGAATGATACCACAGTACAAGCAGAAAATGATTGCTTTCGACAACTGGCTAAGTTTCTGGTGTCATTCTAAGGGGATCTAGTATCCATTTGCCTGGGATGACATGACTGACAGACCTCGATGCTTTGCCAGACATGGCCTGCATCTGTCACTCTGGGCTTCCGCATACTGGCCAATGCTCTTGCCACCCCTACAGTGCCTTTTCTAGGTGGTTTTCTAAAGACCTAATCACCACTGTAACAGCTACAAACAAATGCAATCTGAGGGTCATGTTGCTCAACGCTAGAAGTCTAAATCTCAAAATGCACTCACTCGAGGCACTCCTTAAAATGGAGAACATTGACATCTGTGCTGTAACAGAGACCTGGTTCAAGGCAGCAGAAAGCACCCCAGGCTATAACTCATTCCGCATCTTTCAGACCCAGAACTTAGACCGAAGCTCCAAAGGTGGTGGTGTCTCCATGTTTATAAAGGATGCGCACACCTCCAGACTGGTAGCCCAACACAATGCATCAGAGATACTTCAGGTACAGCTAACATTGGGTAAGACAGTGATTCAGGTCATAGCCTGCTATAGGTCCCCAACCATGTCCCAAGACTCGCACTCCACATTCCTAAGCACCCTGGAGAATATTAGGGCCCAACCTAACACTCTCTTACTAGGCGACTTCAACTACCCCTCCATTAACTGAGTAAACTACTCATGTACCAATACACTTGCCCAAAGTTTTCTGGAGTTCATTAATTCCAATGCCCTGGACCAGCTCGTTCTTACCCCCACTAGAGGTAGCAACATCCTTGACCTGGTCATTACTAACATGGGCGATCGTTGCTCTACACAAATAGTCAGCTCCTCCCTGGTTAGAACCAACCACAAACTAATCACCTTGGAAATCCCCCCAGCAAAGGTAACCACCATGAAAAACTTCTCCAAAGCTAACTTTGGGATCCTAAAAACAGAGGTGGCTAACTTCATGATACCCATGCAAATGGAGAATAGTTGCGTGACTGCAGAATCATACACCAATGCACTGTACGAACACGTACACAAATGCATGGATCTCGCCATACCCAATAGAACCAAGACAGTCTCCTCCAAAAAAAGGAAGCCAACCTGGTGGTCCCCTGCCATAAACAAATTCTACAACAGAAGGAGGAAACTGTTGCGGAATAAGGTGAAGTCCCAATACTGGAAAAACTCCCTTATCTGCCTCAACAAAAGATCCCTCATCAAATCCTCTAAAGCTAGGTATGAAAACATAACAATGAAAAGAGGAACACACTCAGTGAAGTAAATGCCTCTCCACTCGAACAGATATAGTGACGTAATAAATAGCAAAAATATGGCAGAGGCAACCATGCAGCATCAGAATACGAACTTCCATTAGTAAAATAAAATCCGAACTTTATTAGTGTACACAGGTAAGCACTTTCACAGTCGCTTCATCAGACCAAGACACACCTATCCCAAAACTCAGTCCTTATATAACATTTCAAAACTTATGACATAATTAACTAATTAGGTAACAATTAATTGAACAGACTGTTATATGAAATGCATACAATATTTAAGTAAAATCCTATTGTTTAAAACTCTGTTGTTATAAATATATTCATCATATAAAACAAATCAAACTCAGCTGAAGAAAAAAATATAAATAAATATATAAATATATAAAAATGTATATGATACATATATAAAAAATGTATAAAAATGTGGGATGTATATGTATCATAGGGTAAACGTACCTTACTTGCATGAAGGTGGTGGGCATAAAGAGGGTAGAATGATTGATCTGCTCTATCGAGGTAACATTAAGCGGAGAAGGTAACAACCTATCGCAGAGGTTTTCTGCTTGTTTAAAGAATGACAGCAATCCACTCTTTTTATATGAAGCAAATAGTGAAGGAAGGGCGGAGTTCACGGATGTTATTGATATGGAGGAATTACGATTAGCGATAGATAAACTGAAGGGAGAATCCCTCAGGTTTAAGTGTTTAATTACACAGCGGCAACATTTTGAAGTATGTTTGAGTAAAAGAATCGTACCAAGAGGTTTGCGGGTCTTGAAAATGCCAATATACGGAGAACAGTATCCGGAACTTCTTGCGAGATGGCAGAAGTTGAATTTAGAGGTGAGCTTAAATTACATTAAACTATTGATAGAGTTTTTTAAACCTGTAGAGGAGTCATTAAAAACATCTATTTTACAACAAAAAACAAACCCTATATGAACGATTTAAACCAGGGCTAGTAGACCGTGCTTTAAGTACTGTACTGGATGGAATCTTAGTTTATGAAAGGCGTTTGCTGCAAGAAAAACGCAGCAAAATTGATAGGGATACAAAGGATTTCAAAGAAGGCCATGTCTTCACTTGGCCTAGAGTGAATCAAGCATATGGACAAAGCAATTTGTATAGAAACCATGCAAATAATACCTATGTTAATTATAAGCTTGGACATAACACTACTGGTATGAACAGGGATAACAGTAATGTTAAAAATAAAGAGAAAACAAAAGAAAGCCACACAGAAGTCACTAACTGTGTTGATGCTCATAACTCT
Source organism: Protopterus annectens (assembly GCF_019279795.1). Classification (NCBI taxonomy): domain Eukaryota; kingdom Metazoa; phylum Chordata; order Ceratodontiformes; family Protopteridae; genus Protopterus; species Protopterus annectens. The sequence goes on along the minus strand of NC_056749.1, from coordinate 98,829,120 downwards.
ACTAATAACTTTAACACCTCAGGGCTTTCTAACACTGTGTCCATTGAAAGAGCAATACAAGTTACCACTCCATCGGTACCTTCTTCAATAACTTTTAACCATGAATCAACTCAGAATAGTGACACTAATATTAGTAATACAGTGACAATTAAACAACAGGTGGTATGACCTAAAGCCTCTCAAGCCAGTAGGTTGAGTGGTGACAATAATCATATTAATGGCATGTATTTTCCACAATTTCCCTTTCCCATTTCCATGGAGAAGGGGATAAAGAGAGGCCGCTCTGTCAGCCGAGGCAGGTAGAAGCGGAAATTGTCAGTGGAGAGACAATCGAATCAGTCACTGAAGAAAATGTGGCAACAGATGGAAACAGTTTAGTCTGGAACATTTCAAAGAGGAACTTGGACAATGATGAATTTAATGTCCTAAACAAAGGCCTCAATTTCATTCCTACCAGCAATAATAATCTAACAAATGTATTGATTGATGTTAGAATGTTCTTTAGGAATGTAATGTTACAATATGAATTTGGGAATAGCACTATGGAACATAAATGTAATTTTAGGAAACCAAGTGTTTACATGCCCAATAACCATCCATTAATTAAAGCATTTTATAGGTTAGTTGAGGATGATTTACATGTTTTTTTACAATGAAGGTGGCAACAATAAAGGTCGTAATGAAATCCATAGGTTTAACCTAACTTTCAAGGACCGAACAGCTCTACGGAGATTAGAGAATGACTCTAATATAGTCATCAGACCTGCAAATAAAGGAGGTCCTGTGGTAATCATGGATAGAGAGGGATACCGAGAAGCCATGTACAGAATGTTAAGTGATACTAAACACTATCAGGCTATTAGTATGGATAAAGTGGATGAAATTAAATACAGGTTGTTCTCAATGATACATGATTTAGTTATGAGTTTTAGTATTACACAAGATTTGGGTAAATACCTCGGGGTAGAGTATCCCATGGTTCCAGGTATACAGGGCCTACCTAAAATCCATAGGAACAGTTTAAATTCCCTGTTATGACCTATAGTTTCAGGAAAGGGGTGGTGCACTGAACCTTTTTCAGTTTATGTAGAAAAAATTCTTCGACCTGTATTAGAGAAGAATGTGACTGTTCTCAAGGACACTAAACAACTTTTGATAGACCTGTACAGTTTCACAAGTACATTTGTGATGTATTCTGAAACTCTATTTGTTACATTGGATGTACAATCCTTGTTCACTGTTATTCCAAATGAACAAGGCATGACATCAGTCAAGGAATATTTAAATAAGCACAGTGATATTGACAGTAAAAATATTGATTTAATTTGCCTTTTCCTTGAAGTAATATTGGAAAACAACATCTTTGTATTTGAAGAAAAATTCTATATGCAATGTGATGGCGTGGCTATGGGCACTTCATGTGCCAATAGCTACGCCAACATGATTTTAGCATTATGGGAAGAGGAATGTTTATTTGTAACTAATATGTTTAAAAAATACGTATTGTTTTATCGACGTTTTGTCGATGACGTCTTTTTAATTTGGAATGGGAAAGCTGAAGAATTAGAACTGTTTGTAAATATAATGAATACTATGACAGATTATCTACATTTTACTCTGAAATACTCTGATAGTAAAATAGAATACTTGGATGTATATGTAGAGAAAGTTATGGACAACTATATTAACACTGGAGTATTCAGAAAAACAAGCCATAGAAATACCTTGCTACACAGATGCAGCATGCATCCCTCATACATTTTAAAAGCATAATAAGAGAGCAAGGAATGAAAATTTCCTGATTAAATGCAACGGATGTAGGATATCGAGAAGAGTTAGCACGTTTCAAGAACAGACTCCTCAACAGAGGATATAATGAAATAGAAATAGAAAGAGGTTTGTTAGATTTAAATGACTTAAGAGAAGATGGAGCAGCCACATACTTTTCTAGTAAGGCAAACCCAACTAGTGAAACAAGGAATGATTTCTCTCACATTAAAATTCCCATATTCTATACCAATGATAATGGGGCCATACCTGATATTATGAATAATCACTGGAAAATACTTACCACCAACAATGATTTTAAGAACATTGTTGGTGAGAGACCAGTCTTTAGATTTAAAAATAAACCCAGTTTGAAGAGGTTATTATGTCAGTCCATACATAAAGACACCCATATAGGGGGAACAGGCACAGTGCCTTGTGGAAAATGTAATTTTTGTGGGTTTATAAATACTAGAGCTAATTTTATTCACCCAGATACTGGCAGAGAATTTAGGTTTAATGTCAATGCCAATTGTGAAACTCCACATATAGTTTACCTGGCAGTGTGTGATACATGTTCAGCATTTTATGTTGGAAAAACTAATAGGATTTTTAGAACTAGAATCAGAGAACATCTATATGCTATAAGAATCAAACATACTAACAATGCTTTAGCTAAACATGTAATAAGTCAGGGCAATACTCATACTTTTAGTTTCATGGTTATAGACACAGTTACACCTATAATCAGGCAAGGAGACATTAGAAATGGCACGGAGAAGAAGGAGATAAACCGGATTTTGAAGCTCAGAGCCGATAGAGGTAAAGGGCTCAACGAAAGAGCCTCCCTTCAACCCATTTTGAAATCACGTAGATTATAGGTCCTACCTCGATAGAGTAGATCAACCATTCTACCCTCTTTATGCCCACCACCTTCATGCAAGTAAGGTACGTTTACCCTATGATGCATATACATCCCACATTTTTATACATTTTTTATATATGTCTCATATACATTTTTATTTATTTATATATTTTCCTTCAGCTGAGTTTGATTTGTTTTATATGATGAATATATTTATAACAACAACAAAGTTTTAAACAATAGAACTTTACTTAAATATTGTAAGCATTTCATATAACAGTCTGTTCAATTAATTGTTACCCAATTAGTTAATTATGTCATAAGTTTAGAAATGTTATATAAGGACTGAGTTTTGGGATAGGTGTGTCTTAGTCTGATGAAGCAACTGTGAAAGCGCTTACCTGTGTACACCAATAAAGTTCGGATTTTATTTTACTAGTGGAAGTTCGTATTCTGATGCTGCATGGTTGCCTCTGCCATATTTTTGCTATTTATTAGGTATGAAAACAGAATTGCAGCAGATAAAGACAACCACAAGGCCTTCTATAGTTATGTAAAGAATCTCCACGGCAATGCCCAGATTTGCTCTGAGTTACTGCACAATGGCAGCTCTTATACTGAGCCAACAGATATTGCCAGTATAGTGGCCGACAGATTCAGTGCCAAATTTACCCCCCCCCCCAAGGACCAATCACAATACCTGTAGATTGTCAGGCACCCAGTACTACTGCTGCACAGGTTAAAACAGCACTGTCCAAGGCCAAGAATACAGCTTCTATGGGACCTGACAATATCCTTGGTTGTGTTCTACATGAACTACAGAGTGAACTGGCACATCACTTGTGTGCTCTGTTCAATCACAGCCTCACCTCAGGCTTTGTCCCTGCCGAATGGCGCACTGCTACAGTTATCCCTCTCCACAAAGGAGGAGCGACTACAGACCCTGGAAACTATCGCCCCATTAGCCTGATGAGTCTGACATGCAAAGCTACGGAGCGCATCATCATGGACCTAATAAACAACGATATAGGGAATCTCCAAACTCTGGATCCCACACAGTTTGATTTTGTGAAGGGTAGATCATGTCTGCTCAACCTGGTCAACTTCTTTGAGTCTGTCACGAGAGCTGTGGATGAAGGCAAGGTGGTTCATGCAGCCTACCTTGATCTGGCCATGGCTTTTGATATCATTCCCAACTCAGGAATCATAGAAAAACTCACTAAGCTTGGCATCAACCACTATATCACTAGGTGGGTTGCAAACTGGCTCAGAGATAGAACCCAGAGTGTGAAAGTAGCTGACTCCAAGTCAGACTGCTCATTAGTCACGAGTGGGGTCCCACAGGGTTCGGTCCTGTTTCGTATCTACTTACCTGAAGTCCAGGCCAACACGAAGGGACTCTGGCTAACAAAGTTCGCAGACAATTGCAAGTTGGGAGCTATTATTAACTCCCTAAGTGATGTTGATATCCTACAGAATGGCCTCAGAACCGTGGACTTAAGCTCAATGCCAAAAAAATGTGTCGTCATCCCCTTTGGGAAAAACCCAGTTCCCATGAATTACCACAATGATGGTAGTCCACTGAACACAGAAGTCGTTATAAGAGATCTGTGAACACAGGTAGATAGCAGCATCTCTTTTGATCACTACATTGCCACTGTGGTCAGAAAGTCCTTCTATTTGGAACGAGTCTATATCACATTATCGAACTTCCAAAATTTCGAACACCATAAGCTCGAACTTGGAAGTTCGAAATGTGATGTAATCGAAATCTCAGAACAGCAAATTTTTTCCCTGGGAAAAAATCTGCTGTTCCGAGAAACACACACGCAACACAAGCACACCAAAAACCTATGTCTAATGTGGGGGGGGCTTCACTTCCCACATCCCCTGACGTGGGGGGCTATGCCCCCCACACACACCCTACTTAAATATACCAACTCTGAGATTGCACAACAGTGGAGGAAATAGCAAAGCCACAGAACGGCCCTTCGAATTCTTGCCCTGGGTAAGAATTCGATGTTCCGCGGCTTTGCTATTGTGAGCGTTCGCGGTTTTATGTTCAATGTAATGCCATTCAGCATTATTTGCTTTCATGGTTAAGATATACACCCATGTGGCACATCTCATTAGTATGGGTTTTGTATCCAGGAAGAAAGAGGTCGTCTCCCTCTACTCTTCCCTCATTAGGTCAATCATCGAGTACAATGCCCCATTTGGCATGTACGTCACTAGACACCTGTAACAACTGGAGAGGCTGCAAAAGTACCTCACAAAAAGGATCCTAGGCCTTAAACACTTGTCCTATATAGACAGACTCAAAAAGCTCCAACTATTCTCTGTCTCATATCACCTAGTTAGAGGCAATCTCTGCTTGACTTACAAAGCCATGTCTGACCCAACTCTGTTAGAAATGCTACATCTAAAGAAATCCCAATCCCTCCACCCCATGCTCCAGAGACCTCAACCTCATTACCACAATTAACAGAACATGCTGGAGGGACAGGTTCATAACCCAGAGGCTGCCCATGCTATGGAATAGACTTCCCATACATGTCAAGCAGAGCACCTCACTAGCCCTCTTCCAGAGAAATCTTGATGAGTGGATGGGAAACAGAAAATTCATCCTGGGGATAACACCAGTGGCTCTACATGAAAGAGGCACTGGGAATTAAGGTCAGGTGGCACTATACCAGGGTAATCCTATGGTTAGGCTTGTAAAGGGCCCACGGCCATTAGCCTAGAAGACACCTAAGAAAAGCTTTGGCCAAGTCAAAATATGCACCATGCACATGGTGACAACTGTCCACATAGGTTCATAGATGTATACTAGGCTAATGGCCCTGGAGCCTTTACAAGCCTAGCCCATAGGATTACCCTGGCATCGTGCCACCCGATCCTTTTTAACAGTTTCAAAGAAGTTTACTATGTTCAGGAGACAATACCTGCCCTTCACAAAGCCAAACTGAGTAGAGTCTAGATCAGTTAAGTTGCCTATGACTACATAAATGGGTTCTGCTATGACACATTTCATGGCTTTGCACATAAGACTGGTGAGGCTAATGGACCTATAACTACCTGGGTCTACAGAGGGGTCCCTCTTGTGAAGTCACAGAGGCTGTTCACCAGGCATCAGGGACATCTCCAAGACAAGTGTAGTAATAATAACTTCCTAAGTTAATACTTAAAATAGAACAAAACAATCTATGCTGCACTATGCTGGACACATACCCAGCCCTGATGGCCCTGCTAATGCATCAATACAATCACTTATAGTGGGTGATATGGAAGGCATCTGCAAAGGCTGTGGCAATGGTATTAGGCAGTATCTGCTTGACCCCAGAAACAGGAAGGGTTGATAATCTCTCCAGTGTCTGATCCACAAAGGAAAACTGGAACCTGGAAAAGTCATACAATTAGTTAACAGACTTAACCCTCAATGTGTCAAAAGGAGAAAAGGCTTGTACTCACAGTGTCTAAAGCCTTGGAATCATTAACAGTCGGAAAGGTGTTGTTCCTGATAGGCTCCAGTGAATGACCCAAGGTTCTTATTCAGACTTCCTCAAATTCAGACTTCCTCAGATGCTAATGAAGACATTTCTGGGAAAACACAAGGACAGCAAAGGCTAGTCCACAAATAATTTCTTGACTGTAGGTGCAATCCAGAGTAGCTAATGTTAAGGAAGATCTCTTGGTTTATGGATTCTCTCAGCTCCCTTTTTGAGACACAGAGAAAGACAGAGTGGGAGAGAAGAAAAATATCCCATTACCTAACTATGACATGGGGTATAATCACAATGGCTGATAATATGTGCTAAACATCACTGGGTGAAATGTTCTCTGGCGATGTTATTACAGTGCAAGCCATATGTAGAGTCTAGCACTGACACTTAACAATATTGCCTAGGGGTACTCTCCCAAACAGACTAGGACAGGTCCCACCAGGATTCAAAAAGTCTTCATTCATCCATTTATTCATTATTCTGTTGAAATGTTATTGCTATGTTTTACCGTGTTCATAAACCTTAGTGACAGCATGTTTGTAGATAGGGTTGTGCTTTACGAAGACCTCTCAAAGCTTACATGCATTTTAATGTTATCTATATTTTATTTTTAATATGGGAAAATACTTACAGGGTTAGATAAATTATTTTATGTAACATCCAGTGTTTTCGTTGTGATAACTGTGGTTTAGGACATTGCACAATTAGTTCTAATGAAGTCCAAATGTCGATGTGAATAAAGAATGAAAATAAAACAGAACTGGCAGAAGACCGCAAGACCAAAAACTCAGATGAAAAAAGCGGTCCAGGCCACAAGAAATGGCTAAGTAAAATAATTTTTTATTTTACAATAAATTATTTTACTTAGCCGTTTCCTGTGGCAAAGATATGAAAATGCTTGATGATGTGTGTGGAGTGGTGATAATTGATATATTTTTTAAAGATGCATACATGCTAATAACAATAATCAAAACATGTTGGCCTCTAGTTTGTAGATGAAGCTATCATTTTAGGAACTGTACAGTTCCAGTTGTGTACTCCTTCACAAGTGTAGCCCCCAATCTCAGAAGGTGCATGTTTCTAGACAGTATTTTTTTCTATTGCTAAAAGACAAAAAAAATAAAAAATAAAAAAGATAAACATGACAGTTTTGTAAACAAATTTAAATTCTAGTTGACCTCACTGCACAACATACATTATTTTAACAAGTGTATGTATGGTTACCTCCATATTGTGACCCATGTATGATTTTTCTACCTATCAAGTTATCTATTCATATATGTGAAATATAATATAATATAATACAAAATAACATAATATAATATAATATAATATAACACAATATAATATAATATAACACACCATAACATATTCCCAACTACATCAGCACTGGTACATGCTATGGTTTTTCGTCACCCGGTTCTACATTTTTTCTGCATCAAATTTAGATATTTTAGGAAGAATGTTTAAATAATGTGCTATTTAGTCTTGGATGAACAGAAGATTAATTTTCCTCTCCATACAGACAGCGCTTTATATAATTTGTTCTCTAGTACTGTATCACCGCAAAAGAAATTAGAGGTATGAATTAAGTTATCATTAACAAGGTGCTTTACAGTGGATTAATGTTTAGATTTCTTTTTCTGATATCTGTAGTTTGACACAATAACAACATTCCTCATTACCATCACTTGTTGGTTGTGCCAACCACTAGCAAGCATTATATCATGATACAAAGCTCCAGAAGGGCACATTCAGCCTTTGACCTTCCCATTCTGCAAAACAGAAAAGACAAATATATAAAAATTTACTGAATTTGCAGGTAAATCCATCTGTTGATGCTAAATGCACATATTATCCAAACAAAGAAGGAAAGTCGATGGGTAATAAGCCAACACCGAGCAACGTTTTACAGGCTAGTTGATATGCTGAGTGCCATCACCGAGCAACGTTTTACAGGCCAGTTGATATGCAGAGTGCCAACACTGAGCAACGTTTTACAGGCCAGTTGATATGCTGAGTGCTGCATCAGATTTTGTACATCCCTAGAAGAGGGTAAATGCTTGGAAAAATCCCAAGCTGTAAAAATGAGAAACAAAAGTCAGCACCATTGGTATAGGTGGATAGATCCTTGACTATGACCCAGGCAACCCAAGTACAACCAGCAAACCTGGTTCCTGATGGATCTGCTGTGAGGTTAAGAGGAAAGGCAAGGCATTGCCTGTTCACATCTTCAAGAGATGGTAAAGAGTAGAACTTGTTGGGGACTTGTTGCCACAATCATAAATCGCAGGGATGACATGGGGGCTGTGATAAGAACTGGTAGTGCAATGTAATAGCAAGGAAAAGTGATGGTTAGTAGTTTGGCTGGTGTCAGGATCCATCAGATAACACACACGCTGTCAGATATGAAAGTGTTACTGATCAATGCTAGGACCCTGAGCGAACAACTCCACTTCCTACAAGCCTATCTCACCCTGGAGAACCTTGACATCTTGGTGGTGATTCAGACATGGTTTAAAACTGCAGAGAACACGCTGGGTGTGCAGGGCTATAATGCCTTCCACATGTTTAGAGCAGGTTACTGTGCATGAAGGGAAAAAGGTGGCGGTGTCTCAGTCTTCATCCAGAAGAGACTCGCATCAAGGGTGGTAAACCAGCATGATGTACTACAGCTTCTTCAGGTCCAAATAACCATCAGAAATATTCTGTGCCATATATCAGTTAGCAACAGAACTCCTATGACCTGTGAAAGACACAACACCAAGCTACAGCAACTGGAATCACTCCATATTACGCCCAATACCATTTTCCTAGGTGATCTAAACTATCCAAGTACAGACTGGGAAACCACACCACCACTACTGCACATGCACAGACATGCCCTGGAATAATTAGTAAGACTACCTACTAAGGGGAACAACATCTTGCAGCTTGTCCATACTAACACGTGTTAGGTCTTACCATAAATCGGGCTCCTTTGAAATGAATTTGAAAGCACAGACTCCTGACACACAAGGTACATTCAGACATTTCTCTAAGACACTACCCACTCCTAAGTGATACATTGGCAAGCTTCAAATCCCCACCACCCCAGTTAACTCCACTGAATATGTAGACATGTACACCACCTCACTATACCTGCATGTGAACAGCTGCACAGATGCAGGTGCACTCTGTAGTAATAAACACAGGTCAAACCCCAGAAACAAACCTCTTGGCGTAACCATAATATCAACAAGCTTTACAATAAAAGGAACAGAACTTTGACCAACAGTACGAATAATATATCCTTCATCAATTAAATATATAATCAGGAACTTAATAAAATCCAGCAAAGCCAAGTTTGAGGTAAAAATAGCTAACCAAGCCAAAATCAATCACAAGGCCTTTTTAGTTATGTCGTAACCTCAGAAAATATAAAATGTTTATTGATAGGTGTTTTGAATCTGTCATAAATCCATCTTCACTAAGTCATATTTAGAGTGTAATAGTTATCTGTTTTGGAAGAAAGAAGGTTGACGAGTCAGATGATAAGTGTGTTCCTTATGACCACTACGAAATATGATATGTTGAAGAAATGAAGAATTTGACAGACATGTCTATCTGGAGATGCTTTTAAATTATATTAAATCTCAAGTCTTATTACATAGACAGGGTAGGTTTAAGCTCATTTTATTGGATGAAATACTCACAAATTAAAATAAAAATTGTGAAAGTACAAATCATAATGTAGACAGAAATCTAACCAAAGATTAAAAGAAATTAAGAAAAAGATAATCTAATCTAGGGTTTAGAAAAGCAACAGTAATGTCATTTTCTCATGTTGCACTTAAAGTCATGAACGTTTTTAGAAAAAACTAGGATACATCAGTGAGAAACCAATCACCATATTACCAGTAAACTAGGGGACGGCATCTAGTTTGTTTTCAAGAGGAGTAGAAACATCAAAAATCTGGGAAATGGTAGTTCTGAAAATGATGAAAAGAACAAAATAAATAAGATGGTTACATTTGGCACGTGTGCTATGTGTCTTTTATGAAGGGGCTGAATTATATGTTTTGGATCAACATGAAAGAGTTTTTGTAACAGGAAATTTAATTGAAGCACAAAAGGAGTTGTGTATATTGCTATTTGTGTTTTTTTTGTAGGCATTCTATGTTGGTAAAACTGAACATATGTTCAGAAGACATATTTACCAACACATATATAATATTAGGACTAAGGACAATACGATCAACCTTTGTAGGCGTACCACTGTATGTGAAAACTATCAAGGCTGTAATTTTGCTGTAATTTTTTTTTGTAATAGAAAAGGTAATCCGATCCAAAGGGTGTGGCGATTGGAACTCACTGCTTAAGGCATGTGAACTCTTCTGGCAAATAAAGCTTAACGTTACGAAGAGTCCAGGATTGTGTGACTGTGCACATATCCAGCTTCCAAAACTCAAGTATGGACTATTTCTGATCACATTTAAATATTCAACAAATAAATCCCTGTTATCAGAAACTGTAAGTAAAATATGTTGATTTATATTGTTGGCTGATCCCAGTACCTGCTACTGGCAAGCTATAACACACTGTTCTACCCTACTGTTTGCCGCAATACTTTTGAAATTAAATCAGCTTTAAATACCACACATGACTTCATACCAATTGATCATGTATGGCACCAGTATAAACCCCTAGACTAACAGTGACAATTCAGTATCTTTGAACTTGTTTAGCTCTTGGTGACAGGGTTTTATCTAAAATTAGATAAATATGCTGGAATTAACTTCCATCAGATATTACATATCAGAAAATTCTGCTAGCTATTCAAAGTCAGCTAAGAGAACATCTATTTTCTGAAGCTGCTAAATGGAGAGGTTTCTGTGATACAAAATAAATCTTCAAAAGCTGCCACTGCAGCTATATACTAAATGAACACCTTTAATTCAATGCAACTTACATACCCAGGTTATACATATATACAGACTAATATTTATTTATGTGTGTGTGTGTGTGTGTGTGTGTGTGTGTGTGTGTGTGTGTGTGTGTGTGTGTGTGTGTGTGTGTGTAAATAAATATATATATAAATATTATTATAAATACATAGATATATATTTATATATTTCTGTAAAACAAACCAAACTGTTAATAACAAAGAAAAAACAACTATTATGAGAGGAAACTTCGTACTAAAAATATATAAGAAAAACGACACTGAGGCAAAACTGTTGTTAAGAGCTTTCTTTCTGTAATGCTGTCAGAACTGTAAACTAAAGATTTAAACTGTGCACATTAATACAACGCGTGATGTAAATGCCATAAACTGACAAGGAAACTGCCCTATAAGGAAAAAAAAAGTTAGTGAGCCTATCAAAAGTCTCAGAACAAACAGCTGTAAAAACAGTAGCTAACTGGTGATTGTGGGGCGTGGTTAAACAAGTTCAGGCTAACCATCTCAATGGACACTTTAGATTCAAGTTCTCATTGAGACCAAGTGTCATCACTGCATTCAGAAGTAACTGTAACGTGTAGTCACCAAAACAACTGTATAACCTGTTCTAAAACAAGAAATCTGAAGCCAGTAAAGTTCGGACATCTGCTGCTGTGGTGTCCTAAGGCGTTAGTTTCTTCTTTCTTTGTTATTGCTGACAAGTGCTCTTTGGCTCTGTCAGAGAGCTTTCTGATAATTTTCCCTTTGTAGAATGCAGAAGTGTTGCAGACTGCTGCATACACAACCATGGTGGAATGGCAATCATAATGTCTTTTGAATGAAATGGTTGCAGTGTTGAAATTTAAAAGTAATCCCTGTGTATATTACCGGGCACACTATGCATTTCCTGCACATGCCACATCCATTTCCTCTACTAACTTCACTCAGCAAGTAGTGTGTGTCATTATTTTCAAAGGCAGCTTTCAAGGTGGTAGTTTTTTTGTAAGTAAAGGCAGGTTCTGCCCCTAAAGGGCTGCTGAGAGAATTATGTGCTTTAACAATGTTCCAATTTTTATGGATGACATTCCTAATGGCTGACATGTCTCTGCTTATGGGCAAAGAAAAACTGCAACTTCTGTCTGTGGTTTGTCAGTATTGTTATTATGTTTGTGCTCAAACCCATGTAAAAGTAAAGGTTTGTGTTTGTTGTGTCTTTCCGAAGCAATTTCACAGTAACTATCTTCCATTAAATGTCTTGGTTAATGTCTGTTAAGAAACATTTGGGAAAGAAATTGCATTCTGTGCGGAAGGTGTCATCATCACTAATGATTCTTGAAAGCCTTAGAAATTGCCATTTAACTACATATATATATATATATATATATATATATATATATATATATATATATATATATATATATATATATATATATATATATAAAATTAGCAGGAAGTGTGGGAATGCAAAGCACTCCACATGATCTAGGGGTGCTTACCCCCTGCAAAAAAGCAGGTATTTTTTGATAATCCTGGCTCAAGTGTGTAAGATTCGCTCTTGTAAGACTTTGAGCTTATGATAGGGATCCATATATATGGTTTACTATAAAATTCTGATGCGTATTCGGTTAAATAATCACTTTCTCAAAAAAAATAGCAATGAAAATAAAAACATCTTCTAACCAAAATAACGAAAGTGGTAATGTTCACACATCCATATTCGACATAGTCAACATTACTCAGCATACCTTGCCTTACAGTTATTTCCAACTAATATTTTGCAGGGGGGCAAGCCCCCCTGTGCCCCCTACACCCCTTGCTAATTATATGTATAAACTCCAAGATCGCACTACTGTGAGGAAATGGGTACATTTCCAGACCCCACTGCTCCATGATCTCCAAGCAGAATGTCAACCTCACAACAGCGAATGCACAATAGCATTCACCATTTTCAGTTCGGTCTTCCGTGAACTGGAAAACAGCCTTTCGACCATCCCAGTTCACAGGAATGCAGTCTGAAAATTTTATAGTAAACCCATATGTGTGTGTGTGTGTGTGTGTGTGTATACACCTGTAACCATTGTAAGCTCAACACACTGTAATATTTTAAAATCTCATGCTGTGTAACTTAATATGAATTGTAATTACTGTTGTGCTTATTTCAGCTCAGATCATGGCTGAAAAGAATCTTTGGAATAGCTCACCTTCCTAACTGCTGAGAAATGGAAGAATTTCATACAGCAATAGCAATGTTATCCAACATGGGGTAGAATTCACCCACATTAAATAACCTGAGTTAAAAACAGCTTTTTAGGACTCATTTTGCCATATGGCAACCATGTTACTTTTCGAGTTCCACCATTTTAAAAAGATGTTAAGATGCCAGAGTTCTCCCTTATCTCTATCTGCAGTGGAGGGAGATAGTTGCAAATGAAGGCAATCATAGAATGTTCAGGTCCCACAAAACAAACAGCATTTAATGAGGTGCGTTCATCTCTGGCCTACTGCCATGCCACACCACAGCTTGATTGTCAGAGTACAGCAGAAAGAATTTTCAACTCAGTTCCCTTTCCAGAGCCTGGACAGTAAGGAATACTGCTATCAGCACAGGCAACTTTATATGAAGATTCCACTTGCAGGGGCTACAATTCCCCTAGATTAGGGGAAAACACAAGTGCTCCCTAATCAACTGGCACGTCATCAGAGACTGCAACGGGTTTGACTACAGGAGGAGAAACTCTAAAATGAGATTGCTGGGTAATGCTTACCCCCCCCAAACTTGATGACGGTACTCTGATACAAGCAGCCGGTCTGTGACAGAATGAAGATTGCAAGCCAATGATATTTTGCCTCTACTGAAACACGCTTATCCAAAAGAAGGTGAATGGTATGATGAAAATGCTGGCTATAAATAGTCCAGGAGGTATTGAATTGTCCCTTTTTCAACTAAATGCAAAATGAATTGTTATCAAAAGTGACATTTCTTGTACACTACTTAAGGTTAGGAACCAATTAACAATCAAAAGTGTTTAAACCCAGCTTCACGCATGAAGTCTTCTGAGAAAGGACAAGAATGGGTGTTCTTCCAGTTCACTGCTAGCCATTGAAGGACCTAGGTAAGGGCTGCTACCATGGGTTTCTTAATGGGAATACCAAGAGGAAGTCATCCATGGCACACAGGAATTCTGGGAAGCATGTCCATAATTGGAAGCCCATTAATTGAAGTTCTTCTATGCTGCAATTTATATCCATGAGTTTCAGTGAAGGCTGAGTTTTATGCTGTTTTATATGAAAATTTTCATTCAATGTAAGTGCGGTTGTGTGGTAGTGTTAAGTTACTCATATTTAATGTCTTATGTTATGCTGAAGCACTGTTGCAGTGAAATATTGTGTGACCTTGTTTTGTTTTGCATCCAGGAAGAAAGAGGTCATCATTTCTCTTTATTCTTCCCTCATTAGACCAATCATAGAGTATAATGCCCCATTTGGCATGTACCTAACTACACACTTGCAACAGCAGGAGAGGCCACAAAAGTACCTCATGAATAGGATCCTAGGCCTTAAACACATGTCCTACATGGACAGACTCAAAAAGCTCCAGCTATTCTCTGTCTCATATCGTCTACTAAGAGGTGATCTCTGCTTGACTTACAAAGCCATGTCTGACCCAGCTCTGTTACAAATGCTACATCTAAAGAAATCCCAATCCCTCCACACCACATGCTCCAGAGATCTCAACCTCATTACTACAATCAAGAGAACATGCTGGTGGGACAGGTTCATAACCCAGAGACTGCCCATGCTCTGGAACAGACTTCCCATACATGTCAAGCAGAGCACCTCACTGGCCCTCTTCAAGAGAAATCTTGATGAGTGGATGGGAAATAGAAAGTTTACCCTGGGAATCACTCCAGTTGCTCTACTTGATAGAGGCACTGGGAACTAATGTTGGGAGGTACAATACCAGGGCAATTCTATAGGCTAGGCTTGTAAAGGCTCCAGGGCCATTAGCCTAGTACCCACCTAGGAACTTGTGATTGCATTGTAAGGTAATGGAATGAGATGGACTTTAAGCTGACTTTGTACTTTACTCTCTATTTCCTCTCTTTGTACTTTACTCTCTATTTCCTCTCCCTATTTTCCTTCACAGCTTTTCTACCTCCCTTTCCATATCTTCTTTCACATTTCTTTGATTGTACTGCTTCTGTTTTCCTGAATTTCTATAATGCTCATTCCCCCTTACAGCTGCTCTTGTCTCCTTCCTCTAAGACCACTGTCCTTTTTCTCCTGTCAGGTACCAAATGGGCCTGGTACTATTCTTTCTACTCCATTCTCTCTTTCGCATATCCTCTCTAATCCTTTTTCTTTATTTCAACAAATCATATCTACAAATTTTTCTCAAAGACTTGACAAATGGCCTACCACTACAACATTGCTTTTTACTGATACAACTGCACTACTATTCAGAATCCGCAGTATGTTTGGAGTATAACACTCTATCCTATCTATATATATATATATTAAACACACACACACACACACACATATATATATATATATGTGGTTTACCATCACAATGTTGAAACTAAAAATAATTTCCTATCGAAATATGAACAAATAACACTCATTTCAGAATTGCTAACACTTACATACCCAAATGTCTTGTTATCATTATCCAACTGTTCATTTTGACCGATAAACCCGAAGGGGTACATCAAAGCGTTCACATGCTCTTTCATAACTGACTACACTTCCTGGTTCTGCTACCTTTCTTAAAGATGAATTACAAACTGCATTTACAGCACTGTAATTTGTCCTGAAGCTGCTGTACGATTTGTACATCTGCAGCACTTGTTCCAATTTTGACAATATACCTTCCTACTTTCTTAGTATAGCTGCTGATACTCATCTCCTAGAAAATCACCTTATAACTCCTACACAGCATGGCTTTAGACCTAATCACAGTACTATGACAGCCCTCCTTTCCTTCCTTGAAACAGTAAATAGAGCTCGTGATTCTGGCCTAATTGTCTCTACCTTATTATTAGACCTCTCCAAAGCCTTTGATACCATCTCACATAGCCTGCTCATATCTAAACTCTCAGAACTTAACCTTTCTTCCTCTTCCTTGCAATGGTTCTCTAGTTACCTAGCCAACCGGAAACAAGCGGTAAAATGGAAAAAAAACTACCTCCTCATTCCTTAATACCCCTACAGGTGTTCCACAAGGCTCCAATCTAGGACCTGTTCTCTTCAACATATTTATAGATGACTTCCATAAATCAATCCCTTTCTCAAACATCATCCAATATGCAGATGATTCCACCATCATCTGCTCAGCCACCTCTATCTCTACACTTCAAAAACTAACTCAAGATGCCTTTTCTATAACAGAACAATGGATGTTAAAGAATCACCTAGCTCTTAACGCCTCCAAGACCAAGCTAATGATTTTCCCTCTAAAGCTACTCATCTCAACATGAATACATTTTCAATCGCTAGCCAAGATAACTCTTCCTAGAATTAGTGTCAGAGACCAAGCTACTTGGAGTACTAATTGACAGCCAACTTAAATTTACCTCCCACCTACAAAAACATCAAAAAAACACCAAAACTTGGTATGCTTTATAGACAAAATGCCTACCTTACCTCTGCTACCAAAATAACACTTGCTTCATCCTTCCTTATCCCTCCCTCCTCTATGGCCCCACTCCTAACTAATCTTCAATCCTCTCTCAAAACAACTTTCCTGTTGTTACAACAAAATTGCAAAGCCACCAGCCACAAATCTTCCACTCACCACTGCTTTTCCCTCCAGAAACCAAAATGGCTAGAACTTCCCAATCAACTCACTTACACTCAGCTAACTCTAGCCCACAAGCTTATTCTCAACCCCTCCCTCTGTCCTTCCCTTTCTTCTGCATTTAATATGCATCTACCCAATAGAGTATTAAGATCAAACAATCAAAACCTACTCAAAGTCCATAAACCTACATATCCCCAGGCAAAACCTTCTATCTTTCACCCTAGCTGCATCTGAACTCCCTTCCTTCACTCATCGTGCCACCTCTAATCACTCTGCTTTCAAAAATCTCTTCCATACTCTGCTACATCTTACTATACCTAAATCTCTATAGAAATTATTAGGTAAGTCAATGATTCTCTTCTTCCACCACTTCATCATCTCACTGAATCTCCTCTAACTTTCTAGTGACTAAGTTTTTCCTAACTACTATGTATAAATGGATATATGTCTGTACAAATTAATATTATTACATTTGCACACTGTATCTAGCTGTACATTTTGCTTTTTACCTTATTGTTAATCCTTTGAGTGTATGTGTGAATATATGTTTGTAGGTATGTAAAATGTATTTTACTTTTCTCCCCAGGACTCCATTGAAAACGGGTTCCTTGTGGCCCAATGGAATATCCTGGTAAACCAACTGCAATAAATAAATAAATAAATAAATGTTTGTTTAATTTATGGTACACTCTCTCTCTCTCTCTCGACATATATATATATATTAAACACACACACACACACACACACACACACACACACACACACACACACATATATATATATATATATATATATATATATATATGTGGTTTACCATCACAATGTTGAAACTAAAAATAATTTCCTATAGAAATATCAACAAATAACACTCATTTCAGAATTGCTAACACTTACATACCTAAATGTCTTGTTATCATTATCCAGCTGTTTATTTTGACCAGTAAACCCGAAGGGGTACATCAAAGCGTTCACATGCCCTTTCATAACTGACTACACTTCCTGGTTCTGCTACCTTTCTTAAAGATGAATTACAAACTGCATTTACAGCACTGTAATTTGTCCTGAAGCTGCTGTACGATTTGTACATCTGCAGCACAAGTTTTTACAATTTTGAAGGGGGACAGAGACCCCTGCACCCCTCCACATCCCCTGCAAGTTATCTATTCCAACTCCGAGATTGCACTACAGTGAGGAACAGGGTACATTTCCTGATTCCCACTGTAGTGCGATGTGTCATCGGAACACTGAATCCACATTAGTAAATGGTAGTATACGTTCGCTAATGTGCATTCAAACATACAACTACAAAAGATCGAAATCTCCAAACAGCAAATGGCCAGCTAAGCGAATTTTTTACCATGGAAAGAATTTTCTTGGCCATTATGCAAAACAAAAACCTTTCAACCTGAATTAAGTGGGGGTCTGTGCCCACCACACCCCTCCTGACTAAATATACTAACTCCGAGATCACTACACATCAGGGAAAGGGCAAATGCCCATTAACGGCCAAATTAATTCTTTCCCTGAGAAAAAAATTCACTTAGCTGGCCATTCGCGGTTTGGCTCTTTCCATCTTTAGCTGTCAATCTTTTGAAGTTCAACAAGCTAAAGTTTTGTCAAATTAACAGGGACCCTCCTCTATCATCCAGAACACATCCAATTCACTCTAATGGGTTGTGGTTAAGTCGTAATTTATTAGAGTGCCTATGAGTAATGTTATTTCTGTGAATAAATCTAAGGTTTTATAGCAGAGGTTATAAGACAAACATTGTAACTGATGATACAGATGAAGAATTCAGGTAAATATGAAGAACTTCAAGGCTCTTTCCATTTTTTTAAATAAGATAAATGAAAAACTTTTCAAAATAACAACTCTCTTAATCTAGCTATTCCATTTATACTTAGCTTAGACAGCCTTGCTATAAAATCTGTTGTCTTTAACTACTGGAAGATTCTTGTAGGTAACAAAGGTCCCAGGCTATCACTGTAGAGAAGCAAACATTTATGCACAGATGGGTGTAATATGTTAAGAATCTGTTACACAGTCATGGCAACTACAAACATAAAATGCATACATATGCAGGTACACCAGATTATGGGGAGTATGCTGGTTATGAATGCATTAGTATTCTAATGAAGTTTATTATGAAAAATCATTTTCAATGTAATTTAAAAGATAATTCCAATATCATGAATGCTGTATATATAGCCAGTTTCAGGACCTGCCCACCTTACTATGTTGGCAAAACACAAATTGAAATTTAAATAAAGAATTTAAGAACGGCTAAGAGCCATAAAATCACAGCAAGCAAGACAAGGCACTGACAAGGCATACTTTGTCATAATTTTACCTGCTTTTGTGGCTCATAAAACCTGCAAATTGACATTTGTTAAATGTAAATTAGAAATATGAATGGCAGATTTTACATAATCCTAGTGAAAATCCAGGAGTTCCAAGATGGCAGCACACTGATCAACAGCTTAATTTCGTCTCTCTTGGTGTGAAAAGGGAAACTGAAAAATAATAGCTAGTAATTCTGCAAGCTTGACTAAACTTCAGATAAAGGCTAGTAGGTACACTATGTGTGTGCCAGCAATGAAGAAATTTAGAGAACTTGAAAGGAAATCAACTAGAAAGGTAAAGAGAAGCACTGACTAGAAAAATCCTGCAGCTGTTTAACAAAAAACAGTTCAAGATGACTTCCCAATAATTTACAGAAAAAATAAATCAAACGTATTCAGAGCTTTTATGTCTTTTGGCTTTTCCCGGTTAGGGGTCGGCACAGCGGAACTCCGGTCCGCTAATGATTGGCAGTTAATTTTTACATACCGGTTTGCCAGGCCTGATGCACAACCCTCAACGAAGGTACGCCCATTCACGCATGTCTCCATGCAGAAGACGCTCTAGCTGAGAATTGAACTGGACAGCGTCTTACTGTGAGGCGACAACGCTACCGCAGCACCACCACCGCGGCTATTCAGAGCTTTTTAAAATAAATCAAACACTGAAAGGATATGTCATATGTTTGTCTATGCCTTAAGTGATAATTTAATAAAGGTGTGAAAAATTTCCTAGTGAAAATCCACATATTCTTAAAAGAAAGATCTTAAATCACGAAATGAAACTAATAATTCCCGAATAAGAAATATTTGTTCACTATTCATTTGTTTAACTGATTTTTTTTTTTTTGTGATGGTTTTGTAAAGTTTTCAACAGTCTAAGAACTATTAAAGATGAAAGTACTATGTTTTGGAAGCAGCATTGATAATCTGGAAGAGTTTTGATAAAAGAATGACCATTTTGTTTTGCTCATGTTTTAAATCAGTGGTCTTTTAGTCTGTTATAGTTAATATTTTAGTTCTGTGTAGGTTAATATTCCATTTTCCTAGAAATAATCAAGCCCAAACACACAAAAAATGCATACACAATTAACACATTAATGTTTACATTGTCATGCCAGGGTATGCCTCATGTTTTTAAAGCAAGAAATGACCCTCAGTGCAAATCAGAAAAAAATGCGTATGAATGTGAATTCACAGAATGCACAGTCAAGGCTTTCTGAAATTTGGTGGGAATGAACAGAAAGCGAGAGACAGAGACAGAGAGAGAGAACTAGCAGTGAAATGTCACACAAGAAGGAGCTGTAACAATATCTGTGAGGACTGTCAGCAAAACTCCAGTCTCTCAGCTACACAACAAAAAGTTGAAATGCAAGATATGTACCTTTGTTATATTACTAATGCCTGAAAGTTAGTACAAACTGACATACATGCTAGAACGTTGGCAAAAAATGCAGAAACAATACCAGCTTTACAGGCTGTATGCAGAGTAAAACAAACACACACACACACACACACACACACACACACACACACACACACACACACACACACACACACACAGAAAAAAACTAATGTTTGCAACCTGAAAGTGAAGTTGGTCATGCAACCAAACCAAGGCCTCATCCTATCTGTGAGGAAAATGTAAGATGGAGGCAGCTTATATGAAAAGTGCCTTTTCACAACCAATACTGTGATAGGAAAGCAGAGAACACTATGAGCTGCTCATTATACGGTACACTTTTCATCAGAAGGCAGTCAAAATAAACACCTAATTAAGGATACAAGGTCACACACAATGTCTGTATTATTTAAAGAGTATTCTGACAAGCATTCATTACAGAGATGTTTTTGATCTGGATCTCCATTTGAAATCCATAGCTTCTTAGCTGGATTATCATCTCATTTTCAATTTGTTTCCCTTCTGAATTACCGAAAAGCTTTTCTCTATATTAAATTTCTGTACTGTTACCCTCTTTCTGTAAAGTTAAATATCTTGACGTTTGCCTGTAAAAGTCTTCAAATAACTCTGAAGTTTCTGTAATTGTTTCAGGAGTCAAGACTTTCTTTTTGCATTATGCAATCCACCACATTTTTTTTCTCTGTCATCGCTTTTAAACACTTCTGGTGTCTCGCGGATTAATATGTGTGAACTTTAAAGTTTTTCAGGTGCAATTATTTTTGTTTTATTTTAGATCAATCATTGTGGACATTACCAGTTTGATGCATAACTGTAGCAATACATCATTTGTATCCTGCCATCAGCTTAACTGAAATCTTGCTTGGACAATTATATTTTCTAATTTTTGGAAAGTATGGTTTCATCTGCCAAAGTGAGTTGAGTGAGAAGATGGCCTAACAATGTGAAAGGCTTTATGCAATGGTTGACAATTTTTACTAATGCTCACTTTATTGACTGTGCAGGAGTTGGGCACTTTTATATCCCAGAATTTATGAGCTTAGCCTCAGTTTTTAGTTTCTTTTTCATGGCAAAAAGAAAAATAAATTTACATGAGTAAGTTTTGCCCTTCAGACATTCTACACTTATTATATACAAGTGAAGTTATCTTTTATTTTATTTTTTACTGCGAAAACCAGTAATATGAATTGTAAATATGACTTTGTTTTTGTATTGTTAATGTTACCTTATTTTGCTATCTTGTTAACATCATAGTTATATCTTGGAGCTTATCTCCCTGGGCCTCTACTGAAAATGGACATGTATCCAATTAGACTAGCCGGTCAAAATAAATAAATAAATAAATAATCTACCAAGACATGAGGGTGACTAATGCTAACTGTAGAATTCTATGGGTATTCTACAGTGCTAGAGAAGTACTTGTTTTGTATATGTCAGTTATGCTCACTAATAGTCCTGCCTTTGTTTAGTTCCGATGAACTCATTTAAGCAGTTGCTTAAACAGATCCTTGTGGACCAGCCCATTATATCTGATAACAAACAATAAAACAAATAATAAATCAAACACTTCCAATTACCCTCATCTTCTTTTATGCATTGATTTCATCTTTCTGTGCGGAATTATTTCCACTGTCAATTATTTATATGCTGAAAGGATAGGCTGAAGTTTTATGAAACATGACACGTGAACAGCTTCATTCTGATTTAATTTCGCCTAGTGTTCACAGATTTTTAAACCATTTTAAGAACACACTACATTCATAAGTCAGGGCACAGTTAAACTACAGCTCCTGGCACTAATTCCACCACTGGTGTTTGCCACCTGTGTTTCTTTCAGCAACTGTGACGTGAGAAAAATTGACACCATTTACAGTTTGTATGGGGATACATACAGAATAATTAAATATGCTTGGAGATTCATTTTTTTATCATGGTTGTGCTCATAAGTTATGAATTTAACAAATTTTCTTGTCTAACAATCATTTGGTGTCGTTTTACAAGTACTTGTATTTTATCATTTTATGTACCTGAGAGGTAACATACAGCAGTCACAATTGGAGGCCATTTCACTATAGCCTCCAGCTTTGTCCCTTTTTTCTTCAAGTATAGTACCTGACTTCCTCAATCATGCCTTCTTAGCAGCTGGTACTGAGAGACCATATAGTCATTAGGCTTTGTTTTCAGTAATTCACTTTGGTTCATATTCCTAGAGCTTCAATACTAGGTATGCTGCATGAACCCTGAACTTTGCACTCTTCCTTTTACTTTACAAAGCCTTAGTCATATAACACTGACAACAGGAGTTTGCACAACAATTTCTTGTTCACTCTACAGTCTACACTAATTTTTTACCATTCAGTGTTTAAAATATTTCAAAAACTTTTCATTGTAACAAAACAGTAATCATATTAAAATGGAAAAATAAAAAAAAATGGAACAAAATAAAAAACTAATGTCTTTCGGCTTTTCCCGGTTAGGGGTCACCACAGTGGAACTCTGGTTCGTTAATGACTGGCGGTGGATTTTTACAACGTAATAATGGAATAACAATTTTAAACATTTCAAAACAGGTGCCATGCCTAAGACACAGAAAAATAGTTTCCTGCTGGTTCATTTCTAAATAAAACAAACACATCTGTAAAATACTTATTTTTATTTTTTTATTGGTCCATAAAGCTCATAACCATTCCCTCTTCCACCAGAACAAAGGTAAACCACACAGTCCTGGCCCTAGTCCAGTGAAGGAGGTGGTCAGTAAAGACATGAAAATTCAAAGAAGAAAATGAAACCTATGTCCATATAATATAGACAAGCATGAAGTCCTACTCAGTAGCTCATTCGCCATCACACTTTGCGACTTACATTTTATTGTAGTTCATAATACTGAACTGCCATCATTAATCTTTCGTCTTCAGGCTTTAGGTCACCTTCCTTAACCATTTATGTCTTAAACAGACTGACATAGTTTTTTTACAGTAACCTCCTGCATTGACCACTGCAGTTGTAGGAGTCCCTTTTTTTTACTTATATTTCTTCAGCTGTTTCCGCAGTTTCTTTTGCTACTTGCTTCTTGACCACTCCTGTGTTTATTTTCATCTCTGCTCTCTTCAGAAATGTTTTTGGTTATATGAGAACTGATCACCTCTTAGGTTTATTTTTGACCGGATTAAGTGTTTTTGCTAAGTTTGGATCCAAGTGTCAGCTGCAGAAGTAGATGTACAATCCATTTCAATGACAGTACATACCCCGCAAGGAATGCTGCATATCATCTAACACTGATTTTTATCCATCAAGTAATGAACAAGAAATTGTTTTCTTCCTTTTCAAGACAACTGATCCAAAACATTTTGCAACCAATGGATCATACAAAGTAATATCATGTGAATGTTAAGAGAAACTGAGCTATAGTTTGATTTATTCCCTAGGCATCAGTTTCAGTCTCCTGGCATGCTACTTAGTAATCTCTGTTTTCATGTGTTCATATTTTGCTGACCATCATTTTTTTCAAACATTTGTAATTCTCTCTCTTCTTCCAGCTCTGTTATAGTACATTACTCCCTAAGGTTGACAACCTCTTCATCTAATATGTTTCTACTATAAATATTATTTTTTTTCATAATTATATATGTCCACTGTCATTCGTCTGTCACCCAAGCTGTTTAACCATTTGTAGTTGTATTTTCAATTGTCTGTTATATGATTTCAGGAGTTATAAATCACCAATAAAAAGATGAAAAGTTATTTAATATTTTTTGGAGTTTAAACTGTATCCAGAGTCAGATTAGGGAAATGACAAGATGTGTTTGGGATGCTTGAGGTAAGACAAAAATAACTCCTTGGAAAATCCTTGAATTTGTATAACTAGTGAAAACATTTTGTCCTTTTCACTGGTCATTTGTACACAAGCTTCCATCTTTCAATAGGAATTGCAATGTAATACATGAATGTGTAGTGTAACCTATATATTATCAGTAAGCATCCTGCAATCTAGAAAGAAATCCAAGAATTTAGATAGATGTCATTCTAGGCTGAGATTCCAGCATTTTTGTAGTTTTCCACAATAGCTTTATTCAGTTGAACAGAATATTTGTAGATATCATTTTATAACCTGCCTGTTCTGTTAAAAGGACATGAATTACATAAAAATATTGCAAACTCTCTCTCTCTGTATCACTTCTTGAACACACCTTACAAATTGTTGGAAAGCATGTGGTACCTGCTAAGTAGAACAGGTTTCTCTATTAATAACCCACCAGATGCAGGTTCAAGGTGTTCAGAGACAGCTTTTGCTGCATGCTAAGATAAACTGCAAGGATGTCAGTTAAAATACGAATAATACAGACCAGGATTTTTATTTCTAGTTATGAGCATGAAATAAATGTTTCTATCTCAGTGTCAGTCAATTCAAACTGTTTCATATATCTAATGTTTTTTTTCTTTACCTTTTACTTGTATATTATTTTTAAGTTCAAAGTAGCCTTCATCAATGTTTGTCTAGAAATTCTTAACTTCTTTTTGTTTTTTTGGCCGAGTTACTGCTGATGTTTTGTTCTTATCAACTTCTCTTACAGATGTCTGTGGGTCATCATCAGCTGTAGTATAAGCGTTTCTATTTTTTATGTCCATTAGTTTCCAGCTTTCACTGTGATTTTTAGTTTAGTGTTAGAAATGACACAATACAAATCTTAATTAGGTTTAATACTGAGGTTTTCTTAAGCATTTCCTAAATCTGTTCATTTTTCTCTTATTCCTCTAGTATTGATTAGCTCTGTAAGTCAGCATTTTGATGATGACATCTTACTTGTATCTCTCCTTTCTTGTGCTGTATCATGCAGTTCTTTATTATTTGTTTAGCTACACAGTAGCATATATTGCTTACCTGTGTTATACTGTAGGAATATTTCTTCATATTTTACAGCTGTCAAACCTATTAGTTTTATTCACCTTCAGACTGTGTGCTGAATATGTTCTGTAGCCCACTTCTCTGACGCATACTACTTTATTTTCCATACCTACTCAATCCATAAAATCTTCACACACATTATTTTCCTCACTGCTGAGGGTTTCTTTTATTTAGTGTACGTCTCCTATTTTGAATGAGTTTTGCTAATGTTAAACTTTTGTTGCAAACTGCACATTTATGTCTTCACCTACTGTGTATTTTCTCATGCACCTGAAGAGAAACCTTTTGTGTAAAACACTTGTTACATATCTCACATTTGAATGGCTTTACCCCAGTGTGTATTTTGTGATGTGTTAAAAGGGCGCTATTCTGTATAAAACTTTTGCCACACCAATCACATTTATATCGCCTGTCTCCAGTGTGTATTCTCTCATGAAATGAAAGGCCACTCTTATTAGTGAAACTCTTGCCACATGTGACACATTTATGTGGCTTCAAACCCTTATGTATTTTCTCATGTGACGAAAGGGAACTCCTACATGAAAAACTCTTGTCACATGTGGCGCATTTAAAAGGTTTTTCTCCAGTATGTACTTTCTCATGAGTTGAAAGAGTAGACGTCTGTCTAAAATATTTGTTACATACAGCACATTTGTATGGCTTCTCTCCTGTGTGTGTTGTCTTGTGGGCTGAAAGGGTGGTCCTGAATGTAAAAGTCTTCTCGCATGTTGTACATTTATACAACTTGTCTCCTGTGTGTATTCTCTCATGTGCCGAAAGGGTACTCTTTTGTGTAAAATGTTTGTGACATGTGGTGCATACAAATGGCTTCTCCCCAGTGTGGATTTTCTCATGTGTTGAAAGAGCAGTTTTCTGTAGAAAACTCTTGTCGCATATAAACATTTATATGGTTTATCTCCAGTGTGCAATTTACTATGCACTATAAGGTAGCTTTTCCTTGTAAAACTCTTGTCACATGTGGTACATTTATATGGCTTCTCTCCAGTGTGTATTTTCTCATGCATTGAAAGGGTACTCTTCTGTGAAAAGCTTTTGTCACATGTGGAACATTTATATGGCTTTTCTCCAGTGTGCACTTTTTCATGACAAAAAAGGGTATGCTTCAATGTAAAACTCTTTTCACATACAGCACATCTGTAAGGTTTTTCTCCCACATGTATTTTTTCATGTGTTGAAAGTGTACTCTTTTGTGTAAAGCTCTTGCCACATGTGGCACATTTAAATGGCTTCTCTCCGGTGTGTATTTTTTCATGAAGTGAAAGGTAAGCAATCCTTGAAAATGTCTTATTACACACAAAACATTTATGCTGCTTCTGTTCAACATATTCTTGCATTTTATCAAGAGGATCCTTGTCACATTTAGAACCCTGACGATTTTGAAACAATGACTGTCGATTCCAACTCTGACTTCGATTCAGACACCTGTTAACTAAATATTTAGTTATCTATTAGAATACAGTACTAATGCAGAAATAAAAGCTTTATCTACTGGCTAAAATGAGACTGAATGAGTTTTGCATTTAAACTTGATAAATACATTACTGTTTAGCTTCCTATTCAACAATGAGATTTATTTAGGTTAACAGTGATTCAGAGGAACACAGAACTTACCGGAAAATAACTTTCAGCTCTTCCAACTACAACACAAGATCTTCTGGACATGTCAGATGACTTCTCTTGGCTTTAGCAACATGCATTTACTGTTACATTACTGTTAGCCTATTCAGCATAAGCTTTACATTTTCCACTCCATACCTTATCTGCCTTTCTGTCAGCCACATCTCTAATCACTTTTAGATTATCCAGAATGTCACGGACTCTTTACTTTAATACTGTCCTTCATTCTAAAGGGATCTAGTATCTGTCTGCCTGGGATGACATGGTCGACAGACCACGATACTTTGCCGGAGATGGCCTGCACCTGTCACCCCTGGGATTCCAGATACTGGCTAAGGTTCTTGCCGCCCCTATAGTGCCTTTTTTAGGCAAGGTTCAAATGACAAATTCACCACCGTAACAGGAACAGGCAAGCAAAAACTGAGGGTGATGCTACTCAATGCTAGAAGTCTAAATCTCAAAATGCACTCACTCGAGGCACTCCTTAAAATGGAGAACATCAATATCTGTGCAGTGACTGAGACCTGGTTCAAGGCTCCAGAGAGCACCCCTGCACTACCAGGCTATAACACATACCACACTTTTCGGCCATGTAACCTGGACCGGAACATGAAAGGCAGACGTGTGTCCATATTCATTAAAGATATCCACACATCCAGGCTAGTTATTCAGCATAATGCAGCCGAGGTTATCCAAGTTTAACTAACTCTGGGCAAAACTGCAATCCAAATTGTAGCTTGCTACAGATCACCCACCATGCCCCAGGATTCCCAATCCTCTTTTCTTGATGTACTAGAAAATATTAGGGTTCAACCAAACACCCTAATAATGGGCGATTTCAACTACCCCACCATTAACTGGGAAAACTACTCATGTACCAACTCTTTCACTCAACGCTTTCTGGAATTCATAAACGCCAATGCCCTGGATCAACTTACCACACCCCCACCAGGGGCAACAATATCCTAGATCTAGTCATTACCAATATGAGTGACCGGTGTTCTACACCTGAAGTCAACGCCTCATTGGTCCGATCCGACCATAAGCTAATTACCCTAGATATCCACATCCTGCCTCCTCCCATCATTAAGGAAACCATGGTAAAAAATTTCTCCAAAGCCAACTTCATGCTTCTTAAGACAGAAGTGGTGAACTTCATGACACCCATGCAAATGGACAATACAGTTACGACTACGGAATCCTACACAATTGCACTTTATAAGCACTTACATGAGTGCATGGATCGTGCTATCCCAAACAGAACCAAGATGCTATCCTCCAAAAAATGGAAGCCAATCTGGTGGTCCCCTACCATAAACAAACTGTACAACAGAAGGAAGAAACTCTTGCAAAAGAGAGTAAAATCCCACGAGTGGAGGAGCTCCCTGGTCAGCCTCAGTAAGAAGCTGCGATCCCTGATAAAATCCTCCAAAGCTAGTTACAAAAACAAAATCACCACTGATTCGAAAGACAACCACAAAGCATTGTATAGCTATGTCAAGAATCTCAATGGCAACACTCAGATTTGCTCTGAGTTACAGCACAATGGCACTAACTATACAGACCCAACTGATACTGCCAACATCCTGGCAGATAGGTTCAGTGCTAACTTTACCCCCCTCTCACCCCCTACAGAGCCCATCTCTAGACCGGAAGAATGCAAAGTTCCTGTAAACACGGCTGCACAGGTAAAAACCACACTCTCCAAAGCCAAGAACACAGCATCCATGGGACCAGACAACATCCCAGGCTGCGTTCTACACGAACTACAGAACGAACTGGCATCCCACCTAAGTACCATGTTCAATCATAGCCTCACCTCAGGCTTTGTGCCAGCTGAATGGTGCACAGCAACGGTTATCCCACTCCACAAGGGGGGAGCCACCACAGACCCTGGGAACTACTGCCCCATTAGCCTGATGAGCCTGGTCTGCAAGGCCATGGAAGGTATCGTCGTGGAACTTATAAACACAGACATTGGTAATCTCCAAAGTCTGGATCCCACCCAGTTTGGGTTTGTAAAAGGCAGATCATGTCTCCTAAACCTGATAGACTTCTTTGAAGCAGTCACCAAAGCCGTAGACAAGGGTAAGGTGGTTCACACAGCCTATCTAGATCTTGCCAAGGTTTTCGATACCATCCCCCATTCTGGAATTATAGATAAACTCACTAAACT
The DNA here is from genome assembly GCF_019279795.1 of Protopterus annectens. Classification (NCBI taxonomy): domain Eukaryota; kingdom Metazoa; phylum Chordata; order Ceratodontiformes; family Protopteridae; genus Protopterus; species Protopterus annectens. Next base: position 98,799,784 of record NC_056749.1, on the reverse strand, counting down.
AGGTATAAATCCATATGCCACAAGATGGGTTGCCAACTGGCTCACTGACAGAACCCACACTGTGAAAGTAGCAGACTTCAGACCAGTGACAAATGGGAGTACCACAGGGTTCAGTCCTGGGTCCCCTCCTGTTAGGTATCTACTTCTCTGAAGTACAGGCTAACACAGAAGGCCTTTGGCTAACGAAGTTCGCAGATGACTGCAAACTAGGAGTCATAATCGAAACTCCTAACAATGTGGACATCCTACAAAAGGGCCTCACTGAGACAGATGCCTGGTGTCAAAGCCATGGCCTCAAGCTCAATGCCAAAAAGTGCATTGTCATCCCCTTTGGTAAAAACTCTGTACCCATGAACTACCACATAGGTGGTAGTTAACACTGAAAGTGTGATAAGAGACCTTGGGACACAGGTGGACAGTAGTCTCTCCTTTGATAATCACATCGCCACAGTAGTGAGGAAATCCTTCTACATGGCATACCTCATCACAAAAGGTTTCTCTTCCAGAAAAAAAGAGGTCATTGTTCCCCTCTACTCATCACTCATTAGACCCATTATAGAGTACAACGCCCCTTTTGGTATGTACCTCACAAGACATCTACAACAACTGGAAAGGCCGCAGAAATACCTCACAAAGAGGATTACTGGCCTCAAACAGATGCCCTACGCAGACCGTCTCAAAAAACTCCAGCTTTACTCCATCGCATATCGTCTACTCAGAGGTGATCTCTGCCTAACATACAAAGCTATGTCAATCCCAGAGCTGTTGGACATGCTCCACTTAAAGAAATCCCAATCCCTCTGAGTTACACGCTCTAGGGACCTAAACCTTGTCACCACAATAAACAGAACATGCCGGAGGGATAGATTCCTGTCCCAGAGACTTCCCATACTCTGGAATAAACTATATCAAACAAAGCTCCTCATTAGCACTCTTCAAGAAAAATCTTGATGACTGGATGGGAAATAGGGAAATTCCCCCCGGGGATCACCTCTGTGGCTCTGCTCGACAGTGGCACATGAAAATAATTTTCTTGGGTGGCAAAAGCCTGGGTACCTTTTTGGCTGGGCTTGTATAGTGCCCAGGGCCGATAGCCTAGTATCTACCTATGAACTACATGAAATATGTTGCAAATGCACATTGAGTTTTCCATTAAAAATTCCTCTGAGTTCAATACCATGATTACTTTTACAATCAGAATGAAGAAAACATTCCTTGCTTCTTTTTTAAATAATAATATTATGTAAAATTCCTTAGGTTTAATCTTCAGCTTAGTGCACAGAATGACTTAAAAAGAAGGCCAATCGCTGGAAAAACAAGAGATCAAATTTCAAAATGAAGGAGTCTTTCAAAAGCAGACACACAAGAAAAAAACATGACACCATTGTCACATAGATGTTATGGTGTATACACAGATAATCTCTAGTTAACCACTCTACTTCTGATCACCAAATAAGATCAGTTAAGTGGCACATATCTGTAGTCAAAATTAACCTTCAGTTTTGTGTCACTTTACAGTGAATGACGTCTCTTATGAGAAAGCAATAAATGCAGCTAGGCAGTTTATTACATGTACAGATGACATAAACGAAAGAGAATCACAGAGCCATATTCAAAACAGAGGTATCTGGGCCAACCCCTAAAGCCTATTCTAGAGGGGGTGTTCACTGCCAAGTAGCTGGTGGCTTGGTGGGCAGCGATGCACCCAGCCAGAAAAAAATGTAAGAAACTACCACGTTAACTCACCATTTACAGGGTGATGGAGGGAACTAGGCAGAAGTATGACAGGCAACTGACTGTCACAATGAAAACTAGTTACTGGGAAAGAAATATCACCTCATTACTGGGGAGGGGGGCTACAGCTTGTGTGGGATGTTGAAAGGTACATGTTGGGTAAGTTGACTTTATTTCTACACACAGCTCTAGTTCTGGAACCAGACTTTTCAGTCAGGGATGTTCTCTGTCCTACACTGGAACTGCCCCTTGGGAGAGGGCCCATGGAAATGTGTGGATATTTTCAAATACCTTGTTGGATACTGTACAGTTCATGTCTGTAATAGTAGTTGAGTGGATCAGTCCAATATAACTGCAAGCTCCTGAAATTAAAATGTTATCTGTGCATATGCATTTAACAGCCAGTCAGACTTTTTAACTTTCTGAAGTGCTTTACAAGGTACTGGTTACTGACTCTGTAGTCCTGCTATAAGAGTTCAACATTCAACTGGAGAATTATAGAGATGTCTTCAAAGACTTTATCAGCAGAAATGGGTTGTCTGACAAAAACCTGAATGGTAAAATTGTATTGGAATTCCATGGCAGTCACAGACAGCTGGTAATAGGTTCACAGGTTCAAAGAAGGTTAGAAAGCTTAGAGCCATTACAAGCCTAGGCTTATTTATACTGAGTTGCCCCAATTGTCGGTGGTTAGGCAAGTGAAGTTTGCAGAGGTAAGGGTCTATGGTAGTTAATACTGACTTTCGCTGTCCAAGAGGGACATGGGCGCTTTCCCAGGAGTGAATTTGCAATCATCCGTCCATTGATCTAGACTGCATTGTCAGGGAGGTGCTCCGTTTCATGTGAACTGGAAGTCTGTTCTCTCTCTAGCATGACCTGTTCATTTCCGAGGCTAGGTTAAGATCCCTGAAGCGAGTGACCCTCATGCAGTTTGATTTATGAATGTGTAGCATTTCCATCAGGGCCAGGTCAGAGACTGCCCTGTAAGCCAGACATGGGTCAGCCTTTAGCACCCTGTAGGAGACAAAATACAGTGACAGGGACAGGGCTTTCCAGTCTTTCCTCATAAGACTTATTTTTGTGTACCCTGCAATTTCTTGGTGAGAAACCTCTGTGGTCTCTCCAACTGCAATGTGTTCTAATAATGAGGTTCCTCATATTTATCATTAATATCTAGGGCCAAAGGTCAATCATTTTCTCAGACGTGACAAGACCTGAGGCCAAAAGCTCTGGACACTTGGGTCAGGAGAGGTGCTGAAGTATTAAAGGATCATGAGTTGGTTATTAGATAGGTTAGATATCTTGGGTGGTAGCTAACTAGACCTAGGAAACTCATAAGCACAATGACTGTGTCCTAGAAGTACTTCGCAAATACCTCAGTACAATGTGAATTTATTTTCTGCCGCCTAAAGGTTTCTTCCCATATATTAGGGGAAGCAGTTTGAATGGACGTTGTTCAACATCTCAGCAGTTAAGGTTTTTGTAAGAAGTTGAGGGTTACTGGTGGTAGTACTTGCAGGGTTGGTAATCCCAGGACCTGCTGATGCCCTTCAGCAGTGTGAAAAACTATGAAGTTAAAGATGCAAGAAAATCTGCAGCTGCAGCAATTGCAGAAATGAAGATATGGATGTGGGAGGACTTACTGAAGTTAAGAAGACATAGATGTGGGAGGAGTTTACCGAAGTTAAGAAGCTGGAAATTTGTTTGACTTCACAGAGGTTTGGGCAAACCATCATGGGATTTAGCAAGAAAGCTACTCTGCAGCCAGTTCTCTGCAAATATACAGAAATGCTGACTTATAAGATACCTATGAAAGGTGGAAAAACACTATGAGATGCTTCAGAACACAGTGGATACATACATATATACATACAAATATTTCAAGCATTAATGCCTTTCTATCCTGCCAATATAACAAAATACTTGTTCCAATAATAAGTGTCCAGGCTGTTCTTAAAAATATCTAAGCAAGTGCTTGCTTTAATGTAATTTGGTATTCTGTTCCATGTATCAGCTGCTCTCGAAGAAAACCAATTAGTACACTTACACCAAAACCACCAGTTCGAGGAAACTCCAAAAAACAAAAAGCAAAAACTTTGTATAGCAGAAGTCAGCAAGAAGAATACACCACTATATTACCGTCCACTCAGTTTATTAGCTGCTTTCATCAAAAAGACTTCATCAGAATACAAAATCCTAAAAGTTTCACTCAGCTTAAATAATCACATCATGGTCACATTAAAACATTTTAATTAGACAATTAAACAAACAATTAACCAATCTCTTAAAGCACTAAAACCACATAAATATTGTATCTTAAATACATTATGTCTTAGCTATACATACTCTCCAATTTTTTTTTAAATATTTTATGTTCACCATGTCATTAAGGCCTGAAACTTTATCTGAATTTAATCTAATTTGCCATAAGGCTTCCCTTTGTTTGAGAAAAGATTTAAAGTTACCTCCTCTTAAATCAATATGTGCCTGCTCTATGACTGAAAAAATAAATTTCTTATGATTTGTGCATTTTAAGAGTGTGTTTAAACAATGCACTTTTTGTATCCTTCTTTTTAATATAATATTGGTGTTCCTTAATATGTTGGTATAAACCCCTAGTAGCCATCCCAATATAACAGGGGGTACAACTTGAACAAATACTAATATATACAACACATTTAGTTTGACAATTATATATGGGGGTTCAACTAACATAATAAAGGGTCCTTCATTAATATAACAACAAACATTGCAATGTCCGCATTTATACATTCCAATAGATTATTTAAACAGCTATAAGCCCCAATTAACTTAGTATCATCTTTATGTAAAAGAATCTTAAGACTTGAATTGTTTTTATAAACAAACTTGGGTCTATTCCCTACAATATCAAACAATTCTTTATTTTCTTGTAATATTTTCCAATTGTTACTAATAACAGAACTTATAAATTCACTGTCTACTGTCATGTCTAAAACACAACTCAATCTTTTTTCTTTTTCTTTGTCATCTCCATCTTCTCTACTATCATTCTGATCCCTTGTTTTCTGGAGTTTCCTCGAATTGCTCAATCTTTTTTCTTTTTCTTTGTCATCTCCATCTTCTCTACTATCATTCTGATCCCTTGTTTTTTGGAGTTTCCTTGAATTGTTGGTTTTGGTGTATTTTGCTTTTCACCACTGCCGAAGCAGCAAGGGAAGGATTGTTGGATGGTCTAGCGTATCATGCATTCTCTCTTCCCTCTCAAAAGTCCCATTTTGGTCACCCATAAATCCTTCCCCATGTATCCCATGTACCTCAATGTTCTCCTCATTAGATTTTCTAGGCACAGGATAACACCTTTTCTCCTTGTACTCTTTTAGTTGTTTTTAGCTGGTTGACCTGCTTACACTGATTGGGCATTCCTTGGCTGCTATGGTTTCCAGAGGGACTATTCAGTGGAACCAGGAAGCCTTCCAACATGGCGGCTTACAAACCTGAGATAATCTTATGTGAAACGAAGAACAGCAACCTTGTGGAGCCAAAAACCCTCGTTTTCATGCAGGGAACCAAATTAACAGTGAAGGGAGCAAGATATTGGAGTCTCTAACATTTTTTTGACCTCTAGAAGTTGTGGAGCTAATGGCGATGTTACCAGGGAAATGACAAAAGCAGCCCACTTACAAGGTGACTTTATTGTTAAAAACACTGGCATTAATGCACAGAACAGCAGAAAATAATTTTCTGACTGGTTAAATTTATTTATTTATTTATTTTACATTTGTTAACCGGGCTAGTCCAACTGGATACATGTCCATTTTCAGTGGAGGCCCGAGGAGAAAAGCTCCAAGTTTACACAATATTTAATATCACAAGTAAAATAGAAACAACATTAAGTGAGTGTATAACAAAACATTTATAAAAACAAAAGCCTAAATAAAAACAAAAGATTAGTACATTATATATAAGGGATTTCACTCTCTTCCAAACAAGTAAGTCGTTATAATAGAGAGAAGATATTTATTTAGAGGCTAGTTAGGAGATGTGCAGGATAGGACAGTATTATAATAATAGGCTTGGTAGGTAGATGGGTTAGGTAGGGCAGTTTAGAGTAGAAAGGTCAGTGAGTGAAGAAGTTCAAAGAGACAAGATAAAAAGAGATATTTAGAAGGAGACAGGGTAGTACAGAGGAAAAAAAAAAGCAATAGAAAAGCAATTAGTCAGGGTTATTACAAGAACATAACCAGTGGTTGGAGAGGAAATGTTTAAGGTTAGTTTTGAATAGTGGGAGAGATGTAAGAGCAGTTAGGTCAGTTGGTAGGAGGTTCCATATTTTCCCAACAAAGTTAGTAAATAGAGAGTCTCCTGCTGAGTTATTAGAAAAAGAAGTTTGCATCATCATTTTGTTTGTTGAGCGTAGCTTTTTCAGGTTGCAATATGGTGCTATGAGGGTAGAGAGAATAGGGGTGTTGTTTGGTTGATAAAGGACCTTATGGGCTATAATAAGTTGGTTGAATTTTAGAAGGTGAGGTAACTCAAGCCAGCCTAGTTGTTTTAGGTTTAGACAGTGATGAGTTCTATATGGTGTGTTGGTGGCAAATCTGGCAATGTTATTATATGATCTAGCCAGTCTGTTAAGATTGTTTTGGGACAAGTTAGTATAGATGGGGGAGGCATATAATAGGGTAGAGATTAAGTGAGTTCTTGCTATTGTAGTTCTGGCTAAAGGTGTTAGAAATTGTTTAATTCTATACAAGGATCCAAGTTTTTTGTTGGTAGATTTTATTTTGGTGTTTATGTGAGTGTTAAATTTAAGTTGATTATCTATTGTGATTCCTAAGAATTTGGTAGTAGTGTCTGGAGAAATAATGGTACCATTGTTAGATTCCAAAGTAAAGTGCAGAGGGGGAGATGAGTGTGAGGGTGTGAACAGCAATAATTTGTTTTTTTTTGGGTTGAGGAGAAGACAATGGTTAGAGAACCATTTTTCTATTGTAGAGAAAGATTTTTGTGTGAAAGACTGCAGTTCAGTTTGGGATGATGCAGAACAAATAATTGTGGAGTCGTCGGCATATTGAATGCAGGTAGAGAGAGGGATAGAGAGGTGAAAGTCATTGATAAAAATGGAGAATAGAAGTGGACCTAAGATAGAGCCTTGTGGGACACCTAAGTAAGTAGGAAGGAGTTCAGAAAGATGATTCTGCCAGAGAACTGCTTGTTTACGATTATCCAGGTAGGATGTGAACCAGCTCAGGGAAGATTTATCAAGAGATAGGGACTTCAGAAGGTGGAGAAGAAGTTTATGGTTGACCATATCAAAGGCTTTAGAAAGATCTACAAAGAGTGCAGATGACAGGGAGTTATTGTTTCTATTTGTGTTGATACAGTTGGTAAAAGAAAGCAGGGCTGTGGTTGTACTGTGGTAAGGACGAAAGCCATGTTGACAGTATGCTAGGAGATTGTGGTGGAGTAGGTGGGTAATGAACTGTTTATGGATGCATTTCTCCATTATTTTAGCAAGTGGAGATAAAAGAGCTATGGGACGGTAGTTTGAGTATTCAGTAGAATCACCACCTTTGTGAAGGGAATAATATGTGAGATTTTCCAGATTGATGGAATAGTGCATTCTTTGATTGTTCTGTTAATCAATATAGAGATTGGGTAAGCAATGGCTGAGGCTCCTAGTTGTAGGTATTCCCCGGGTAATTTGTCAGCTGAGGGGGTGGAAGGTTTGAGTTTTTGAAGTAAGGAGAGGATGAAGGCGGTAGATATTGGTTCTAGGTGGAAAGGAGGGGGGGTGGGGCTTGTAGTGGTCAAATTGGCAGTGTCAGGATGTTGTTGATTAGCTAAGTTTTGCACTGCTGTAGTAAAGAAGGTATTGAAGGCATTTGCTATTTTTGTAGGGTCATCAGAGTTGGTGCTAAGTGGAGCTGGCGTGTCTACTTTACCAGGGGATATAAGCCTATTAATAGAGGTCCAGAACTTCTGTGGTTGTTGAAGGGAAGATTGTTGGAGTTGGATATAGAAGTTTTTCTTGTCCTGTAGGATTGCTTTTTTAGTTAGATTTCTTTGTTCCCTGAAATTTTGCTGATCAGTAATGAGTTTTGTGGTACGCCATTTGGTCCAAGATTTATTCCTGGAAAGGATTAGCTTTTAGTCTGATTTGTGAGCCATGCTGCTGGTTTGTTTTTCCCTCTTAGGGTGCAATTGGGGCATGATGATCTAGGATTTTTAAGAAGGTGTTATTGAAGTAGGATACTGCTTCATTTATTGGAAGGGACTTAAGGGGTTCCCATTTACAATGTTTCAGTTCAGTTAGGAACAGTTCCTGGTCAAAGTGTTTTTTACTGCGTATAGTTCTAACAGGGGGAGAAATGTTAACGTTTGTTTTGTGTCTGATTATATATATTAGAGAGTGATCGCTAAGGTCATCAGGTAGGGTTCCTGTTTTGTAGTTTTGCTCTGGACCATTTATTAATATCCAATCAAGAATGCTTTCTTTGTTATTGGATATGTTTATTCTAGTTGTGGAATTGATAAGTTGTGTGAATCCATTTAAGTTGATCAGAGAGGATGGATTGGTACTGTTGCATAAATTCCAGTCGGTATTAACGTCTCCTAGTAGTATAGTTTCTTGTGGATAATTTAGAGAAAGCCAACTTAATAGGTCTTCTAGTTTATCGTGATTGTTACCTGGAGGGAAATAAGTACAAATGATATTAAGTGATTTTTGGTTGTTTAGTTGTAGTTTTGAGATAATTATTTCAGCATTGCCATCAGAATGAAGTTTGTGGTTTATTTTGTTGATTTGTAATCCTGCTTTATAAAGAATTGCAACCCCACCACCTTTTTTCTTTATGCGATCTTGTCGAATAATATTGTAACCTGGGGGAATAATTTCAGTATCTGGTATTGTTGGTTTAAGCCATGTTTCAGTTAAACAAAGGATGTCAAAGTGGTAAGCATCTAGGAGAGCATGAACTTGAGTAATTTTGTTACAGATACTACATATATTAAGATGGGCAATTAAGAGCATTTCAGTTTGATAGTCAGGGGTCTCCTTTACATGTTAATACCAATGGAGACACCTGTCAAAAGAGTTTGAACAGACTTTACAATTTATTGAGCAAATATAAAGCTCTGGGTACTGACAATCAATACCTGAGGGAATGTTTAAACAGGGGGATTGTCCCCAAAGGTTTGACAGCATTTAAATATCCAAACAACATTGTAGCAGGCTCTGATTTGCATGGTGAACTGTTGGAAATTTTTAATAATTGCGGTTTGGACATAGACTTGTCATATAGCAGAATGAACTCACTATGGCAGACTTGTATTCTAAAATAGGGGTACTTAATACCCAAATTATTGATGATATTTTATTTACAGTAGAATCTGAAAAAAACTGAAGTACTATTCTGTTATGGATCAGATTGATGAAAAATATTTTAGTATTATTAACAGAAAAATTTTAAAAAAACTTGACAGAGATGTAAAAGAGTACAAGGAGAAAATATGTTATCCTATGCCTAGAAAATCTAATGAGGCTAACATTGGGGTACATGAGATGCATGGGGAAAAATTTGAAGGTGACCAAAATGGGACTTTTGAGAGGGAATCGAGATTGCATGTACACCAGACCCTTTAGAATACCCTCAATCCGTCGCCCAGAAAGATTAATCAACTAAAATCCCTTCCCAATATTTTCAGTCTTATTATCGAGGGATGAGAAAAAGGGGGACGGAGAGGAAGGGGATGGTTCTAGGATCTTGTGTAAAGAATATAGTCAATACTGGGTGTACTTACACCTATGACAACTACAACATTTTTAATTTTACCAGCATAGACCTTATGGTAGATCATTTCACACTTTTTTCAAAAGGCTTTAAGTTCATTCTTAACCATCCTTGTGACACTACCAGGCTGTTACTTGATTTCAAACTATTTGCAAGTAAATTAAACCTGGATTTAATATTTCAAGGTGAAGGTAACACTTCTAGTGCATCCACTCTAAAGAGAAAGAGTGAATTCAATCGCCCCTACACCCCCAGTTAGAAAATTTTGAACAGCTGGTTGAAAGGGAAATTCGCTCCAATTTCTCTAATTTAAAGGGACATAAATGTAATCTTAACCTTCAAGAGCATAGGATTTGAAATCAGCTTAGGGGTGACAAAAATATTAGGGTTATGAAACCCGATAAGGGCAGAGGGACTGTTTTAATGGACTTCATAAGTTATGAAGGTAAAATGTTGGAAATTCTTGGGGACATCAACACCTATACTAGAGTATCTAAGCATGAAATTCATGTTGCCTTTAAGAAAATAGATCATGCCCTTAATGACATGCTTATGGAGGGGCTTATAGATGTACGCACATTCAAATATCTGGTTGTACCAAAACCCAGGATTCCTACTATTTTTGGTATCCAAAAGATTCATAAGGACCAACTAGACCCCCCCGTTTAGGCCTATTGTGGTCATGGTGGGTTCAAAAACAGCACCACTGGCAAAGTTTTTGGATAGTAAACTTAAAACCTTATGGGTACCAAAACTGTTATACTTAAAGATTCTTGGGAATTTCTTAAAGATATCGACATTAGTATTTCTTTTGAGTCAGTTACCTTTGTATCTATAGACATCAACGATTTATTTTCTGTTATACCCCACTCTACTGGTATTGAGTGGTTGGAAGCAGCATTGACAGAAAAGGTTTCCATTTCAGCTGACAACCTGCATGTGTTATTACACCTGTTAGAATTGGTATTAATTAATAATTTCATTTACTTTTGCGGTGCGTTTTTCCATCAAATCAAGGGTGCGGCCATGGGAGCAAACTGTGCCCCCACCTATGCCAATATTGTTTTGGCATGGTGGGACAAAAATTTCATTCTGCATTCTGAGTTTAGGGGGTGTGGTCACACTACAGAAGATTTTTGGATGATATTTGTCTATTTTGGACAGATACAGAAAGTGGATTGTTGGAATTTCTTGATTATATTGAAACTACTACCAATTTCCTGCATTATACTAGTTCTATCAACCATGACAGGATGAACATCTTAGATGTGATGCTTGAAAAGGTTCCTACAGGAATAAAATCTAAGGTTTTTCAAAAGGAAACCTTTACAAACTCATATTTACATTTTCATAGTGCCCACCATTTTTTTCAGAAAAAGAATATTTATAGAGGACAACTTATCAGGGCAAGTAGGATGACATCCCTGGATTCTGATTTTGACAAGGAGGTGGATTTTTTTAGAAAAGTTATTTAGGGATAGAGGTAATCCCCCCTCACTACTGAAAGAAATTAATATTAATATAAAGCATTTAAGGAAGACAAGATATGATCCCCTTCTTGGCATTGGGTTGATATCAAGTGTGAATAACACCAAGAATGATATTGGTTATGACTAAGATACCTCAAGGAAAGCACTTAGTTTCATAGGTAGGTACTATGCTATCTGCCCAAGGGCATTTATATGCCTAGCCAGACTGTGTCAGCATTCGCCGCCACATTGATTAATTAACTGAGCCTCTGTCAAGAAGAGCCAATGAAGTGATCCCAGGGGTGTATTTTCTGTTACCCATCCACTTGTCAAGGTTTCTCTTGAAGAGTGTTAGTTCCTAATGTAGTTAGGAATTTTGATCCAAAGCATGGGGAGTATCTGTGACGGGAATCTATCCCTCCAGCATGTTCTATTTACTGTTATGGCGAGGTTTAGCTCACTAGAGAGAGTGGCTTGCAGTAACTTGGATTTCTTTAGGTGGAGCATGTCCATCAATTTTGAGTTGGACATGGCTTCGTAAGTCAGGCAGAGATCACCTCTAAGTAAGCGATATGCCACTGAGTACAACTAGAGTTTTTCCAGTTGGGCTGCATAGGACATATGTTTGGAAGTGTCTTCTGAGGTACATCCCTAACGGGGCATTGTACTCTATGATGGGTCTGATGAGTGACGAGTAGAGGGGCACTATAACCTCTTTATTTCTAGATGCAAACCCTTTAGTAATTAGATGGGCTACATAGAAGGATTTCCTAACTACTTTGGCAATATGATTGTTAAAGGAGAGATTACTATCTACCTGGGTCCCCAGATCTCTTATTACCTCTTCTGTATTAAGGGGGCTGACACCTATGTGGTAATTCATGGGTGTTTTGTTTTTCCCAAATGGGATGACTATGCATTTTTTGGCATTTAGCTTGAGACCATGACTTTGACACCAGGTGTCCATCTCAGTAAGGCCCTTTTGGAGAATGTCTGTGTCAGCCAGTGAGTCAATTATGGCTCCCAGTTTGCAGTCATCGGCGAACTTGGTTAGCCATAGTCCTCCTGTGTTTGCCTGCACTTCTGAGAAGTATATGCCGAACATTAGGGGTCCCAGGACCGAGCCTTGTGGGACACCACTTGTGACTGGTTTAGAGTCGAACCTGGAGCCCACTATTCTTACTGTGTGAGTTCTGTCTGTAAGCCAGTTGGCAAACCATCTTGTGACGTAGGGGTTTATGTTCAGGCTGGTGAGTTAATGAGTTTAATCAAGATTCCAAGTTGGTGGGTGATATTATTAGGAAGGAATGGGACAGGTTTAAGGTACTTACTGACCTGCCCCGTTTTGAAAATTACCCCATGTAAATTGCTTGCAAAAAAGGAAGAAATTTAAAAGAACTTTTTGAAGGGGTTAAAGCACCGACTAAGGTGAATCTTAAAAGAACAGGCACTTTTAAGTGTGGAGCCTGTTCACAATGTTCTTAAATTTTGAACATCTGTAAACCTGGTGTGCAGGGGGAGAGAAATAAGTGGACAGGTTTTTTTCAAATTGCAACACTACTGGGTTGTTTATTTAGTTACATGTGATGCCTGCTCAGCCTTCTACATAGGGAAAATTGTGCAGAAACTCAAAAGATGTATACACGAACACATGTACGATATTAGGACCAACAATGAAAGGAATGCCTTGTACAAATACATTATCGTGTAGTCATGCAAAATTCCTGTTTTTTGTTCTTGAGAAAGTTTCTGATGATGTCTGGGGTAGTCCTTGGGAAAACCACTTGGAATATAGAGAGTTGTTCTGGCAGGTCTCCCTGGATGCTAATAGACCCCCCGGACTCAATGAGAACATTTCTATTACCCCCGTTTTGTAATTATGGGTGGCAGAATTATAACATAAAACAACATAGAAGTTCTCATACCAAATGATTTTTTGTACTGTTTATTGACATCATACATAAAATCATAAATTTTGTTGACAGATGGCTAAATTACCCCAAGTACTTGGGATGTTAGGTCTTCACTGTATTATTGTTTTTCCAATTATTTAAGTGTAGTTTGCCTTTTGGTCACCAGATGGAGACACTCTTGTATTTTGTGAGCCTCTTTTAAACTGTCTTTTAAATTGTTTTTTCCTGACGTGTACATTTTTTACTAGGTTTTTACTGTTATTTTTCCAACAGTTTTTAATTGTATTTACATTTAAATGTAGTCTTTTGACTTAGGATTCGAGATGTTAGATACAATTCTGTTTTGATGTTATAGACTGGGTTAGTAATGTTTTCAGCCAGTGTTTTCAGTATATGGTGATAAGAGTTCCACGAATATTCATGCCCTAATTGATGATGACTGTCGATTGGCGAATTCAAAAACTCATCACTGGTATAAGTGGGCTGTTTTTTCTGGGTTAATTCATCTGATGAAGTCTGTGGACGAAAACGTATTTATCTGAGCATTTATATATTTTTGGGGCGTCTTTGGATTGTAGTTCTTCATGAACTCCTTAGCTTCGTATGAAAGCTCTCAGCTAGATGAATAAAATGTTGCTGACAGTACTTGTGTAAGCTGAGTGGTTGTTGGGCTATTTAAGTGGTTTGCAAAACATCACAAATGTAACAGTAACTGTGTTTACTGAGAATTAAAAAAAAATGGTTTGACCTAAAGAATACTACCACTATAAAAATAGTTTATGCTGAATAGTTTGCCATTTATACTTCTTTCATAGCCCCTATGGTTCCAGAGATATGAACATTTGTCTGAAATGTGAAGACATAATTTGATCCTGTCAAATGGCTCATTGGAAGTTGCAATGCAAAATTCTTGAGCTCCACTGGAGTGAATGAGTTAATTACATACCCATAAGTATAATCAACCTCATCTGCAAGGCTATGAAAAGGGCTGTTATGGAGTTAATAAATAAGGACATAGGCACCTACAATCTTTTGACCCTAGGCAGTTCAGTTTTGTCAAAGGCGGATCTTGCCAACTTATCCTGGTTGGCTTCTAAAAGAAATTTACTGAAGCAATGAATGAGGGAAATCAGTCCAAACAGCATCTACAGACTGGGAGCAAAAGCATACAAAACGATCCCACAGTCAGGTGCACTTGATACACTCACCCAGCAAAATGTAAATCCCTACGTAACTCAATGGATAGCAATCTGGTTCATTAACAGAACACAAGAAATGAGGGTAGGTAGCTGTACCTTCTCAAAATGAACTATCACCAGTACTGTACTCCAGGGTTCAACCCTATGCCCACTCGTCTTTGGCATTTACTACTCAGACATCAAAGCTAATGTTAACAGCTTATAGATGACCAAGTTTGCAGATGAGTGTAAACTTGGTACCATCATAAACTCTACAGAAGAGACCAAGTCTCTCCAAGAGGGCATTTCCCAAAGGAATACCTGGTGTAAAACCCATGCCCTAAAACTAAATGCCAAAAAATGTATAACAGTATGCTTTAGCAAGCATGTTGTCCCTTGTAGCTACTACACTGACAACACTCCTGAAAATTGATCTAGTAGTTAAATAATTGGGACCTTATGTAGACAATTATCTGTCCTTCAATCATCATGTATCCCCTATAGTAAGAAACTCTTTCTTCATTGTGCAGCTTATTAGTAAGGGTATGGCATCTGTGTATGCAGATGTGATCATTGCACTCTATTTGGCACTTACTAGGCTGATCATTAAGTATAATGCTCCTTCAGCTTGGTCCTAGTCCAAACACTAGACACAACTTGAATGACCGACTTTCTGGCTAAGAAAATCAAGGGCCAAACTGATTGTCTCAAAGCCCTGTTCCACTTCTTGATATCTTATAATCCACTGCGGAGCAATCCTTTCCTTGCTAATACAGCCTCAGCCGACCCCATCCTTTCAGACCTCCTGTATATCCAGAAGTCCAATGGTGGCATAAACACCCACTCAAAAGACCTTAATCCTTCCTGCAACATAAACAGAACATGTTGGAGTGACAGAAATGCATCACAGAGAATACCAGTTCTTACAAATAATGTTTTCTATACATAAAGCAAGTACAGCCCTTACTCTAATCGAGCATAACCTGAACAGATGGAAGGGACCCCACAAATGCACACCTGGTTTATAATCAAGCATAATCTGAACAGATGGAAGGGACCCCACAAACGCACACCTGGTTTAGCACCTTCATCCCTTATGATAGTGGTAACATGTAAAGTATGGGCTATCTGAACAGATGGAAGGGACCCCACAAACGCACACCTGGTTTAGCACCTTCGTCCCTTATGATAGTGGTAACATGTAAAGTATGGGCTCTGGGCTATTTATTCTTTAAAAAAAGGGCTCTGCTTAATTTTTACTTATAATACAAGGGACTAGCAACTTCTTGAGAATCCATGCCTGGGTTTCAAAAGATCTTCTCAGATCAATAGCCTAGTAAGTACCCATAAATCTATGAAGCTATGAACCCGATGGACATGCTCATTTTTGAGGATACAGTATCAAAAACAATTGGTTGCATTGTATCCATTTCGTAACACATCGTCACTGTAACAAATAAAACAGTTCTGAAGTGGCAAGGCTGCTACAGTGGATGAGATCTGGCCAAAAATGGTAAAAGTGCAGGATAGTCTTTGGAGTGTAACGGTAACTGTTGCATGAAAGCAGGGAAGGTAACTCTTGACAGGCAAACCATTTCAAAAAGGGGGACAGGGGTTTAGTCTGATTAAACACGGTTCACTGAGAAAGCCAATGCTAGGGTGATGAAAGCATGAAAGCAGACCATCTAATACCTGTGCTTCTTTACATTACAGTTTTTATTATATTTGTTTGATAGTAGAAGACAATAAGCTGATCAACTTTACTCTTTATATGTGAACTTTTTCACCAAGATTTCCGTCACCGTGCAATACCTTGTGGACATTACATCGGTCTCCGACGTCTCTGGAACTTCATCAGACATATTGTGAAATGAAAGCGCTGACCATTTTTTATTGTTTTTATCTATTAAAGTGGTGCTTGCACCTTTTGAGCATTTGTATTCAGCTTACAGTTGTCATTTAAGCTGTTTTTACATTTGTTGACTACCTTTGAGATTTCTTTCTTTAGAAATGACAATAGAATGTCCAAAGTCTGCCATGTATATGATGTCATTTCCCTATCATGCTCACTGTTCAATATCAGAATTCTACCATTTTTGATGCCTGTATACATTGTCCTACCAGACGACTTAGGAGTGTCCCCGGTCTTGTTCATATGACCCAAGTAACTCCATTATCCATGGTACATAGTAACCAATGACATTCATAAGAATAGCTTTAACTCTCCACTAATAAGACCCTTTAAGAAGTAAATTACACAGATAGCAGACTTGTCTTAGTTATTGGAACAGTTAGTTAAATAAAATCAGACATTGTAATCCATGCATAAAGGGCTTGACTTACATTTGGTTCTACTGTATGTACATACATAAAGTACGAGACTTGATGAATACATTCCATCTCATGTTGCCACCTGACAAATGGACAACAGCTAACAGTAAACTGATGATCTAATGAAGCACTTCATATACAGCTTGTCTGCTTGATAATCCTGAAACTGTTAATCAAAATGGTGTGAAAAAAAAGTAACGTCAAAATATCTAAATATAGGTTGTTGTCTGACTGGATCATGTAATACTTAAAGAAAAAGGTATCATGTTGGACCCTGTAAGGCAGTCTTATACAAATACTTTAAGACCTGATGGCCCTGAATCTGAAATTAAACTGTAAAAGGCTGTAAAGCTAATGTTTATGTAAAGGAAGACACATACACATCTGTATGCTATGAACCAAGACAGCATTACTATGACAAGAGAGAACATCTGCATCAGAAACACTGCAGACTCATCAAACCCACCAGCTGAATTTATTGCTTTGAAAGTATGTTAGGTGGTTACAGATGACAATGCAGTTCATGAGATACATTTGAACTGTTGATGTACAACAGCTGTATGAGTGACACATTTACATGGTGAACTGCCAGGCATCAGAGCACAGTCTGAAATAATGTATGAACAAATGAGGGACAGACAGTGACGGACGTCATCACAGTCTGCGACAGTCTCATAACAGTCAGTCTCCAGTATAAAGTCAATGCAAAATTCATCACCTCAACAGCAGGAATGTGAAGGTGAGGACAAGAGAAGATTCAGGTAAATGCTTGCAAAATCTTCTTGATAAAACACAACAAAATGTGTTTGTTGGTCTTCATAATGGGCGACCTAACTGCTTTTACTAGGAGAGACAGACAGACAGGACTAGCTATAAGGACTGTCTGGCTAACATGGTAGTGTTAACAAGAATAATGAAAGAGAAGCCATTCTGGACTTCAGTCTGGCAAATACCTTAATGATGGCCAATACATGGTTCACCAGGAGAGACCACATACAAGAGTGGTCAACATGCAGCTCAGGTAGATTTTCTTCTAGTAAGGCAAGGGCAATGAGGTTGAATCAGAGACTGCAAAGTCATTCCTAGTGAAGCATCTTTCCCTCAGCATAAATCACTACTAGCCACAATCACCGCAAGTAGTGATCAGAAAAGGCTTCAAGAGCAAAAGAAGACCTGAAAGTTGACTGGAGAAAAAGCACTGGAATTCAAGGAAATACTTATGGATACAGTACCGCTGGAAGGAGAGGAAACAGCAGCATCTAAAAACAGCATTTGTGAAGACAATAGAACAGATGTGCAGTCAAGCCATACATGGAAATGAGGTATGTAAGAAAAGATGGTGGCGGGATGCAGAGGTCCAGAAGTTATCAACAGAAAGAAGGCATGCAGGAAGAAATGGGAGACAGAAAAGGACAGGAGTTCTTGGCAGTAAGGAGCCAGAGATAGCAGTTGCAAAGGAAAGAACAAGGTATCAGAGAACCTCTACTAGTAACTCAGCAGATGGGACAAAGAAACTATTTGGTCACAAAATGATTACAGAAAGGCAAAGAAGACAGTCAGCAGACATCAGTCATAAGAAATGCAAGCAAAAATCTTCTCACCAGTACACAGGCATTAAGGACAGAAAGAAGGAGTAGTCTGAGAAGCTTCTGGATGAAGAATCCCCACGGAATTGAGAGTGCTGCAAGCACAGCCTACAGTGAATGAGGAAGGAGAAGCTTCGCTAGAGAAAGCACCATGTCCAGCAAGGAAAAGGCAGCCAAACAAAAGTGTCAGGCTCAAATGAAGCCACAGAAAATATGGACAAGATGTTTGGTCCATTACAGGACAAAAGGCTGCTGTATGTGCACTCAGTGTGGGACGGAGAGACTGACACACCTCAATGACTGAAGAATAAGCACTTACTGCCAGTGGACAAGAAGTCACACGTGCAACCAGTACAGAGGTGCCAAATTCCTATCATACTGAAAGAATGTGCTAGACAGGGTAACGGAGAAATGAACAGGCAGGAGATGATTCTATGTTTGCAGTGATAAACATTTTAGGATTTTGCATTCAGTATTAGACTTTCAGTATAGCATTATTCAATAAGTTGTCACATACTCATCTGACTCTGACTAGTTCACATAGCCGTCTCATTTGGACAGTGTTCTTCTATATACCATTTATATTAGACATTTGAGCTTGCTTTCAGGATAGTTTTTATTGTATTATGACCTCTTTTGGAGACGACTTCCCAAGACTCTCTGTAATTCTTACCGATCCCAGTTTTTACAGTCTTTACTTTCATGAAAACAGATTGGATATGATGCTTCTTGTTGCTCATCTTTCCAAACTTTTCATTTTAATGAAAATTCCTCACCAGGAGAACCCAGGACATGAATACTCTATCCTACATGAATCGCTTAAAGGCCCTGTCTTGGTACTCAGTACCATATAAGCTGCTGAGAGGTAATCTATGCCTGGCTTATAATGCAGCACTAGAAACACTAGAGCCAAGGATTGCAACTTAATTTGTGACATAAATACAACATGCTGTAGGAGCAGACATATGACTCAAAGGATCCTCATGTTAAGGAATAGGCTCCTCATCCATGTGAAGCAGATTTCATCCCTGAACTTATTCAAATGAAACCTTGACCATCAGATATGAAATCACAAATTCACCCCAGTCTCCCATGTCTCTGATGGACAGAGGCTACCAGTAATTAAATATTCTCCGATTAACACCCCCCCCCATAAAATCCATTAGCTCCCTCCTTACTAACATACCCCCTCCTAATAGATGTCCAAGGTACTTGGGGATAAATTGGGTTGGGGCATGGCTAGACTTATAAAGGCCCTTGTGGTAGTTACCCTAGTAACAACCTATGACCCTAATGCACTCACCTTACACAGATGTATGTAATTTCTTCTATGCAGCTTACCATCTTCCCCACAAACTATACAGGATCTTGACTCAGTTACTTTACCAACAACTTCAGCTTCAGGCTGCAGACATTTCCATATTTGCCGGAGTCTTACTTTAGCTTACATGTCCGGGCTGTGCTCTGTGTGTGTGATCTGACGAAATGTTAAGAATGTGAATCATCAAGAGAAATAAGACTTCACCCATGCTGAAGAACAAAGGGATGAACCAGAGTGACTTTGGTCATACATACACACACGCGCGCAAATACATGCAATCTCTTACACTCTCACACACACTCATGCACAACAATTGCAGATACTGTGTGGATGATTGACAGATTGTCATTCTCTTTGTGCAACTGACAGTTTGTCAGTTGCACAAAGACAATGACAAGCTGTTAATCATCCACACAGACACACTGTTACATACTCATACACACACACACACACACACACACACACACACACACACACTTGTGTGCAAATATACCCAGTTTCTTAGACGCTTACACAATCTTGCACAAACAAACTCTCATTCACATGCAGACACTAACATGCTGCCAACCATTCATACATACAGACACACACACACACACACACACACACACACACACACACACACACACACACACACACACACACACACACACAAACACGTAAATACATACAATCAGGCACAAAAATTGCAGATACTGTTACAATGTCATTTACGCACAGACAATAGTAAGCTGTAAATCATTCACACAGACACACACACACACACACACACACACACACACACACACACACACACACACATAACTACGTACGACCAGGCACAAAAATTGCAGATACTGTTACAATGTCATTTACGCACAGACAATGGCAAGCTGTAAATCATTCACACAGACACACACACACACACACACATGGAGACAGCACTGCCTCCATGAGCGGTTCCAGGTCTGAACCCAAAAGCACCAAGCTGCAATCACATATTCCAGCATATACCTAACTGCCCACTGATGACACTGCAACCCTCCTCACCTGTATTTATGATGATAACTGTGCCCTGCCCTCTGTACCCTCTGTAATCTGTTACTTGAGTAACATATGTATGATGCATAGTGTGGACAGGTCATGCATGAAACAGCACAGCCCTTTTCAAGCTCATCCCCTGAAGCAGGCTCCTCCATAGGTGACTCATCAGGCACCTCCTTCTTCACAGGCCCCTCCCTTGCAACCAGCTGCTCCACAGATAGGTGGCTCATCAGGCACCTCCTCCTTCATAGCTGATCCCCTACATCAGGATTCTCCATAGGCTCATCAGGCACCTCCTCCTTCAATGGCTCCTCCCTGCAGCCTGTTCCTCCATTTTCTGTGTGGGAAATCTTCCTCCTAATGTGTCTGGTCTGCTGCAACTGCTTGCATATAATGGTGTTATGTAAACATAGCTTATACTGAGAATAGCTTACAACATGTGGAAGGGTCATACTGCAGGGCACCCCAGACAGCACAAGCAGAAGCAGGCGTTTAGCAGACCAAACACATTTTAGGTGATGACCCAGGTTTGCAACAGGACCATTAACTGCCATGTACTTGGCATTTCTGATAGAGGTCAGTAATCATGGCCCAGGGCATATTAGGCCTCACCAATAAGACGCCCCTGGATGAAAGCACCCTGCATAAACCTCTAATGTAAGTCATGAGTCTCACCTATTATGCTCAGTGTTTCTTTGAATTTCCTTCACCCTGCCCATTACACAAAGATCAGATAGTGTGACACAGAAAATGTTTCTGAATCTCAGAACCTGTCTTTATTTCTATTTTTTCCTATTATTTATCTCATAAATTTATTTTTCTTACATGCTTTTCATCTCACAAATCTTTTAACTATATGATAATTTCGTTTGCATTACACACACACACACAAAGTCACACATGCACAACGTTTGATAAAATTAGGTTTGTTTCTCTCAAAAATACTGCCCCTTGCTTCACTATTCCTTATTCCACAAATTGTCTTGTGTTTTATTAGAAAACTATACAGTTTACTAAAATTTAGCTCTATTTCATCTGATCGCTAACATATTCACTCACAAAGAATAACTTATCTAATAAATGTCACATTTTTTCAAGGATGGCAATAGCTAACGAATTTAGCTCTAAGTGGTGATATTTCATCCTTCTCTTCATCAGTAAAAGTACTAGAGTAAAATGACTTTGTAGCTTTTTCCACAGCAACATGCAGAAATACATGCATCTGCAATTCATTACTTATTTATTTATTATATATTTATTCACATTTGTTTACCGGGAAAGTCCACTGGGCCACAGTGAGCCCATTTTCAGTGGAGGCCCATGGAGAAAAGCTCCAAGACAAGATACAAAATACAGTATTAAAATACAATAGTTGCAATGAGGCAATACAAAAACAATAAGCTCCAAGACTAGAAACAAAATACAGTGTTACAATACAATAGTTGAAATGAGGCAATACAAAAACAATAAAAAATACAGTGATTGCAGTGAAGTACATCATAACAGGCAAGAATACAGAATAATAATGGCACACTTTGAATAAGCAGGTTCTGTCATACGTAATGGAGTCCAATGTTACATGTTCTTAAGACACAAACAATCTGCATGAGAACATAAAACAAATCAATATTGTACAATTACTAAGTTCCAGTGGAAATTCAGGTATGAGGTAGTTGCACAGAAGCATTAGTTGGTAGCAGAAGGAATCAGTGTAGATGTTTCCAGTTAGTAGAAGTGTGGAGAGAAAAAAGTTAATTTAGGCAAATTCTGGTGAAGGCGTAGACCAAGAGATGGAAACTGGGCAACTTCTGGTGAAGCTATAGAATTGAGAGATAGTACGGTTCAAGAGGCTAGAGGGAACAAAGAGGATGCAAGGTAGTTAGAGAGGCTAGTATAGTAATGGCGGGCAGCTAAGGCTGGTGGGGAGAAAAAGGTCAGGTAACGGCTTCATGAGTGGTAGTATGTAGCTTTGTACAGTTACATATCCAATTGGAGAGGAGATGATTGTGTAGGACGGATTTGAAGTTAGAGAGATGTTGTTCACTGCGAAGAGAGGAAGGGAGGTTATTCCAGGATCTGGCCATGGTCTAAGAGCTAAGTAGTTTACCTGAAGGTTTGGCATATGGATTTGGAGTAAGTGTTGGTGATCTGAACGTAGAGACCTGAGAGGGGAGTAGGGCATAAGTAAGGAGCTGAGGGCAGGGCAGTCTTGTGGTTTATAGATAAGTTTGTGTGACGTGGTTAGTTGCAAGAGTAATAGGTAATGGGGGAATTCTAGCCATTGTAGTTTTCTTAATGAGCTACAGTGATGGGACGAGTGATGGCTGCCTGTGCAAATTTGGCGATCTTGTTGTAGCAGGATTCTAGTTTGAGTTTCAGGGAAGACTGTAGATTAATGAACAAGGGTGCACCATAAGTTAATGAAGGTAGGAGATAGGAGAGGGTGAAAGCTTGTTTGGATGGTAGGGAGAGAAACTTGTTGTGTCTGTACAGAAGCCCTAGTTTTGATGGGTTTTATTAGCATTGGATTGGATGTGCAGCTTGAACTTGAGGTTTTCGTCTATTACAACTCCTAACAGTTTGGTGCTAGTTACAAGTTCAGTTTTATTGGAGTTGAGAGAGAAAATAATGAACTTTTCTTTGTTGAATGCTGTATTTCTTTTGGGGGTAAATAACATAAGCTTGTTTTTCTTAGGGTTTAGAGAGAGATGTTGTTTGTTTAGCCAAGATTCAACTATACCGAATGTTGTTTGTGTCATTTGTTGAAGAGATGCAGGATTAGATGCAGAGCAAATGATGGTTGAATCATCTGCATACTGCACTAGGGAGGCATTTGGAATAGTTTGGTGAAGATTATTTTTAATTATACAACGACCACCCATTAATATTCTAAAGCGTGCACGCTGATTGGTCAGCGTGCACGTTGTAAATCAGAGTTATACTAATGGAAAAAGATCCGGTCGCCCGGAATTTTTCCATTAGTATAACTCTTTTTTTAAAGCAACGGAGAACGCAAGATCTCCGTTGCTTTTTACACACTGTCTCACTATGTTAAACGAGTTTAACATAGCGAGACAGCTTTAAAAAAAGTAACGGAGATCTTCCTATCTCTGTTGCTTTTTTTAAAGGTGTCTCGCTATGTTAAATGAGTTTAATATAGTGAGACAACTTTAAAAAAAGCAAAAGAGATTCTCCGTTGCATTTTTTAAAGTTGTCTCGCTATGTTAAACTCCTTTAACATAGCGAGACAGTTTGTAAAAAGCAACGGAGATCTTGCTTTCTCCGTTGCTTTTGCCCACAGCTCTGATGTACTGCGTAAGCATACGCATGCTCAGTACATCAGAAAGTACAGCTGTGTACACTTACCATAAATGTAGATGTTCGAGTGTATTCACTGTTGCAGTCATTACATTTGGGTAATCTGCTGGCAGGTTGCCCTCAGTCGGCCTGAATTCCAAAGTCTTGGGTCCTGCGTCGGTTGCTGTCTCCTGTTCCATGACGTCCGGTCACCAGGGGTATAAAACGTGCAGCTGACGCCATTTTCTTTAGTTTTTCTTGCCCTCGATGTCAGGTGCCCCCAAAAAAGTAGCAAAAAAAAAAAAAAATATATATATATATATATATATATATATATATATATATATATATATACATGCATCAATATAAACTTTACCTTCATCTACAAGCAAATACACCACATAGGTTGTAGAATATAGAGAAGGAAAGATAAACTCCAGAATGACAGGGGGATGGCGGGAGGGTAACCTGGACTGCAACAGTGAATACACTCGAACATCTAGATTTATGGTAAGTGTAAACAACTGTACTATGTTCTTTGTGTTTCACTGTTGCAGTCATTACATTTGGGTAGAATCCCAAAGCTATGGTTGGGAGGCTGGAGCTAAACAGCATTAGGAGCAGCTATAAGGCCCTGCAGAACTGCAGTGGCAAAGCCTGCCCTGGATTTAGAGTGGAGAGGCAAATGATAATGCTATGTAAAGGTGTGAACATAACTCCAAGTAGCAGCCTCTTGAATGTCTTTGGTTGGTACTCCCCGGAGAAAGGCTGCTGAAGTAGCTGCAGCTCTGGTGGAATGAGACCTAATGCCCTTGGGCACAAGTTTACCATGGTGCAAATAGCAGAAATGGATGCAGTGGCTTATCCACTTTGAAACTGTTTGCTTTGAAATAGCCTTGCCTTTTGATCCTGCAGCATATGCCACTAGTAATTGCTCAGTTTTTCTTAGAGCTTTAGTCCTGCTCAAGTAGAATCTTAGCTGTCTGTGTATGTGCAAGGAATGCAGAATTCTCTCCCCCTTGTTCTGCGGATATGGATAAAAAGTTGGCAGATGAATTGTTTGATTAAGAGCCACACTGGAGACCACCTTAGGCATAACAGTAGGATTTGTCCTCAGAGACACTATGTCTGGGTAAAATATGATAAAAGGCTCAACAGCCATGAGGGCCTGTAGCTCTGAAACTCTTCTTGCTGAAGTAATTACTAGTAGCAGAGCTGTTTTCCATGATAAGAACTTTTTATCAGCAGTAGCAGCTGGTTCAAATGGAGGCAGGGTGAGCTTTTCCAACACATAATTGAGGTCCCATGCAGGCAATGGTGATCTTCTAGGAGGCCTTAAATTTTTGGCTCCTCTAAGATACTGCTTTAGTAAAGGATGAGAAAAGACTGCTGGCTCTGTATTGTAATGAGCTAAAATGGCAGAGGCATGGATTTTAATTGATGAGAAAGATAGGCCTTTGTCAAGCATCTCAGTTAAGTACTGCAATATCTGATGAATATTTGGTTCTGCTGTATCAGTTCCTTGTGCTTGATTCCAAGCACAGAATCTCTTCCATTTGTCAGCATAAGATTTTCTAGTACTAGGCCTTCTGGCTTCCAAAATAACATCCATCACAGCTTTACTGAGAGGTGTTGTTTGTATGACTACATGATCAGCCATGCTGCCAGGTTCAGGGTCTGTAGTTGATTGTGCAGGATATGATTGTTTTGCTGGGACAGTAGTTGTGGTCTTTGAGGCAAGGTCCAAGCTGGGTATTGAGACAAGTTCCTTAGGACTGGGTACCAGTGTTGGCGGGGTCAGTCCGGGACAATAAGTATCATCTTTGGTTTCTCTTGTCTGACTTTCAGGAGGACCTTGGGGAGAAGAGGCAGAGGAAGAAAGGCGTAAACTGATAGGTTTTTCCAGCTGAAGGATAGGGCGTCCACTTTCCATGCTTGTCTGTGATAAGTCCTTGCGCAGAATCTTTTCAACGGATAATTGTGAGGAGAGGCAAATGGATCTATGTCTGGGCTCCCCCAATTACTCTGTTATCATGCTGAAGACTTGTGGATTTAGTTTCCACTCTTGAGGATCCATAAGGTTTCTGCTTAAATCGTCTGCCAGAGTATTTTGTTTTCCTGGCAGGACTTGAGCTTGAATGTGTATTTGGTAGGACAAAGCTGGGCCCCACAGTGCCATGGCTAATCTGCAAAGGGGGTATGAGTGTGTGCCCCTTGTTTGTTTATACCGCATGACTGTGATGTTGTTTGTCTTTATCAGTAGTTGTCCTGGATGAAGTAAGTCCTTGAAGGCTGTTAGGGCATTTTGAACAGCTAACATCTCTTTCTGGTTGATATGTAGATGCATTTGTTTTGGTGTCCATATGCCCTGAATGCATCTTCCTGCCATGTGGGCCCCCCAGGTATAATCTGATGCATCTGTTGTTAAGGTTTGGCTGGCAGTGGGTAGAGTGAAGGGCCGTCCCATGTTTTGGTGACTTGCCTTTGCCCACCATAGAAACTCCTGTTGCAGGCAGGGAATGAGAGGAATCATTGTTTCCAGACTGTGAGAATGTTGACTCCATAAACTTTTTAGGTACCATTGAAGTTTCTTCATATGCAGTCTTGCATATGGAATCAGTAGGATGCAGGATGCCATAAAGCCCAAAGCCTGCAGAGTTTGTCTTGCAGATAACTGGGTTTTTGTTGCCATCAGTTTGAAGTAAGTAGTCAGTTGCCTTTGTTTGTCTGGCATGAGGTAAGCCATCTGGGCAGTTGTATTCAAGCTTGCACCCAGGAATGTTATCTTTTGAGAGGGTACCAGTTGTGATTTCTTTTCATTTATTGTGTACCCTAGGCATGTTAGAAGCCTTTTCACAAACGCCAGTTGTCGAAGAAGAGTGTTCTTGTTCTCTGCTTGAATGAGACAGTCGTCTAAGTAAGGATATATTTGTATACTTCTTTGTCTGCAAAATGCAATTACTGGTGCCAGGCACTTTGTAAAGACCCTGGGCGCAGTAGATAAGCCAAAGGGCAGTGCAGAGAATTGGTAATGTATTAAGCCAGCCTTGAATCTGAGGTATCTTCTGCACAATTGTCTTATTGGGACATGCAGGTATGCCTCTTTTAGGTCTAATGTCACCAGCCAAGCATTCTTGCCCAGCATGAGCAGAAGCTGCTGCAAAGTCAGCATTTTGAATTTTGGAATGTCCAGGTATGTGTTCAAAATCGATAAATCCAGTATTGGCCACCAGGCCTTGTCCTTTCTGGGTACCAAGAACAGTCTTGAGTAAAAACCTTGTCCTTTTTCCTGTTCTGGTACTGTCTGAATGGCCCCCATATCCATGGAGGACGTAACCTGTTTCTGTGCCTCTGCCCATTGATTTTTTGGCAGATCTGGCCAACCATTTGCCATTAGCAGAGTGTAGAAATAGAATCTGTATCCCTGTGATACGATGTTTAGTACCCACTTGTCCTGGGTTATTAACTGCCAATTTTGAGCAAAAAGTGCTAATTTTCCCCCTATGGGTGCTGCCAAAAGATAAGTGCTTGGTGTAGGCAGAGGGGAGTCATTGGGATTGCTTTCTGTAGGTTTGCGCTTTTTGACCTGTATGACTCTTGCGCCTGTTATCTGGAACCCTTAGGGCATCTGGATTTGCCCCTTTGAGCTCTGTCTGACACAGGAAAGGACCAGTTCTTTGTAGGCCAGTGTCTACTGAATCTTGGTGGCTGCACTTGTAAGAAGTCTTTAACAGTTTGCATAGACTTAGCTTTATCTTCCATTTTCTTTAAAACCTCTTCTGCCTTAATACCAAACAGAGAATCATGCTGTAATGGTGCATTTAGCAGTTTAGCTTTCACATGATCAGGCAAATTTTGTTCCTTTAACCAGGCATGCCTCCTAATCACAGATCCAGTAATTGCGGCCCTGCAGGATGCCTCTAAGGAATCAAACCCACATTGCAAAGTATGCTTTCCAATTTGTTCAGCTGCATGCAATAATTCCTGCAATTCTTTATTTTCTACACATTCTGAAATCAACATCATTTTCTGTTTCAGCAATCCCATAACATGTTGTTGGTACTTAAGCATATGAAATTGACAATTTAAGGCCCTGATTGCCAAGGTTGCAGATGTATAAACCTTTTTTCCCCCCATCTGTCCAGTGCCCTTAAATCTCTGTCAGAGGGGTTAGGGTTTTTTGCTGTTGAGGCCATAACTACCTTTGGACCCTTTGAAATAGTTTCAGGATCAGCAGCAGGGTTTCTAAATAAAACTTTATGTGAATCAGGGACCCTGTAATATCTGTCAGGCTTACTGGGAGCCGGAGGTAAGGAGTCAGGGGTCAAGCTTGACTCCAAAAACACATCATCCACAATGTCTAGGACAGGGGGAATGGCTAAAGGCCTGTGCTGAGTGAGAAGAAGGAAATTCCTGAGCCTCTATTTTGATTCTGAGAAGTCTTGACTGTCCCAGTGAAAATGCTCCCTCAAAGTATGCAATGTTTCCAACATCTGTAAAAAGCAAGAAAAAAGTTTCCCCAACGGAGTACTTAGCTTTAGTGAAGACTTCGGTTCCGAAACTCAAACACGAATATTTCAGTAGTCGGCTGACCGGCACTTGCAAAATGCTTCTGCTTCAGACACCGTGCGGCAAGAAAGACTAAAGAAAATGGCGTCGGCTGCATGTTTTATACCCCTGATGACCGGACGTCATGGAAGAGGAGACAGCAACCGACGCAGGACCCAAGACTTTGGAATTCAGGCCGACTGAGGGCAACCTACCAGCAGATTACCCAAATGCAATGACTGCAACAGTGAAACATGAAGAACATCTGCTGCAGAATACCAGACAGCTGCGTAAGGGCAGCAAGGAGGCATTATACAATGCCATTATTTAAGAAAAGTAATTATTTTATTTCTTAAATAATGTCATTGTACAATAGCAATAACCCACTTCTGGGTGTGGGTAATGCTGGATTTACCCACGGTTGTCTTTGTTTAGCCACATCAACTGTGGGTAAATCCAGCATTACCCACACCCAGGCGTGGGTTATTGCTATAATATTTTAAATAGAAGAGGTCCTAAAATCGAGTGGTGTGGAACGCCTGTAGGGTTATGTAGGTAAGGAGAGACAGAGTTTTGTCATTTGACAGCATACTGCCTATCTGAGAGATACCTTTTAAACCAGTTAAGAGACTTAAAAGTTAAACCAAGATCAAGTTAAACCACTTTCAGTGAGGCATAAATTAAATTTCAAAACCCAATGCTGTCATGATTCAGTGAAGTTTCATTCTTGGAGCACAAATATACTAGGAATGCGAAAAGACATTTTTTCACTATGAATCACACTGCTGTAGTTACACACACACAGAGACTCGTGACAACAAATCTACCTCTTCAAATTTGCAGGTGTACATCTTCAGTTCTGGGCCATGTCAGGGGGCTTAACAAGTAACACAGGGACACTGAAATGGTCTAAACATCACAAAGTTGAACTTTTGAGCCTCATAAGACATGCTAATCAATACCTCTACCTCATTAGTGCTTAATGGCATATACCCTGTATCTACTAGGCCACTTATGTAAACAATTACCGATGAAAACCATTTTAAATTTTTCTTCTCTCTCAGCTCCATATCATCCATACTATCTTATACCAGCCTTGCTAATGCCCAGCACTATCCCCTCTCATCTCCCATTATTCTCCCTCCAGACCTCTCTGAAGCTCTAACCAGGACCTACTACAAATCTACAAACCCAAGTCTAAATCTGGACATAACATGTACAGCTATCACCCCACTATTGCCTGGAATAGGCTCCCACTAGAAATCAGGACCCTTACACATCCTAATCAATTTAAGACAGACACCAAAGAGCACTTATTGTTTCACTTTCCTTTGTAATCTAAGAATTGAGCTGATGCACAAAATGTTGTTTAGGCTACACGTGTAGTTTTACATGACAATAAAGTTTACTTTGACTTTAAAGATGTCCTTAACTTTACATCTTATGACATTTTTATTATCGGTTCCTTCCGTTGTGTTATATGTAGAACCAAAACCACTGGTATCCTCTTTTTCAGTGTGTTCTGCTTTGAGTCCAAGTTATGTAACTTTGTTACTCTGTTCAGGTAACTAATATTCACAATTCTATTTGAAGACAACAGTTCATTGTTAGAATCCTAATATCCCACTGCATTTACACTCGTAGTGTTTTCTCCTCTAATGTGCAATTATATTCTCGGCTTAATCCTTTAGAATTTTTGTTTCATTTTCTGCATTTACCCTCGCCTTCTTAGTTTGAAGTTTCTGAGCATCTTCTTTCTTTCTCTAAAGGCCTCCCTTCAGTATCTTGTTGTACCGTTTTCTTTTGCGATCCATGTATGCTGTAAAGATCTGATTACACCTTCACTACTGGGTTTCTCCACATTATGCTCTATTAGATTTTTCCATCAAGGTAGCTCTGAAGACTTTGGGCTACAGATGATAGCACCTCTTCATTTTGTTTGTTAGACCAAGACGCGCCCATTTGAACAGTAGGAATGGATTCCGTCACTGGTGACATTGTTCCTGCTACACGACTACATTTAACTACTCTGAGGATTCAGCTTCCACCTTTTCTTTCAGCACAGTGATGTGATGGATTTAGTCTGACCTTCATTTTTTACGCATTATATACCTTAAGATGTACTTTAATGATGTCAGGAAGTTAAAACTAACACACAATAATGTTCACAGCCAGTCCACAAACTTACTGCCCAATCTGACACAAAGAATGCAAGTTTTACACCAGCCCCAATTATGCCATTCCACAAACTGCACAGTCCTATCCATTCCTATACTTACTATGCGACACCTGCTACATGGCTTGTGACGCAGTATGCAGTACACATACGGAAGTGTTTTAAAGTATTTGTGGGTAAGTGATACACAAACTTGTCAGTAAAATTTACAATCTTGCAACATGCACAGATATAATACAAAAAGGTGCATTTCTAATCAATATTTAACACAAAACTTTCACAATCATTTTACAGTAAAGGTGCTGTTTCAAATAAGTGGATTTGTAAAATCAAA
Source organism: Protopterus annectens (assembly GCF_019279795.1). Lineage (NCBI taxonomy): Eukaryota > Metazoa > Chordata > Ceratodontiformes > Protopteridae > Protopterus > Protopterus annectens. The sequence continues at coordinate 98,769,099 of NC_056749.1, read as the reverse complement.
ACAATGTTTCTCACCCGCAATACTTCCAGTATTACTGGATGCTAAAAGTGTGACCAGAGTTTTACAAAGCAATACAATTTCATTCAATGGTTTTAGAATTACTAGGTGGTGATCTGAAATGAACAACATGTTTAGTAAACTTTTGTAAATAAGGCTTAACACAATACTGCCTGTCAGAGAACACTAGATTCCTGGCATCTTTAATTACAAAAACAAGCTAGAGTATGACACTCTCTCTCACTCTATAAAAGAGTTTATCAAGATTTTTCAAATGCACTTACTTGTTTTTTTTGCAACATTGGTATAAGCATGACCCCTTATTTATATTTAATAACTGAATGATCATACATTAAGGAAAACAAGCAGCCAGTATGGGGGAAAATGCCTCTCACCACAGCAGTCTCACAGCTGGACTGATACATACACACACACACACACACACACACACACACACACACACACACACACACACACACACACAGACACAGACACACACACACACACACACACACACACACACACACACACACACACACACACACACACACAGACACAAACACACACAGACACACACACACACACACACACACACACACACACACACAAACACACGTCCTGGAATAAATCAAAAGTTTGGATGGTTGACCTGTGTATTGTCAACGCATGTTACAACTGGTTAACAGCTGTGTGAGACAGACAGTCTCAGGGGTAAGGGGATATGCCCTTTAATTATTAGGAGGTCTGGGGTACAGAAGGGCTTGCCCCCGGTGAAAAACACTTTTCTTTTCCCTTATTTGCATGTTCCAAGGATTATCCTTGGATCATGTGTAGTAATGTGTAGACATAAACAGCATCAATATTTTCTGAATCAACTAATACTATATGTATCGTATGTGTATCCATTTATACATATAGGTGTTATATTTTACATTTTACTGGAGATGTCTGAATGGGCAAGTGGCCCTTTTTCAGCAGAGGCCCGGAGAAAAAAGCTCCCTTGCAAAAAGAACAAAGCATTACAAACAATACAATACCAGAAAAACACATTACAGATGATACAATACAAGAAATAGATAACCACTGAGAATACATAACTTTGGTAAGTACAGGTAGTAAAAAAACTAACGAATAACTGAGTAAAAGAAATTCTGTTGTTGTGTCTTTTCGGCTTTTCCTGGTTAGGGGTCGCCACAGTGGAACTCCGGTCTGCTAATGATTGGCAGTAGATTTTCACGTGCCGAGTTGCCAGCTCTGAAGCAAAACCTTCAACGAAGGTACGCCCATTCACGCATGTCTCCATGCAGAAGACGCTCTAGCTGAGAACTGAACCTGACAGCGTCTTACTGTGAGGCGACAACGCTACCGCAGCACCACCACCGCAGCTAACTGAGTAAAAAAAATATCCATCTAAAAATATCTAATTAAAAAGTAACTCACTAAAAAATACCCAACTAAAAATAACAAACTGACAAACTAGCATGAAATAAGTTGTGCCAACAGAGAGAAATGGCTGATCAGTAGGTAAACATTGTGGCATTGGTGGTAAATATTTAGGAGATGCAAGTTGTTGTGTCTTTTGGCTTTTCCCAGTTAGGGGTCACCACAGCGGAACTCCGGTCCGCTAATGATTGGCAGTAGATTTTTACGTGCAGAGTTGCTGGCCCTGACACACAACCTTCAGAGTATAATTTATTCACGCATGTCTCCACACAGAAGACGCTCTAGCTGAGAATTGAACAGGACAACGTCTTACTGTGAGGTGACAACGCTACCGCAGCATCACATGCAAGTATGGTATAAAAGCAAAAAAAAAAAAAAAAAAAAATTGGCTGTTGGTATGCTAGTGTACCTTGTTGTAAACAGGGATAGCTACGGTAATATTGAGGTGAAGTACAAGAAGGAGGGACTATGAGAGGCTTGAGACAGGTAGAGAGAAAGTGGAATTCAGTGAGAGAGGAGGGGTGGATTGGAAGTCAGAGTACAGTCACGGAAGAGATATTACGGTTGCAAGAAGAAGGAATGACAAAAAGATCAGCCTGGGCTACTGCAGGAGCAAAGCAGTTGTTGCTTAGGTATTCCTTAAGCAGTAGTTTAAATTTGGATGTGTTGCTAGTCTTAGTATAGTTTGAGGTATGGAATTCAAAGACTTGGATATTTGGTGGGAGTATAGAGAGTTACAGTAATAATTATTAGGTTTAGTTACTTTGAGCAGTAATTTGTTGGGGGATCTTAGTGGTCTGTTGTTTGAGCAGGACTGCACTAAGCTCTTGAGTGATGGATAGTCATCTGAGTGGTAGAAGGTGGAATGAATGAAAGTTGATTGAGGAATAGGTAGGTAGATCCAATTTAGTTTATGAAGTGCAGTGCAGTGATGTGATCTGTAAGGGAGATTAGTAGCAGTTTCGTTAAAACTGATTTTCTGAGATTAGTTAATATTGCTGAGGCATAAAAGGTAGACAGAAAATGAGTCCTAGCTAGAGGTATTTTGTAATGTATTTGAAAGATTGTCGGGTTGCTTGAAGGAGTTTTGGTAGGGAGGGAGCAAAACATATGAGGGAGGAGTCATTTGCATATTGAGCAATGATTGTATGCTGGGTGGCTGTGCTGAGCCTGTTGCTGATGAGCAATAGACCGAGAATTCAGCCTAGAGGTTCACCTACTGGGACTGGTAATAAGGTGGAGAGTTAATTTTGTGGTCTGTTAAGTAGATGAGAAACCAGAAGAGGGACGGCTGGGTTAGGTTTAAGGAAGCTAAGTAGGTAGTTGAGGAGTTGTCTTTGTATGCATTTTTCAAGAATTTTGGCTATAGGATAGAGGATGGCAATTGGCCTGTAATCTGAGAACTCAGTAGAGATGCCACCTCTATGGAGAGGTATGATATAGGACACTTTCCAGAGTTTAGGGATGTACTGCTCAGCAATGGATTGGTTTAATAGGAGGAATATAGGGTAGGAGATGGCACCCGCTGCTAGTTTTAGAAATGCATTATGTAGCTGGTAGGCTGCAAGGGAGGAGGGATTAAGTTTGGAAAGATATTTTTTGATGGCATTAGTCTGAATTGGTTTGACTGTAAAAGAATTGGTGGATCTGCCCATTTCATTAGGAATAGACAGAGTTGATAAGGTACAAATTAAATTGTGAGGAAATGCTATCTGTGGAATTTGTTGTGGTTGGAGCTGGGGTTGTGATCTGTCCAGGTTTAAGCAGTTGTTTAATGGCTCCCCATAATTTTTGAGGATTGTTTTGGTGTTTTTGTTGCATTGTTGTATACTACAGCTTTTGTCATACCTGATTTGTATTATGACAAGGTTGTGTAATTCTCAGTAGGTGAGAAGGGAGTCTTGATATTTGGTCTTCTGGTATAGGGACCATGCTCTCTCTCTCTTTGAGGAGCTGATTGGTGCTATTGGTTAGCCATGGTATGTGCTTGGTTAGACTGGGTCTTTCTAAGGGTGAGCTAGACTGTTTAGGATTTTTTAAATAATAGACATATACACAGAGATGCAGTACATTTGGTTGAATCTACTTTTAGTTAGCATTTCTTTTGCAAATACAATTTGATTGACTAAGAAAAGGGTTAAAAGGTGTACATGATCCCACAATTTTTGGGGTTGGGGAATCTGCCCTTTTCCTAATATTTTGTGATCTCGGAGTTAGTACATATAATTACCAGGGGATGTGGGCCCCTTAAAATTACTTTTCTTTTTTGCTTGTGTTTTAATTTTAGATTTGATGATGTTATTGCACGGTACATGTGTACTATGGCATTGTAATTTGCGTTGTCGGCGTTTTGTGTTTGACTTTATGAATGCTGACATTAAGTATATCGATTATTTAAGTAAATACAGTATATATATATATATATATATATATATATATATATATATATATATATATATATTTACACATACCTGCACGCACACACACATGTATAATGCCAAAAAGTGCATTGTCATCCCTTTTGGTAAAAACTCTGTACCCATGAACTACCACATTAGTCTACTAGTGTGATAAGAGACTTTGGGACACAGGTGGACAGTAGTCTCTCCTTTGATAATCACATCGCCACAGTAGTCAGGAAATCCTTCTACACTAGCACACCTCATCACAAAAGGTTTCTCATCCAGGAAAAAAGAGGTCATTGTTCCCCTCTACTCATCACTCATTAGACCGATTAATGCCCCTTTTGGTATGTACCTCACAAGACCTCTACAACAACTGGAAAGGCCACGGAAATACCTCAAAAAGAGGATTACCGGCCTCAAACAGATGCCCTCCAGCTTTACTGTGTCGCATATCTCCTACTCAGAGGTGATCTCTGCCTAACATACAAAGCTATGTCAAACCCAAAGCTGTTGGACATGCTCCACATAAAGAAATTCCAATCCTAGGGACCTAAACCTTGTCACCACAATAAACAGAACATGCTGGAGGGATAGATTGCTGTCTCAGAGACTTCCCATACTCTGGAACAAACTACCTATCTATATCAAACAAACCTTCTCATTAGCACTCTTCAAGAAAAATCTTGATGATTGGATGGGAGATAGGAAATTCACCCCGGGATCACTTCTGTGGCTCTGCTTGACAGGGGCACAGGAAAATTTTTTGGGTGGCAAAAAGCCAGGGTATGTATATATATATATATATATATATATATATATATATATATATATATATATATAAGAAACATATATATATATATATATATATATATATATATATATATATATATATATATATATCTACACACATACACACACATATATACATATACACACATATGGGTCTACTTTGATTCACTAAAAACGCATTTCACTGAATTTCAAAACACTCACACCAAATCACTGAAAGTTCAAATCCCTGAAATCTCATTTCACTGTATGTAGTTAGTATATATGGTTTTATATTGTTAGCTTTCAGTGAAATGAGATTCATGAATATATCACATCACACTTAACTATATATACTAACTCCAGGATTGTACTACAGTGGGGAAAAGGGCATATACGTTTTATCTGCCCAACTGTATTTACATTCAGTGAAATGCGATTCAGTGAAATGAGTTTTCAGTGGTTTGAGCTGTCAGCGATTTTCTGAGGGTGAATTGAAATTCAGTGAAATGAGTTTTCAGTGAATCAAAGTAGACCCTTACATTAACTGGAACTACTCATGCACCAATACATTTGCCCAACGTTTCCTGGAATTCATTAATTCAAATGCCCTAAACCAGCTCGTTCTTACCCCTACTAGAGGTAGCAACATCCTTGACCTTGTCATTACTAATATGGGTGACTGTTGCTCTAGACCAATAGTCAACTCCTCCCTGGTTAGATCTGACCACAAACAAAACTAACTTTGGACTCCTGTTATCTAATATATAATGTACTGCTATTCTTATGATTGCATAACTCTGTTAATTGTTTTGTGAAATGTCCTGTTAAATGTAAGGTAATGTAATTGTTAACACTGGTCATTTCTTCAAACACATGTAAAATAAAAATAAATAAATAAACATCCATGCAAATGGAGAATAGTTGCATGACCGCCAAATCATATACCAATGCAATACAAATGCATGGATCAAATAAAACTAAGATGCTCTCCTCCAAAATGCCATAAAAACTCTACAACAGAAGGAGGAAACTGATGCAGAATAATGTAAAGTCCCAAGACTGGAAAAACTCCCTTATCAGCCTCATCAAATCCTCTAAAGCTAGCTATAAAAACAGATTTGCAGCAGATAGTAAAGACAACCACAAGGCCTTCTATAGTTATGTAAAGAATCGATTCAGTGCCAACTCCCCAAAGGACCAATCACAATACCAGTAGATTAACAGGCACCCAGTATTACTGCTGCACAGGTTAAAACAGCACTGTCCAAGGCCAAGAATACAGCTTCTATGGGATCTGACAATATCCCTGGCTGTGTTCTACATGAACTACAGACTGAACTGGCAACTCACCTGTGTGTCCTGTTCAATCACAGCCTCACCTCAGGCTTTGTCTGACTACAGACCCTGTGAACTAATTAGCCTGGTCTGATATGCAAAGCTATATCATCACAGACCTTATAATAGATCATGCCTGCTCAACTTGGTCAACTTCTTTGAGTCAGTCACTAGAGCTGTGGATGAAGGCAAGGTGGTTCATACAGCCATACCATTCCCCACTCAGGAATCATAGAAAAGGCATCAACCCCTATATCAACTAGGTGGGTTGCAAATTGGCTCACAGATAGAACCCACAGTGTGAAAGTAGCAGCCTCCAAGTCAGACTGCAGACCAGTCAAGAGTGGACTGTTTGGTATCTACTACTCTGGCTGACATAGTTCGCAGTCAATTGCAATTTGGGAGCTGTTATTAACTCCCCAAATGATACTGACATTCTACAGAAAGGCCTCACTGAGAACAACGACTGGTGTCAGAACCATGGCCTTAAGCTCAATGCCAGAAAATATGTCATCATCCCCCTTGGGATAAACTTGGTTCCCTTAAATTACCACATCGATGGTAGTCCACTGAACACAGAAAGCGTTATAAGAGATCTGGGAACACAGGATGACAGCAACCTCTGTTTTGACCACCACATTGCCACTGTGGTCATAAAGTCCTTCCATGTGACACATCTCATTACTAAGGGTTTTGCATCCAGGAAGAAAGAGGTCGTTGTCTCCCTCTACTCTTCCCTTATTAGGCCAGTCATTGAGTACAATGCCCCACTTGACATGTACCTCACTAGACACCTGCAACAACTGCAGAGGCTGCAAAAGTACCTCACAAAGAGGATCCTAGGCCTTAAACACTTGTCCTATATAGACAGACTCAAAAAACTCCAACTATTCTCTGTCTCATATTGCCTACTTAGAGGCGATCTCTGCTTGACTTACAAAGCCATGTCTGACCCAGCTCTGTTAGAAATGCTACATCTAAAGAAATCCAAATCCCTCCGCACCACACACTCCAGAAACCTCAACCTCATTACCACAATTAGCACAACATGCTGGAGGGACAGGTTCATAACCCAGAGACTGCCCATGCTCTGGAATAGACTTCCCATACATGTCAAGCAGAGCATTTCACTGGCCCTCTTCAACAGAAATCTTGATGAGTTGGTGGTAAACGGAAAATATATATTAATATATATATATATATATATAGAGAGAGAGAGAGAGAGAGAGAGAGAGAGAGAGATAAATAGAAATACATTAATAGAATTGCGGTCAATGTTGAGGAGTTTAGATGGACCAGAAAATGTTCACAGTGTTACCATTGACCAAATGATTTACTGCCTATGCTGATTGCTAAATTCCCCATAGGAAGAACAGTGCATCTACTTTTCAGAATCAATTTCTAATACCATATTTGAAATAAATGTTCATAACTCGAAGTACTGCCGTCACACAAAAAGTACAATGAAATTTTTCAGCACACAGAGATTTTTGCAACTGTATATAAGTGGTAACATTCCAATTCAAAAGTAAGGTTTTATATTTTGTAATCAACACAGATGTTATTCATATTTTGTGAATATTTGTTAAAAGAAGTTGCAGTATCTCACGGTCCATACGATGGAGACCCCTACTATCTGTAGGTGATTGTTTGGATGTCATCACCAAAATAAGACACCAACCAGCATCATCGCATGCTCATTTACAGAAATAGACATAAAATGCAATATTTGTCATAATCTGACAACAAAACAGTTGTATCTAAACATCCAATTTGTGTGGACTGATGCCAACTTTAAAAAAAGATACATTTCCCATTATGTTGTCAGGCACCTCTGTAGAGATATTGGCACAGACAAGAGAAATATCAATTTTCATAACTGAAACATAACCAAACTGTACTATCTCTGCAGCTGAGTTTAACAGAGTTTATGTACTGGGACCAATTCATCTGTAATGCCTTCACTTATACCACTGTGCTCCTTTAGAGATACTGATATCAGTTTCCTTCTTCTGAAACATGAACAATCTGTATAGCTCTGCAGGTGTGCAAGACAGAGGTCATGTACTGAGAAACAAGTCATCTTAATCAATGCCAGCATTGAAATGGTACTCTCCCCATCAAGCTGCCTTGCTTCTTTATGGAGATACTGAAATAAATATGAAAAATCATAACTTTCATGTCTGAAGTACCATGAACAGACCATAACTAATGTCTTCAGATTGCTGTCACCTTCAGAACGATATCACAATGAACACTCTGCCATGCTCCCTTATAGAGAGATTGACAAAAGGTACAGTTGTGTACACTTACTATAAAAGTAGCTGTTCGACCATAAATGTAGCTGTTCAAGTGTATTCACTGTTGCTGTCATCACATTTGGGTTACCTGCTTGCAGGTAGCCCTCAGTCAGCCTGATTATCAAAGTCTTGGGTCCTGCGTCGGTTGCTGTCTCATCTTCCATGACGTCAGGAAGTCAGGGGTATAAAGCATGCAGCCGATGCCATTACATCAGTTTTTCTTGCCCCAGATGTCAGGTGCCTCCATAATGGGAAGCAATTATATACAAGGTTACACCTCCAACAAAACAGCAAATACACTAGAAAGCTTTAAGCATAGTAAACAAGAATAGAGGTATAGTCAAAAGAAGTCAGGGGGCTGGAGGGAGGGTAACCAGGACTACAACAGTGAATACACTTGAACATCTACATTTATGGTAAGTGTACACAACTCTGCTGTGTTCTTCATGTTTCACTGTTGCAGTCATCACATTTGGGTAGATTCCCAAAGCTAAGGATGGGAGGAGGTAATTAGATAGCATTAGGACCAGCTATAAAGCCGTGCAAGACTGCAAAGCCAGCTCTGGATTTAGAAAAAACTGGCAAGTGGTAAGGCTTGGTGAAGGTATGTACAGAACTCTAGGAAGCAGCTTCTAGGATGTCCCTGGTAGGGTCAGATCTGAGAAAGGCTGTAGAGGTAGATGCAGCCCTGATTGAATGTGATCTTATCCCCTATGGGGTAAGTTTTCCATGGTGCTTATAGCAGAAATGAATGCAATGGCCTACCCACTTAGAAATGGTTTTCTTTGAAATGGCCTTTCCCTCTGCCCCTGAAGCAAATGCAACCAGCAGTTGTTCAGACTTCCTGAGAGGCTTAGTCCTGTCCAAGTAAAATCTAAGTTGTCGGTGCACGTTCAAGAAGTGCAGTATTCATTCCCCTTTGTTCTGCGGATTAGAAAAGAAGGTTGGCAAATGAATGGACTGATTAAGGGCCACTCTGGATACCACCTTGGGCATAAAGGAAGGAATGGTCCTGAGGGACACCTTGTGCGCATGACAGATGATGAAAGCTCCACTGCCATGAGGGCCTGAAATTCAGGCACCCTTCTTGCTGAAGTGATAGTTAAAAGGAAGGCTGTTTTCCAAGAAAGGAATTTCAACTCTGCATTTTCAGCTGGCTCAAAGAGAGGTAGAGTGAGCTTTTCCAATACAAAGTTAAGGTCCGAGGCTGGAGTAGGGGCTCTCCTGGGTGGTCTTAAGTTTTTGGCCCCTCTGAGGAATTGCTTTAGCAGTGGATGAGAGAAGAGGAGTGGCTCTGTATTGTAATGAGCTGAAATGGCAGAGGCATGAATTTTGATGGAAGAAAAGGAAAGGCCCTTGTGAGGCATCTCAGTTAAGTATTGAAGAATATGGGGTAAATTGGGCGCTGCTGTGCCCATCCCCTGAGTTTGGCTCTAGGAATAGAATCTTTTCCATTTTTCAGCATAGGATTTTCTAGTACTAGGCCTCCTTGCTGCCAGAATGACATCCATCACTTGCTTACTGAGGGATGGTAACGGAGAGATCAAGTAATTAGCCAGGCTGCAAGGTTCAGGGTTTGAAGTTGTGGGTGCAGAATCTGGCCCCCCTGCTGGGACAGCAGGGCAGGGGTCTGAGGCAGGTACCATGGTGCCAGCAGTGATGCACTGCACAAGAGGGGGTACCAGTGTTGGCGTGGCCAGTCTGGTGCAATCAGTATTGTCCTTGGTTTGTCCTGTTTGATCTTTAGTAGCACTTTGGAGAGGAGAGGTAGAGGGGGAAAGGCATAAACTGATAGGTTTCTCCAGGTGAAGGACAGGACATCCACTTTCCAAGCTTGTTTGTGGGGAGTCCTAGTGCAGAATTTGTCCAATTGGTAGTTCTGACGAGAGGCAAACAGGTCTATCTCTGGGCTCTCCCATTCGTTTCTCAGCATATTAAATATCTTTGATTCCAATTTTCACTTGTGTGGGTCCATGAAATTTCTGCTTAGGTCATCTGCCAGTGTATTTAGCTTTTCTGGCAGGAATTGAGCTTGTAGGTGCACTTGGTCGCTCAAGGCTGTGTTCCACAGAGCCATGGCTAGTCTACAGAGAGGGTATGAATGGGTTCCCCCTGCTTGTTTATGTACCACATAACAGTGGTGTTGTCCGTCTTTACCAATAATTGTCCTGGAAGAATGTGGTCCTTGAAGGCTGTCAGAGCATTCTGTACAGCTAACATTTCTTTTTGATTGATATGCAGGTGCATTTGACTTGGGTGCTATTTGCCCTGAATGCATTGCCCTGCCAAGTGAGCCCCCCATGCATAGTCTGATGCGTCTGTTGTTAGGGTTTTGGCGGCAGGGGGTAAAATGAATGTCAATCCCTTGTTTTGGTGGCAGGCCTCTGCCTACCAGTGGAACTCTATCTTTAGACAAGGTATGATAGGAATCATTGATTCTAGATCCTGAGAATGTTGACACTATAGGTTTTTTAGAAACCATTGTAGTTTCCTCATATGCAGTCTTGCATATGGAATTAGTAGAATGCAAGAGGCCATGAACCCCAGGGTTTGCAGTATTTTCCTTGCAGATAGCTGGGTCTTTGTGGCCAGTAGTTTGAAGTAGGCTGTCAAATGAAGTTGTTTCTCTGGCGTGAGGTAGGCCATCTGGGAAGCTGTATTAAAGCTTGCTCCCAAATGACTGGAACTAGGCACTTTGTGAATACCCTGGATGCAGTAGATAAGCAAATGGGCAGTGCAGAGAAAGTACAGTTGTGTACATTTACCATAAATGTAGATGTTCGAGTGTATTCAGTGTTGTAGTCACTATATTTGGGTAATCTGCTGGCAGGTTGCCCTTAGTTGGCCTGAATTCCAAAGTCTTGGGTCTCGTGTCGGTTGCGGTCTTCTCTTCCATGACGTCAGGTCGTCAAGGGTATAAAACATGCAGCAAATGCCATTTTCTTTAGTTTTTCTTGCCCCTGAAGTGCCCCCAAAAAGGTAGCAAAAATATATATGTATATATATATATATATATATATATATATATATATATATATATATATATATATATATATATATATATATATATATATATATATATATACATGCATCAATATAAACTTTACCTTCATCTACAAGCAAATACACCACATAGGTTGTAGAAGATAGAGAAGAAAAGATAAACTCCAGAATGACAGGGGGATGGCGGGAGGGTAACCTGGACTGCAACACTGAATACACTCGAACATCTACATTTATGGTAAGTGCACACAAAGTACAGTTTTGTACCTACCATAAATGTAGATGTTCGAGTGTATACACTGCTGCAGTCATTACACTTGGGTTATCCTGCCGTCAGGCGGTCCCTCAGTCGGCCCGAGTTCCAAAGTCTTGGTCCGGCATCGGTTGCTGTCACTTCTTCCCTGATGTCAGTGCGACAGGGGTACATAAGATGCAGTCGACGCCATTTTCTCCAGTTTTTCTTGCCCCAGATGTCAGGTGCCCACAAAAAGGTAGGCAATGCAAATTGCTAATAAAACATACATATGAAAAGCAATCAAAAACTTTCAGTTACCAGCAAATACTCCCCACAGGTAGTAAAGAGTAGAAGACATAGGTATGTACCAGCAAGTAAGAGGGGAAGGAGGGAGGGTAACCTGGACTGCAGCAGTGTATGCACTCTAACATCTACATTTATGGTAGGTACAAAACTGTACTATGTTCATCGTGTTACACTGCTGCAGTCATTACACTTGGGTGGAATCCCAAAGCTCAGGTAGGGTGGCTGGTTCTATAAGGCATTAGGGGTGGCTATAAGGCCCTGCAGCACTGCAGTGGCAAAGCCAGCTCTGGATTTAGAGTAAAGAGGCAGATGGTAATGCTTGGAAAAGGTATGTACAGAACTCCAAGTTGCTGCTTCCAAAATGTCCTTGGTAGGTACTCCTCTGAGGTAGGCAGTTGAAGTGGCTGTTGCCCTGGTGGAATGAGACCTAATGCTGTTAGGTACAGTTTTCCCATGGTGTGTATAGAAGAAACGTATACATTGTCCTATCCATTTTGAAATGGTCTGTTTTGAAATGGCTTTTCCCTGTGCTCCTGCAGCATATGCTACAAACAATTGCTCAGTTTTCCTGAAAGCTTTGGTTTTGTTCAAGTAGAAGCGTAACTGCCTGTGTATGTCCAAAGAATGCAGAAGTCTCTCCCCTTTATTCTGTGGGTTTGGATAAAAAGTTGGCAAGTGAATAGATTGGTTTAGAGCCACACTTGATACCACCTTTGGCATAAAAGTAGGGTATGTTCTTAAAGACACCCTGTCTTGGTGGAAAATGATGAAAGGTTCCACTGCCATTAGTGCCTGTAATTCTGAAACTCTTTGTACTGAGGTTATTGCCAGGAGCAGAGCAGTTTTCCAAGAGATATATTTTAAATCTGCTGAGTTAGCTGGCTCAAAAGGAGGTATAAAGTTAATTTTTCCAACACGAAGTTGAGGTCCCATGTTGGAGTTGGTGCTCTACGGGGCGGTCTTATGTTTTTAGCCCCTCTGAGGTACTGTTTTAGCAAAGGATTAGAAAAAATAGGTGGGTCTGTGTTGTAATGAGCAGAGATGGCACAGGCGTGGATCTTGATGGATGAAAAGGAGAGGCCTTTGTCCAGCATCTCAGTGAAATATTGTAGTATCTGAGGAATATTTGGGACAAGAGGGACAAGGCTGTGAGCCTGGTTCCAGGCACAGAATCTCTTCCATTTATCCGAATAGGCTTTCCTGGTGCTAGGCCTTCTGGCCTCCAGAATGACATCCATAACAGCTTTGGAGAGAGGCATAGCTTGCTTGACTAAGGAATCTGCCATGCAGCCAGCTTTAAAGTCTTTAGCTGGCTGTTTAGTATCCGATTGTTGTGCTGAGTCAGAAGATGTGGGATTTGAGGCAAAATCCAGGGTGGACCTTGTGCTAAGTTCTTTAAGATTGGGTACCAGTGCTGGCGTGGCCAGTCTGGGGCAATCAAGATCATCTTTGGTTTTCTTGCCTGGCTTTTATGAGTACCTTTGGCAGGAGAGGTAGTGGTGAGAAAGTATATACTTGTAGGTTTTTCCAGCTGAATGAGAGGGCATCCACTTTCCATGTTTGTGGGTGGTAAGTCCTTGTGCAGAATTTCTGTAGCTGGCAGTTCATTGTGGTTGCAAACAGATCTATGTCCGGGCTCCACCATTTTTGTGTTATCATTCTGAATATTTGTGGATGTATTTTCCACTCGTGGGGATCCATGATGTTTCTGCTTAAGTCGTCTGCCAGTGTGTTTTTCTCTCCTGGCAGGAATTGTGTTTGCAGATTAACTTGATAGGTTAGAGCTGTGTTCCACAAGGTCATGGCTTGTCTACAGAGGGGATAAGAATGAGTGCCCCCTTGCTTGTTTATGTACCACATAACTGTGGTGTTGTCTGTCTTTAGTAGTAGTTGTCCTGGATGCAGAAGGTCCTTGAAAGCTATCAGGGCATTTTGTACAGCTAGCATCTCTTTTTGATTGATGTGAAGATGCCTTTGTTCTGCGGGCCACTTGCCCTGAATACATTTTCCTGCCATGCGTGCTCCCCAGGTGTAATCCGATGCATCTGCTGTCAGTGTTTGCCTGGCTGTGGGTTGAGTGAAAGGCTGTCCCTTGTTGAGGTGACATACTTGAGCCCACTCCTGTTGAAGGCAAGGAATTAGTGGTATTACTGTTTCCAAACTTTGACAGTGTTGAGACCAGACACTCTTTAGGTACCATAGTTTCCTCATATGCAGTCTGGCATATGGAATTAGTAGTATGCAAGATGCCATGTAACCCAAGGCCTGCAGAATTTTTCTTGCAGGGAGTTGGGTCTTTGTTGCCATCAACTGAAAATATTGAGTCAGTTGTCCTTGCTTGTCTGGCGTAAGATAAGCCATCTGGGCTGTTGTATTCAAGCTGGCACCCAGGAATATTATCTCTTGTGAGGGCACTAGTTTTGACTTCTTTTGGTTTACTGTGTACCCTAGGCAACTTAATAACTTTTTTACAAACGCCAGATGTTTTAGAAGAATGTCCTTGCTCTCCGCTTGAATCAGGCAGTCATCCAGGTACGGATAAATTTAAATTCCTTTCTGTCTGCAAAATGCAATTTCTGGTGCCAGGCACTTTGGGAAGACACTGGGCGCAGTAGATAAGCCAAAGGGCAGTGCAGAGAATTGGTAGTGCATTGAACCAGCTATGAATATGAGGTATCTTCTGCAGTTTTGTCTGATAGGGACATGCAGGTATTCCTCCTTGAGGTCCAACATTACGAGCCAAGCTTTCTTGCCCAGCATGGGAAGAAGCTGCTGTAGTGTCAACATTTTGAATTTTGGAACATCCAGGTAAGTGTTTAGAGAAGAAAGATCCAGAATGGGCCTCCAGGCTTTGTCCTTTCTGGGAACCAGAAAGAGTCTTGAGTAAAATCCTTGTCCTTGCTCCTGTGTTGGTACCTTTTGAATAGCTCTCATGTCCATGAGTGCTGTAATTTGTCTTTGAGCCTCTGCCCATTGATTTGGTGGCAGATTTGGCATTCCTTTTAGCCTTGGCAGAGTGTGAAAGTGGAATCTGTAACCTTGAAATACAATGTTGAGAACCCATTTGTCTTTGGTAATCATATGCCGGTTGTGACAGAAAAGTGCCAGTTTTCTTCCGAAGGAGGCTGCCAAGAGAGAACTTTTTGGCAGCTGTAGTGGGAAGTCACTGGGTCTGTTTTTTGTAAGGTTGAGGCCTGTCTTCCCCTTCTTTCTGGGTCGATGCACCCCATTGTCGAGGCCTGCAAGGACCTTGTAGTTGACCTCTACCTCTTGGATGTCTGTATCTGCCCCTTTGAGGTCTGTCTGTAACTGGAAAGGACCAATTCTTTGTTGGCCAATTTCTGCTAAATTGAGGAGGCTGAACCTGTAAGAAATCCTTCACCGTTTGCATAGATTTTGCCTTATCCTCCATTTTCTTTAATACCTCTTCTGCCTTAACTCCAAATAAAACATCCTGCTGCAAAGGTGCATCCAATAATTTTGCTTTAACATGATCTGGTAATGTCTGTTCTTTTAACCAAGCATGTCTTCTAATGACAGATCCTGTAACTGCTGCTCTACAGGAGGCCTCTAATGAATCAAAACCACATTGCAAAGTATGTTTTCCCACTTGTTTAGCTGCATGCAATAAATCCTGCATTTCTTTATAATTAGGAGGATCTGAGTTTGGAAGCATTTTTTGTTTCAACTGAGACATCAAATATTGCTGATATCTTAGCATGTGAAACTGGCAATTTAAGGTGCTCATTGCTACAGTTGCAGATGTATATACTTTCTTCCCCCATCTGTCTAATGCTCTGGAAACTCTGTCAGAGGGGACTGGATTATTTGCTGAGGAGGCCTTTACCCCTTTGGGGCCCTGAGAAATAGTTTTGGGATCAGCCGCAGGGCTTTTATATAGAAATTAGTGAGAGTCAGGGACTCTGTAGTATCTGTCAGGCTTAACTGGAGCAGGAGGTAAAGAATCAGGATTTAAACTGGATTCAGTATACACATCATCCACAATATCTAATACTGGCGGAATAGCAAGGGGTTTGTGTTGAGGTATTAAAAGGAAATCTCTGAGCCTTTTCTTGGATTCTGAATAATCCTGGCCCTCCCAATGGAAATGCTCCCTCATGGTACGCAAGGTTTCCCCAAAGGAGTAGTCCTCTGGCGGAGAGGCTGAAGGAATTGATTCCTCAGCATCAGAATCCTCATAAGGGGGTAAAGAGTATCCTAGGTCTGAGGAAGAATCTGAAGAGATGGATACCTGGTCGGATGAGTCATAGTCTGCATCCTGTCTAGGCCTTTTATCAGGAGGGGGATGGGACCCCCTGATCAGAGTGATTAAGTCTTCGGCCATTTTAAGCATTTGTTTCTTAGGCATGGAGGTCTGTCCTGGTGAATGTAGAATTTGTTTCTTGTTTTAAACTTAGCAGAAGATTTAATGGTGAACTGAGTAGATCTGAAAACACCCTCTGAAGCTACGGGTTGTTCAGCTACTCCGGATCCCTCTGAAGGGTTAGTCTCGGTAGGCTGTAAATCTGGTGCGTCCGAAGGCCCAGCCATCTCCATGTGGGAGTCAGAGGCGGCCTGAGGTTCTAAAGAAGCAGTCGTCAGGGGCTGCGAAGGCGCCTCGCTGAAAACCGGAGAACTGGCAACTGGCCTAGAAGTGGCTTCATCATCACTTTTGGGCCTCGGATGCCTGTCCTTGTCTTTGCGCTTTTTGTGTATTCCAGTCGTCAGTAGTTCCGACGGCATGGTATAATTGAATTTTCTGCCAAAATAATGTCGGGCAAAATCAAACCGACATTTAATAGTGCGCTTGTTAGACCTAGCACAAAACCGACAACCTGTGATGTCGTGGTCTGGGCCTAGGCATGGGATACAATAAGAATGGAAATCCTTATGAAGTATTTGCTTCCCACAAGAAATACAGTTATTAACTTTTACTGACATCGGTCTGAGGCAAGAAAAAGTTTCCCCAACGGGGTATTTAGCTTTGTAGAAGACTTTGGTTCTGGATTCGGGATGAAAATTGCAGGAGTCGGCCGACCAGCACTTGCAAACTGCTTTTGCTTCGGGCACCGCATGGCAAGAAAGACTGAAGAAAATGGCGTCGGCTGCATCTTGTATATCCCTGTCGCACTGACGTCAGGGAAGAAGCGACAGCAACCGACGCCGGACCAAAACTTTGGAACTCAGGCCGACTGAGGGACCGCCTGACGGCAGGATAACCCATGTGTAATGACTGCAGCAGTGTAACATGATGAACATCTGTACTATGTTCTTCGTGTAACTTGCACAGTTATTAAATTTGGGTAGAATCCCAAAGCTATGTTTGGGAGGCTGGAGCTAAACAGCATTAGGTTTGGATATAAGGCCCTGCAGCACTGCAGTGGCAAAGCCTGCCCTGGATTTAGAGTAGAGAGGCAAATGATAATGCTTTGTGAAGGTGTGGACAGAACTCCAAGTAGCAGCCTCTAGAATGTCTTTGGTTGGTACTCCTCTGAGAAAGGCTGCTGAAGTAGCTGCAGCTCTGGTGGAATGAGACCTAATGCCCTTGGGCACAGGTTTACCATGGTGTAAGTAGCAGAAATGGATGCAGTGGCTTATCCACTTTGAAATTGTCTGCTTCGTAACAGCCTTTCCTTCTGATCCTGCAGCATATGGACACTAGTAATTGCTCAGTTTTTCTTAGAGCTTTAGTCCTGCTCAAGTAGAATCTTAGCTGCCTGTGTATGTCCAAGGAATGCAGAATTCTCTCCCCCTTGTTCTGCGGATTTGGATAAAAGGTTGGCAGATGAATTGTTTGGTTAAGAGCCACATTGGAAACCACCTTAAGCATAAAAGTAGGATTTCTCCTCAGAGACACCCTGTCTGGGTAAAATATGATAAAAGGCTCTACAGCCATGAGGGCCTGTAGCTCTGATACTCTTCTTGCTGAAGTATTTGCTAGTAGCAGAGCTGTTTTCCATGATAAGAACTTTATATCTGTGGTAGCAGCTGGTTCAAATGGGTGCAGGGTGAGCTTTTCCAACAAATAATTGAGGTCTCATGCAGGTAATGGTGATCTTCTAGGAGGCCTTAAATTTTTGGCTCCTCTAAGATACTGCTTTAGTAAAGGATGAGAAAAAGTTGGTGGCTCTGTATTGTAATGAGCTGAAATGGCAGAGGCATGGATTTTAATTGATGAGAAAGATAGGCCTTTTTGTCAAGCATCTCAGTTAAGTATTGTAATATCTGAGGAATATTTGGTTCTGCCGTATCGGTTCCTTGTGTTTGATTCCAAGCACAGAATCTCTTCCATTTGTCAGTGTAAGATTTCCTAGTACTAGGCCTTCTGGCTTGCAAAATGACATCCATCACAGCTTTACTGAGAGGTGTTGTTTGTATAACTACATGATCAGCCATGCTGCCAGGTTCAGTGTCTGTAGTTGATTGTGCAGGATCTGATTTCTTTGCTGAGACAGTAGTTGAGGTCTTTGAGGTAAGGTCCAAGCTGGGTATTGAGACAAGTCCCTTAGGATTGGGTACCAGTACTGGCGGGGCAATTAGTATCATCTTTGGTTTCTCTTGTCTGACTTTTAGGAGGACCTTGGGGAGAAGAGGCAGAGAAGGAAAGGCGTAAACTGATAGGTTTTTCCAACTGAAGGATAGGGCATCCACTTTCCATGTTTGTCTGTGATAAGTCCTTGTGCAGAATCTTTTCAATTGATAATTTTGAGGAGAGACAAATAGATCTATGTCTGGGCTCCCCCATTTCTCTGTTATCATGCTGAAGACTTGTGGATTTAGTTTCCACTCGTGAGGATCCATAAGGTTTCTGCTTAAATCATCTGCCAGTGTATTTTGCTTTCCTGTCAGGAATTGAGCTTGAAGATGTATTTGGTAGGTCAAAACTGTGTCCCACAGTGCCATGGCTAATCTGCAAAGGGGGTCTGAGTGTGTGCCTTATTGCTTGTTTACATACCACATGACTGTGGTGTTGTCCGTCTTTATCAGTAGTTGTCCTGGATGAAGTAAGTCCTTGAAGGCTGTTAGGGCATTTTGAACAGCTAGCATCTCTTTCTGGTTGCTATGTAGATGCACTTGTTTTGGGGTCCATATGCCCTGAATGCATCTTCCTGCCACGTGAGCCCCCCCCAGGCATAATCCGATGAGTCTGTTGTTAAGGTTTGGCTGGCAGGGGGGAGAGTGAAGGCCCATCCCATGCTTTGGTGACATGCCTTTGCCCACCATAGAAACTCCTGTTGTAGGCAGGGAATGAGAGGAATCACTGCTTCCAGACTGTGAGAATGTTGACTCCATAAACTTTTTAGGTACCACTGAGGTTTTCTCATATGCAGTCTAGCATATGGAATTAGTAGGATGCAGGATGCCATGAAGCCCAGAGCCTGCAGAATTTGTCTCGCAGATAACTGGGTTTTGGTTGCCATCAGTTTGAAGTAAGTAGTCAGTTGCCTTTCTTTGTCTGGCATGAGGTACGCCATCTGGGTAGTTGTATTCAAGCTTGCACCCAGGAATGTTACCTTTTGAGAGGGTACCAGTTGTGATTTCTTTTGGTTTATTGTGTACCCTAGGCATGTTAAAAGCCTTTTCACAAACACCAGGTGACGAAGAAGAGTGTCCTTGTTCTCTGCTTGAATGAGACAGTCGTCCAAATAAGGATATATTTGTATACTTTTTTGCCTGCAAACTGCAATTACTGGTGCCAGGCACTTTGCAAAGACCCTGGGCACAGTAGATAAGCCAAAGGGCAGTGCAGAGAACTGGTAATGCATTAAGCCAGCCTTGAATCTGAGGTATCTTCTGCACGATTGTCTTATTGGGACATGCAGGTATGCCTCTTTTAGGTCTAAAGTCACCAGCCAAGCATTCTTGCCCAGCATGGGCAGAAGCTGCTGCAAAGTTACTATCAAAAAAACAAAGAAACACAAAGCCTAACTAAGTACCAAGAACTGCGCAACCGTGCAAAAAATGCATTAGGCTGGACAAAAAATCCTACTACACAACATTACAAACTAAATACCAACACAATCCGCAAAAATTTTGGCAAAATGTAAACCAGCTACTAAAATCCACCCAAAAGGTTACCCCCAAACCAACCACCCCTGACACTAAAGTTCCCATCGAAACACAATTCATCTCCCACTTTGTGAACTCAATTCTATCCTTAGTATCACAGGACAGTTCCTTCCTCACTATCCCCCCAACACAAATAACTCTAATACTAGCTTTACCCTCAAAACAGTTTCCACCACTTCAATCAAAAGCATGCTCTCCAAACTAAAAACCTCATCAACAGCAGCCGACCTACTCCCCAGCTATTTCTTGAAACTCACAGCAGATGCTATTGCTATCCCAGTCTCCACTCTCATAAACAGATCAGTTGTTGAAAACTATGTGCCCAAACTCTGGAAAATATCCTATGTTACACCCATACATAAAGGACGGACCTCCACTGAACTTAATAACTACAGACCCATTGCTTTACTCTCCCCCCTGGACAAAATCCTAGAAAAATGCATCCATACCCAGATGCTAAACTATCTCCTAGACTGCAACATCCTGTCACCTACTCAGCATGGTTTCAGACCTGCCCATAGTACCACTACAGCTCTCCTCTGCTTCACAGACACAGTAAACCATCTCAAAAATGAAGGCCTGCAAGTGTCAACTCTTTTTTTGGGATATGTCCAAAGCATTTGACACAGTCTCACACCAAATACTGCTAAACAAACTAAACCAATATCATCTATCTAATTCCACTCTTAACTGGTTCCAAAGCTACTTAACTGACAGGTACCAAGCTGTGAAATGGGAAAATTCTCTCTCTCCTCAGCTGCCCATAACTATAGGAGTCCCACAGGGTTCTATCTTAGGACCACTACTATTCACAGTCTTCACAAATGACCTCCACACCTCCACACAGCATGCATCTTTAATTCAGTATGCAGATGACACTACCTTAATCTGTGCTGCACAAAACATTCCCACCCTCTTGCAAACAACTCAACTAGCATTCTCTGATGTTGAAAACTACCTTACCAAAGCCCAACTTATCCTCAATCCAAAGAAAACTCAGCTTATGATTATAACCAGTTCTAACAAAAACACTAACAGTCAATTCACTATCTACTCCACAAATGCTACTCCAATTGCTCCAGTGCCACAGGCTAAGCTATTGGGAATAACCATAGACTCCCACCTAAAATTTGATAGTCATCTGAACTTAACTATTAAAAAAGTACATGCCAAACTGGGGTCACTCTACCGTATCAAACCATTTCTTACCAACAACACAAGATCAGCCATTGCTCACTCCCAACTTCTATCCACCCTACTCTATGCATCTCCCATTCTGACTAATCTCAACAAAACTGGACTAAGCAAAATGGAAGCTTGCTATAGCAGAATTGCCCGTTTTGCTGCAAATTGCTCATATAGAACTCATCATTGTACTGCTTTGAGACAGCTCCACTGGCTTGAACTGCCCAACCTCCTAACCTACAATCAGCTCTGCCTCTGTCATTCTATCTATTACCTCCCCAATAAGTGTCCTGCCCTCAAAAACCTAGTACAACATCACTCAGCCAAAAGGCCTCTTAGATCATCAAGCAAACTACTACTAGAAGTCACCAACAGCTACAATAGCTTTGGAGATGCACTATATAGTAGTTCGGTGGCTAAAAAATGGAACTCTGTCCCTACTAGCATTCAAAACACATCATCCAAAGCCTCCTTTAAAGACCTCATCAGGCAACATCTCAAGCAAAGTTGGCAGTGCCATGATTGCTCCCCAGGCTAGTGAAAGCGGATAACATATGCATACTAAATCTAGAGCAATTTATAATAGTTTTTCAATCTTACTCACAAACACTGGCTAATCTACAGTGTATGTACTGTACCTGTGTACTATGTATGTATTCTACCTACATTCCACAGTTCAGCTGTACACCACAAATCTATTACTTACCTTTATTTTTAAAATTAATATCTTTTTTGATTGTTCTCAACACTGTAACTGTTTGTGCCGCATGTCACTGTAAAAACATGTCTCTTGTAATTTGTGTGTATACTGATTATGTCTAAATAACTAAATGTGTCTGTAATTTTTCTTTGTGGAGCTTTTCTCCCTGGGCCTCTGCTGAAAAAGGGCCTTTTCGGCTCAGTCAGACACCCCCGGTTAACAAATGTAAAATAAAAAAAATAAATAAAGTCAGCATTTTGAAATGTCCAGATATGTGTTCAAACTCGAAAAATCCAGTATTGGCCACCAGGCCTTGTCCTTTCTGGGTACCAAGAACAGTCTTGAGTAAAAACCTTGTCCTTCTTCCTGTTCTGGTACTGTCTGAATGGCCCCCATATCCATTAGGGACGTAACCTGTTTTTGTGCCTCTGCCCATTGATTTTTTTGGCAGATTTGGCCAACCATTTGCCATTGGCAGAATGTGGAAATGGAATCTGTATCCCTGTGACACGATGTTTAGTACCCACTTGTCATGGGTTATTAACTGCCAATTTTGAACAAAAAGTGCTGGTTTTCCCCCTATGGGTGCTGCCAAAAGATAAGTGCTTGGCACAGGCAGGGGGAAGTCATTGGGATTGCTTTCTGTAGGTTTGCACTTTATCTCCTCCAGATTTGGAGGTGGAAGCACCCCATTGCTTTGACCTGTATGAATCTTATGCCTGGTATCTGGAACCCTTAGGGCGTGTGGATTTGCCCCTTTGAGCTCTGTCTGACACAGGAAAGGACCAGTTTTTTGTAGGCCAGTGTCTACTGAATCTTGGTGGCTGCACTTGTAAGAAGTCTTTAACATTTTGCATAGACTTAGCTTTATCTTCCATTTTCTTTAAAACCTCTTCTGCCTTAATACCAAACAGAATCATGCTGTAATGTAAGCATCTAACAATTTTGTTTTAACATGATCAGGCAAATTCTGTTACTTTAACCAGACATGCCTCCTAATCACAGATCCAGTAACTGCGGCCCTGCAGGAGGCCTCTAAGGAATCAAAACCACATTGCAAAGTATGCTTTCCAACTTGTTCAGCTGCATGCACTAATTCCTGCAATTCTTTATTGTCTGCACATTCTGAAATCAACATAATTTTCTGTTTCAGCAATCCCATAACATGTTTTTGGTACTTAAGCATATGAAATTAACAGTTTAAGGCCCTGATTGCCAAGGTTGCAGATGTATAAACCTTTTTTCCCCATTTGTCCAGTGCCCTTGAATCTCTGTCAGGGGGTAGGATTTTTTGCTGTTGAGGCCTGAACTCCCTTTGGACCCTGTGAAATAGTTTCAGGATCAACAACAGGGTTTCTAAATAAATATTCATGTGAGTCAGGGACCCTGTAGTATCTGTCAGGCTTACTGGGAGCCGGAGGTAAGGAGTCAGGGGTCAAGCTTGACTCTGAAAACACATCATCCACAATGTCTAAAACAGGGGGAATGGCTAAAGACCTGTGCTGATGAAGAAGAAGGAAATCACTGAGCCTCTTTTTTGATTCTGAGAAGTCTTGACTCTCCCAGTGAAAATGCTCCCTCAAAGTATGCAAGGTTTCTCCAAATGAATAATCCTCAGGAGGAGATGCAGATGGAATAGACTCCTCAGCATCAGAATCCTCATAGAGAGGTATAGATAATTCCTGATCAGAAGAGGAATCAGAAGAAATAGAAACCTGATCTGAAGATTCATAATCAAGTGTCTTGCCTAGGCCTCTTATCAGGAGGGGGATGGGTACCCCTGATCAGGGTAATAAGGTCTTCACCCATTTTGATCATCTGTTTTTTAGGCATAGAGGCCTGTGCACGTGGCTCATACGTCGTTTTTTTTTAGTTTTAGAAGTTGCTTTTGTCTTTGGTTTTGCAGCTTTTGTTGGTTTGATAGACAAATGTTGAGGTCTGAATACACCCTCAGAAGCCGGTGCCTGCTCAGCGGCTCTGGACCCATCCGAGGGAGATATATCTGTCAGTCCAATATCTTGAGTATCTTGCAGCATGCCAGACTCCACATGGGTGTCGGTAGATGCCTGCGACTCGAAGGTAGTGGGTATCAGGGGCTGTGAAAGCACCTCAGTGAGTACCGGCGAACCGGCGACTGGCTTAGGAGAAGCTTCATCGTCGGTTTTGGATCTCGACTGCCTTTCTCTGTCCTTTTCTTTGCATTTTTTTATATACTCCGGTAGTCCGATTACTATTCAATGACATTTCTGGGTAGTTAAATCTGTTTCCAAAATACTTTGATGCAAAAATATACAGACGCTTAATAGTGCGTTGGATAAATCTAGCACAAAACCGACAGCCAGGCACGTTGTGATCAGGGCCTAGGCAAGGAATACATTATAGATGGAAATCCTTATGAGGTATTTGCTTTCCACAAGTAATACAATTATTAACTTTTTTGTAACATCGCTAAAAAGCAAGAAAAAAGTTTCCCCAACGGGGTACTTAGCTTTAGTGAAGACTTCGGTTCTGAAACTCAAACTTGAATATTTCAGTAGTCAGCCGACTGGCACTTGCGAAATGCTTCTGCTTCGGGCACCGCTCGGCAAGAAAGGACTAAAGACAATGGCATTGCCTGCATGTTTTATACCACTGACGACCTGACGTCATGGAAAAGAAGACAGCAACCAACACAGGACCCAAGACTTTGGAATTCAGGCCGACTGAGGGCAACCTGTCAGCAGATTACCCAAATGTAATGACTGCAACAGTGAAACACGAAGAACATCTGATAGTGCATGTAGCCTGCTCTGAAGTGTTCTGTAAGATTCCCTTACTGGGATGTGCAGGAAGGCTTCCTTTAAATCCAGTGTTGTCAACCAGGCATTTTTGCCTAGCATGGAACGCAGCTGATGAAGAGTTAACATCTTGAATTTTGGGATTACCAAAAAGGTGTTTAGGATAGACAGGTCCAGGATAGGATGCCAGGAATTGTCTTTTCTGGGTACCAGGAAAAGTCTTGAGTAGAAATCTTGCCCCCATTCTTCTTCTGGGACTGGTTGAATAGCCCTGATACGTAGAAGAGAGAGAACTTGCTTTTGAGCCTCTGCCAGTGATTTGGGGGTAGTTCTGGCCAACTGTTTGGGGTTGGTAAGGAATAAAAGTGGAATCTGTATCCTTGGGAAACTATATTTAAAACCCATTTGTCCTGGGTAATGAGTTTCCAATTTTTTGCCTGCAGGGCGATCTTTCCCCCTAAAGGAGCAGTCAGTTGAGCAGGTCTTGGAAGGTGAGTTAAGTTATTGAGACAGTTTACCATAGGGGTGAGTCTTACTACTCCCTGCTTTGGAAGTGGGAGCCCCTCACTGCTTAGGCCTGTGAGTACCTTGGGACTGAGGCCTGGGTGTTCTGCTGGTTCTGGGTTTGGACTGAGGAAGGCCTGGAAGAGGGAGGAAAGGACTAATTCTTAGAGGGCCAATGCCTACTAAATCTGGGAGGCTGTACTTGCAGGAAATCTTTAACAGTTTGCATAGATTTAGCTTTTTCTTCCATTTTTTTAAGTACTTCTTCTGCTTTGTTGCCAAACAGGCAGTCTTGGTTTAAGAGAGCATCCAGTAATTTAGTTTTAACATGATCTGGCAAAGATTGCTCCTTAAGCCAAGCATGCCTTCTAAGTACAGACCCAGTGACAGCAGCCCAGCAAGATGCCTCTAATGAATCAAAACCACATTGCAAAGTATGTTTTCCAACTTGTTCAGCAGAATGCATTAAATCCTGTAAATCTTTATTTTCAGCATTGTCAGGAATTAACATTATTTTCTGTTTAAGCAATACAATAATATGCTGCTGATACTTTAACATATGAAACTGGCAGTTTAAGGCCCTAATGGCTAAAGTTGCAGAAGTGTATACCTTCTTAACCCATCTATCCAGCACCCTGGAATCTCTATCAGAGGGGGTAGGGTTTTTGGCAGTAGTAGCCTTAATGCCCTTGGGTCCCTGTGAAATGGTCTCAGGATCCGCAGTAGGATTTTTAAAGAGGAACTTGTGAGTGTCAGGTACCCTGCAATACCTATCAGGTTTTCTGGGAGCAGAAGGTAAAGTGTCAGGGGCCAGGCTAGATTCCGAGAAGGCATAATCTACAATGTCCAAAACAGAAGGGATAGCTAAAGGCCTGTGTTGAGGCAGAAGCAAGAATTCCCTAAGCCTCTTTTTGGAGTCAGAGTAATCCTGGCTTTCCCAGCGGAAATGCTCCCTCAGAGTATGCACGGTTTCACCAAAACAGAAATCCTCTGGAGGAGAAGCAGAGGGAATTGAGTCCTCTGCATTAGAATCCTCATATGTAGATAAGGGCAAATACTGGTCATCAGAAAAAATAGAAATTTCAGAATCCTGATCAGAAGAATCAGAAAAAAAATCAGTCCTAGGTCTCTTAGAGGGAGAAGGGTGTTTTCCCCCGATTAGAATAATAAGGTCTTCAGCCATTCTTATCATTTGTTTTTTGGGCACAGAGGCCTTGCCATGCAGTCTGGGTGTCAGTTTTCTGGGCATGGATCGAGTTTTAGGCCTTGAAGAAGAAGATGGCATCAGTTTAATTTGCAAGTCAGTAGGCCTGAATACACCCTCAGAAGCCGGTGCCTGCACAGCAGCTCTGGACCCATCCAAGGTAGAGACATCCGCAGGTTCCAGCATCTCGCGGCATACTGGACTCCAAATGGGTCTCAGTAGAAGCCTGCGAATCTGAAGTAGCAGGTACCAGGGGCTGCAAAAGCAACTCACTGAGTACCGGTGAACTGGGGACTAGCTTAAGAGAAGCGTCGTCGGCAGCTTTGGACCTATGCGGTCTGTCTCTGTCTTTATCTTTGCATTTTTCCAGAATGTCGGTAGTCGGGTGGCTTTCCAAAGCCATTTCTGGATAATTGAACAGAGTACCAAAATATTTAGATGCGAAAATGAATGGATGATAAATAGTATGAGGTTTGAAGAAGGCACAAAACCGACAGTAAGGTACGTCATGGTCTGGGCCTAAGCAAGGAATGCAGTACAAATGAAAATCTTTAGGAGGTATTTGCTTTCCACAAGAAATACAATTGTTAACTTTTACTAACATCAGTTTAGAGCAAGAAAAAGGTTCCCCAATGAGGTACTTAGCTTAGTTGAAGACTTTGGATATGAAGCTCGAAAACGAAAATTTCAGGAGTCGGCTGACCGGCACTTGCGAACTGCTTCTGCTTCGGGCACCGCACGGCAAGAAAGACTGATATAACAGCATCGGTTGCATGCTTTGTACCCCTGACTACCTGACGTCATGGAAGATAAGACAACAAACGATGCAGGACCCAAGACTTTGATAATCAGGCCGACTGAGAGCTACCTGCAAGCAGATAACCCGTATGTGATGACTGCAACAGTGAAACTCGAAGAACATCTATTGCTACTATCATACATCAAGCCTCCTCACCCTCAAACAGCAGCCACCTTCTATCAGACTAGGACAGAAGTGAAAGCATGCTTAAAACCACTGATCCAGTCCTGTTGAGTTTCATTTGACTCCTACAGCTAATGACAGCCATAGAGATTAGTAGGGAACACAAGTAGATAGCTAAGCTTTACTTCTGCATTAAACAGACCTACCCCAATGCACGAGCACACACAGACACAGACACGCACATGCAAGCACACAGTCTCCAGCCCTCCTACCACATCCTGGGATTTGGGAAGATGTACAGACTCCACTTAATGTTTTCATTTTCTTCTTTTAGTAGCTCCTCCTCAGATTGTCACAAGTGCTGAAATTCTTTGAAGATGGTAGACCATGTCAACAAAATAAGGCTTTATATCCTGAAACATGCTAATCAGGATAAGCAGCTAATGCTCACCTTTTCTGTGGAAGCTGGACCTTGAAACAATTCAATCCAGTGTGTATTCTGCCTTGCATCCTTTTCTTCTCAGATAATCTTTGATTTGAGAAATGGGGCAGATTAAGAAATTACTGACAACAGAACTTCTTCAGAAGCTCTGAACAGGGCCATGGAGAAGTTTGTTGTTTGTGAAAGATGTGACTAGAAATGACAACCAAATGCCCAAGAAACACAGAATAAGTGTAAAAGTGACGATGTTTGTTGTTTCTGTTATACAAATCATGCTACGCTTATGAGTAGGCAACATCAGGGCAGGAGAACATCACTTGTTCCACAAAACAAGCACATGCTAAAACAGAACTAAAACCTCATTTTGTTCAGCTGGTATGAGTGCCTGGGTTTATGTTTGAGAATGAGGGAGGTTGGCTGTGATATTCAGCACCTCTAATCCAGTCCAGACAATTACAACAGTATAGACAAAGACATCTGATATAGAGGGTTTATTATTTGATGATATCAGTGTTTTGGGATTCAGGCTAGCTTACATCAAGTTATGATAACATATGAAAACAATAAATTATTTCTACTCAATTCTGTTGGAATGCCAGCTGATCCTTTTTTCAGTTCTACAGCTTTATTGCATCAATGGCATTTTACAGATAAAAGCTTTCACATCTGATACATAAAAGTGCATTTCAATATTTTTTTCCTGAATAGAAAAGCTGTTATAAGCATCTTCATGTCTATCATCTGCATGACAAAGGCTCATGCTTTTGCACGCCTCTGCCCACCAAAGGAACTCTGTCTGTAGGCAAGGTATGATAGGAACCATTGATTCTAGGTCCTGAGAATGTTGGCACTAATCTATCCCTCCAGCATGTCCTATTTATTGTTGTGGTGAGGTTTAGCTCGAGGGTATATGGTTTTCTTTAGGTGGATCATGTCCATCAATTCTGGGCTGGACATGGCCTTGTATGTCAGGTAGAGATCACCTCTGAGTAGGCAGTATGCAACCGTGAACAGCTGGAGTTTCTTCAGTCTAGCTGCATAGGGCATCTGCTTGAGGCCAGTGATCCTCTTGGTGAGGTCCTTCTGTGGTCTTTCCAGTTGTTGTAGGTGTCTTGTAAGGTACATCCCAAATGGGGCATTGTACTTTATGATGGGTCCGATGACCAATGTATAGAGGAACCCAATGATCTCTTTCGATCTGATGCAAACCCTTTTGTGATTAAGTGGGCCACATAGAAGGATTTTCTAAACACGTTGGCAATGTGATTATCAAAGGAGTGGTTACTATCTACTTGGGTCCCCAGATCCCTTAATATGTCTTCCAGATTTAGGGGCTACCACCCATGTGGTAGTTTGTGGGTACTTGTTTTTTCTAAAGGGGATGACTATGCACTTTTTGGCATTTAGCTTGAGGCCATGGTTTTGACACCTGGTATCTGTCTCAGTGAGACCCTTTTGGAGGATGTCTGTGTCAGCCAGAGAGTCAATTATAGCCCTAGTTTGCAGTCGCTCTGCAAACTTGGTCAGCCATAGTCCTATGCTTGCCTGCACGCCTGAGAAGTATATGCCGAACAGGAGGGGTACTAGGACTGAGCCCTAGGGAATGCCACTTGTAACCGTTTAGAGTCAGACCTAGCTCCTGCAACTCTTACCATGTGGGTTATGTCCATGAGTCAGTTGGCACCCCATCTCGTGACATAGGGATGTATGTTCAGGCTGGTGAGCTTATCTAGAATACCTGGAGTGGGGAATGGTGTCAAGGCCTTTATGGTCTAGGTAGGCTGTGTGTACCACCTTTCCTCATCTATAGCCTTGGTAACTGTCTCAAAGAAGTCCACCAGGTTTAGAAGGCATGGTCTGCCCTTAACAAAGCCAAACTGGGTAAGGTCCAGTGTTTGGAGGTTCCCAATGTCTCTTTTAATGAGATCCATGATGATGTGCTCCATAGCTTTGCAGACCAAGCTAGTCAGGCATATAGGGCGATAGTTCCCGGGTCCATTGTGGCTTCACGCCAGGAGTGGAATAACCGTTGCTGTGCGCCACTCTGTGGGCAGGTAGCCTGTGGAGAGGCTGAGTTTAAACAGTATGTTTAGGTGAGGGGTTAGTTCATCTTTCAGCTCATGTAGGATGCAGCCTGGGACACCGTCCGGTCCCATTGATGCTGTGTTTTTGGCTTTGGAGAGGGCTGTTTTAACCTGAGTGTCTGTGATTTCAGGGGCACTACCTTCATCTGGTATAGTTATGGGCCCTTTTGGGGTGAGAGGGGGTGAAGTTTGCACTGAACCTGTCTGCCAGGATGTTGGCTATATCGGTCGGTTCAGTGTATTCTGTGTAAGGAATTGCATTAGTTGCTTGTTTACACATTTCTCCATTATTCTGGCTAGTGGGGAAAGAATGGCAATGGGTCTACAGTTGGATATGTCTGAGGAGCTACCACCTTTATGGAGTGGGATGACGTGAGATATTTTCCAGAGGGGGGATAGCATTTTCAGATAAGGTTCTGTTGATGAGGGTAGATGTGGGATATGCAATGGATGCATCTTAGATGCATACAGACAGCATGCCTCCTTTATCCCTACCATGAAAAGGCAGCCACTAACTCTACAACTACACAACTCTGATGTCTGAATGTGAGGACAGTGAATGCATCACAGAAATCTAGTCCAACTTGGTGCTCCCAGATAGCCCAATGTCCATTTATAAAGCTATAGTAACCTATGCAAACACTTTGACACTCCATGCTTAAAACCACTGATCCAGTCCTGTTGAGTTTCATTTGACTCCTACAGCTAATGACAGCCATAGAGATTAGTAGGGAACACAAGTAGATAGCTAAGCTTTACTTCTGCATTAAACAGACCTACCCCAATGCACGAGCACACACAGACACAGACACGCACATGCAAGCACACAGTCTCCAGCCCTCCTACCACATCCTGGGATTTGGGAAGATGTACAGACTCCACTTAATGATGTTCTTCATCTCACATTGCTGCAGTCCTTACATATGGGTAGTCCGCTGTCCTCGGTCGGCCCGAATACCAAAGTATTAGGCTGACGTCAGTCAAGGCGCTTAGAACTGACATCATGACGTCAGGGTACAAAAGCGCATGACCGACGTCATATCCTCAGTCTTTTTTGCCGCATGGTCCGATGCAGAAGCAGCGTTGCAAGTGCCGTTCGGCGTTCTGAAATTTTTCGAGTTCGGAGTTTCAGACCGAATCCAAGTTGGCTAAGTACCCGTTAGGAATATTTTGTTTTTCTTGCCTCAGTTTATTACCGGATGTCAGAAAAAGTGAATAATTGTATTTCTTGTGGGAAACAGATACCGCATAGGGATTATCATTCTTTGTGCATTCCTTGTTTGGGGCCTGAGCACGACGTAGTCGGGTGTCGCTTTTGTGCTAGGTTTAATAAGCGCACTATTAAGCGAAGGTTGGATTGTGCTAGGCTAGTCTTCGGTAAGCGGTGCAATTATAACATGCCGTCGGATACTCCGACGCCCGCTTCCACGAAGAAGCGCAAAGACAAAACGGTTAAACCCAGGCAAGATGAGTCGTCCATTCCGGACGCCGGTTCTTTAGAGGCTTCAGTGGAGCCGGTGGTTCCGACGGAGGCTACTCTGGAATCTCAGGGGAGACTTTGATTTTGCAGGATGTGGCCTCTCAGGAGGCAGGTCAGGCTGAGGGGGCTTCCCAGGTTTCTGTGCTTCCCTCCCTCCCTTCCCAGGGTAATTAGGCCTTCTCCTTCTGTTTCCAGGGCTTTTTCTAGAGGCAGGCCAGGTTTGGCTTCTGTTGGTGTCAGTCCTAGTTCAGCAGGGTCTGTGCCTAAGAAGCATATGCTTAAAATGGCAGAAGATTTGATTACTCTGATTAGAGGTTCTATGCCCCCTCCAGATAAGAGGCCTAGGGTGGAGCCAGAGTTGGAAAGTTTTGAACAGGTTTCAGATGTTTCAGAGTCTTCGGCTGAGGACATGCAGGAATTCACTCCTTACTCTGATTCTGATGCAGAAGATTCCACTCCTTCTGCTTCTCCTCCAGAGGATTTTTCTTTTTCAGAGACTCTTCATTCTATGAGGGAACATTTTCAGTGGGAAGGTCAGGACTTTTCTGATTCACGGAAAAGGCTTAGGGAATTTTTGTTTTTACCTCAGCATAGGCCTTTAGCTATACCCCCTGTTCTGGATGTGGTGCAAGATGTATTTTCAGAGGCTTCCCTTAATCCTGATTCTCTGCCTCCTGCGCCAGTTAAACCTGATAGGTATTACAGGGTGCCTGAGGCTCATAAATATCTTTATAAGAGTCCTAGAGGATCCAGAAACTATTAGCCAGGGACCTAAGGGTGTCAGGGCCTCTGTTGTTAAGAATCCAGTTCCTCTAGATAAGGAGGCTAGAGCTTTGGATAGATGGGGAAAGAAGGTATATACCTCTTCTACTCTAGCAATGAGGGCTTTGAATTGCCAATTTCATATGTTGAAATATCAGAATTTTCTTCTTACTCAATTGAAATCTAAGGTGGATGCTTTGGCAGAAGGCATTGAATGTAAAGAATTACAAGATTTGGTACATGTCTCTGAACAGGTGGGTAAGCATTCTTTACAGTGTGGTTTTGATGCTTTGCAGGCTTCCTCTAGGGTGGCTGCCACTGGTTCAGTCCTTCGCAGGCACGCCTGGCTTAAGGATCAGAATTTATCTGACCATGTTAAGACAAGAATTTTGGATGCTCCTTTACAGTCTGAAGTGTTGTTTGGTCCACCTGTGGAGTCAGTCTTGAAAAAAATGGAAGACAAGGCTAAGTCTATGCAGACTGTTAAAGATTTTTTGCAGGTTCAGCCTCCGAAGTTTAGTAGAAATTGGCCTACTAAGGGGTGGACGTACCCTTCCTCTAATTCTCAGTCTAGGGGTAGATCTAGACGTGGTAGGGGCAGAGCTCAGAGTACCTTCAGGCCTAGGACATGGAGTTCACCTGCACAATCTTCTAGTGAGGGCAGGGGCCAGTCCTTTCGTAAACAGGCCCAATGACCCACTTTTTCAGCTGCCAGATCCTTCTTGCCTGGCAGCACCTTTGTGAGGAAGGTTGGCACTTTTCAAGGAAAATTGGCTTTTAATTACCCAGGACAAATGGGTATTAGATATCATACACCAAGGTTACAAGTTTTATTTCCATACCTTGCCTCCTTTCAAAGGCATGCCAGACGTTCCTCCTCAGCAAAGACTAGAGGCTCACAAACAGATTTCTCAACTACTTCAAATAGGAGCTATACAACCGGTCCCTCTGTCAGAAGTGGGCCTAGGATTTTATTCTCGCCTGTTTCTAGTACCAAAGAAAGGGAACACGTGGAGACCAATTTTGGATTTGTCAATCCTCAACACATACCTGGACATTCCAAAGTTCAAGATGTTGACGTTACAACAGCTTTTACCTCTGCTAGGCAAAGATCATTGGATGGTGACTCTGGATCTCAAAGAGGCTTACCTGCATGTTCCTATCAGGCCCAGTTGCAGGAAATATCTGCGTTTTCGGGCTGGGGCTTTTCATTATCAGTTCTCTGCATTGCCCTTTGGCTTATCTACTGCGCCCAGAGTGTTCACAAAGGTTCTGGCTCCAGTGATAGCCTTCTTCAGGCTGAGAGGAATACAGATTTATCCTTATTTGGACGATTGCCTGATTCTGGCTCAAGGAAAGGACGAACTTCTTCATCATCTACAGTATGTGATGGCAGTGTTAAGATGCCTAGGGTATTCTGTGAGCAGAAATAAAGTCCAGTCTAGTACCCTCTCAGGACATGTGCTTTCTGGGTGTGAGACTGAATACAGCATCCCAGATGGCCTTTTGACCCCGGACAAACAAAAGAATCTTTCTCTATTTCCAGCAATTGTCTCGTCAGTCCAGGCTGACTGCAAGGACAGTCCTTCAAGCCTTGGGGTTCATGGCATCTTGTATTCTGGTACTTCCCAATGCCAAACTGCATATGAGGAAGCTACAATGGTATCTCAAAATGTATGGGCCTTAGCACTGCCAAGATCTGGACACTGTCATTCAGATAATACCTTGCATTCAAATGGAATTTTTGTGGTGGGCTCAGGAATGTCACCTAAACAAGGGACTCTCTGTGACCCGACCAGAGGCGAGTCAGATTCTAGCGACAGATGCCTCAGACAAAGCTTGGGGAGCTCATCTAAATGGAAAATGGGTACAAGACACGTGGCCTGCCAGACTTCAACATTTACATATCAACTTGAAGGAGATGTTAGCAGTCCAATTTGCATTGATGGCTTTCAAGGATTTACTTCTTCCAGGGCAGGTGTTGATTCAAACAGACAACACAACTGTCATGTGGTACATCAACAAGCAAGGGGGGACACATTCATACCCTCTATGCAGACAAGCAATGATGTTGTGGGAGACGGCTCTCAGTTTACAGTTAAATCTTCAGGCAAGGTTTCTGCCAGGAGCACAGAACTCCTTAGCAGATGTGTTGAGCAGACAAATAATGGATCCCCACGAGTGGAAATTGGATCCTCATGTATTTCAAAAATTGACAGTGTTATGGGGAACTCCAGACATAGATCTGTTCGCTTCTCCACTAAATTACCAGTTGCCAAAGTTTTGCACAAAAAGGTTTCATCCCACAGCTTGGAAAGTGGATGCTCTATCATTCAATTGGAGCAATCTTCACGTCTATGCCTTTCCTCCACTGCCTCTCCTCCCAAAGGTACTTCTAAAGGTCAGACAAGACAAGCCAACCATGATTTTAATAGCTCCGGATTGGCCTCGACAGCACTGGTACCCATTACTAAGATGTTTGGTACGAGAGCCTCCATGGCCTTTACCTTTGATACCACACCTGCTGTCTCAGGAGAACAGTCACTTACTCAATGTCAAACTTCAGTCTCTGCATCTAACAGCCTGGCATATTCTGTTCTAGACCCTGGAGGGTCTCAGCTACCACAACAAGTTTTGAATGTTATCTTGGAGGCCAGAAGGCCTAGTACAAGGAAAGTTTACGCTGATAAATGGAGGAGATTTTTATTTTGGTGTACAGCAAAGGGTTTTGATGTTTCCAAGCCTA
Organism: Protopterus annectens; assembly: GCF_019279795.1. NCBI lineage: Eukaryota > Metazoa > Chordata > Ceratodontiformes > Protopteridae > Protopterus > Protopterus annectens. Next base: position 98,734,428 of record NC_056749.1, on the reverse strand, counting down.
ATTTAAGTGCTTCTCTTCAATACCTGACTGAGTTACTGGACAAAGGCTTGTCCTTCTCCTCTATAAAGGTTCATGCTGCAGCCATTTCTGCTCACTATGACTGTGACCCACCATTATTTTCTCATCCTTGGTTTAAGCAATTCCTTAGAGGGGCAAAGAATATAAGACCCCCACGTAGAGCTCCTACTCCTGCTTGGGATCTCAATTTTGTGTTGGAGAAACTCACTCTACAACCTTTTGAGCCTGCAGCTACTGCCGAATTGAAATATTTATCATGGAAGACTGCTTTTTTGTTGGCCATTACCTCTGCGAGAAGGGTTTCTGAATTACAGGCCCTTATGGCAGTTGAGCCTTTCTTAATTTTTCATAAGGATAGAGTATCTTTCGCGTACTAACCCTTCCTTTATGCCTAAAGTGGTTTCTAGTGTGGCTTTAAACCAAACTATTCATTTGCCTACTTTTTATGCAAACCCTCAAAATAAAGGGGAAAGATTTTGCACACTTTGGATGTACACAGGCAGTTGAGATATTATTTGAGCAGAACTAAAGGGTTCAGGCAGTCTCAGCAGTTGTTTGTTTCTTTTGCTTTGGGTTCTCAGGGCAAACCTGTTTCAAAACAAACTATTTCTAAGTGGATTGGTTTTTGTATTGCATTCTGTTACTCCCATCATGGTAAGGAGGTTCCAGCTGGGATCAGGCCTCATTCCACTAGGGCTACTGCCACTTCTACAGCCTTTTTAGGGGGTGGCTACTAAAGATATTTTGGAAGCAGCTACTTGGAGTTCAGTGCATACTTTTTCTAAGCATTACCACCTTCCACTTTACTCTAAATCTAGGGCTGGATTTGCCACTGCAATTTTACAGGGCATTTTGGCAGCCCCCAATGCTTTATAATTTTGCCATCCTCCCTTACCTCTGCTTTGGGATTCTACCCATATGTAAGGACTGCAGCAATGTGAGATGAAGAACATAGTACAGTTTTGTACCTACCATAAATGTAGATGTTCGAAGATCCACATTGCTGCAGTCCAGTTAACCCTCCCTCCTTCCCCTCTGTAGTTTGGGGTGGTTATGTGTTTTGGATTGTAAATATTGTACATATTGTAAATATTGTTAGCACAGGGGTGGTTGGATGTTCTTTTCTGTTTTTTGGCTATGGCCTTTCTTTTTGGGGGCCTTCTGACATCTGGGGCAAGAAAAGACTGAGGATATGACGTCGGTCATGCGCTTTTGTACCCTGACGTCATGATGTCAGTTCTAAGCGCCTTGACCGACGTCAGCCTAATACTTTGGTATTCGGGCCGACCGAGGACAGCGGACTACCCATATGTAAGGACTGCAGCAATGTGGATCTTCGAACATCTACATTTATGGTAGGTACAAAACTGTACTTTTTCATTTTCTTCTTTTAGTAGTTCCTCCTCAGATTGTCACAAGTGCTGAAATTCTTTGAAGATGGTAGACCATGTCAACAAAATAAGGCTTTATATCCTGAAACATGCTAATCAGGATAAGCAGCTAATGCTCACCTTTTCTGTGGAAGCTGGACCTTGAAACAATTCAATCCAGTGTGTATTCTGCCTTGCATCCTTTTCTTCTCAGATAATCTTTGATTTGAGAAATGGGGCAGATTAAGAAATTACTGACAACAGAACTTCTTCAGAAGCTCTGAACAGGGCCATGGAGAAGTTTGTTGTTTGTGTGTGAAAGATGTGACTAGAAATGACAACCAAATGCCCAAGAAACACAGAATAAGTGTAAAAGTGACGATGTTTGTTGTTTCTGTTATACAAATCATGCTACGTTTATGAGTAGGCAACATCAGGGCAGGAGAACATCACTTGTTCCACAAAACAAGCACATGCTAAACAGAACTAAAACCTCATTTTGTTCAGCGTGTATGAGTGCCTGGGTTTATGTTTGAGAATGAGGGAGGTTGGCTGTGATATTCAGCACCTCTAATCCAGTCCAGACAATTACAACAGTATAGACAAAGACATCTGATATAGAGGGTTTATTATTTGATGATATCAGTGTTTTGGGATTCAGGCTAGCTTACATCAAGTTATGATAACATATGAAAACAATAAATTATTTCTACTCAATTCTGTTGGAATGCCAGCTGATCCTTTCTTCAGTTCTACAGCTTTATTGCATCAATGGCATTTTACAGATAAAAGCTTTCACATCTGATACATAAAAGTGCATTTCAATATTTTTTTCCTGAATAGAAAAGCTGTTATAAGCATGTCTATCTGCATGACAAAGGCTCATGCTTTTGCATGCCACTGCCCACCAAAGGAACTCTGTCTGTAGGCAAGGTATGATAGGAACCTTTGATTATAGGTCCTGAGAATGTTGGCACTAATCTATCCCTCCAGCATGTCCTATTTATTGTTGTGGTGAGTTTTAGCTCGAGGGTATATGGTTTTCTTTAGGTGGATCATGTCCATCAATTCTGGGCTGGACATGGCCTTGTATGTCAGGTAGAGATCACCTCTGAGTAGGCAGTATGCAACCATGAACAGCTGGAGTTTCTTCAGTCTAGCTGCATAGGGCATCTGCTTGAGGCCAGTGATCCTCTTGGTGAGGTCCTTCTGTGGTCTTTCCAGTTGTTGTAGGTGTCTTGTAAGGTACATCCCAAATGGGGCATTGTACTTTATGATGGGTCCGATGACCGATGCATAGAGGAACCCAATGATCTCTTTCGATCTGATGCAAACCCTTTTGTGATTAAGTGGGCCACATAGAAGGATTTTCTAAACACGTTGGCAATGTGATTATCAAAGGAGAGGTTACTATCTACTTGGGTCCCCAGATCCCTTATTAAGTCTTCCGTATTTAGGGGGCTACCACCTATGTGGTAGTTTGTGGGTACTTTGTTTTTTCTAAAGGGGATGACTATGCACTTTTTGGCATTTAGCTTGAGGCCATGGTTTTGACACCTGGTATCTGTCTCAGTGAGACCCTTTTGGAGGATGTCTGTGTCAGCCAGAGAGTCAATTATAGCCCCTAGTTTGCAGTCGTCTGCAAACTTGGTCAGCCATAGTCCTATGCTTGCCTGTACGTCTGAGAAGTATATGCCGAACAGGAGGGGTACTAGGACTGAGCCCTAGGGAATGCCACTTGTAACCGGTTTAGAGTCAGACCTAGCTCCTGCAACTCTTACCATGTGGGTTATGTCCATGAGTCAGTTGGCACCCCATCTCGTGACATAGGGATGTATGTTCAGGCTGGTGAGCTTATCTAGAATACCTGAGTGGGGAATGGTGTCGAAGGCCTTTGCGAGGTCTAGGTAGGCTGTGTGTACCACCTTTCCCTCATCTATAGCCTTGGTAACTGTCTCAAAGAAGTCCACCAGGTTTAGAAGGCATGGTCTGCCCTTAACAAAGCCAAACTGGGTAGGGTCCAGTGTTTGGAGGTTCCCAATGTCTCTTTTAATGAGATCCATGATGATGCGCTCCATAGCTTTGCAGACCAAGCTAGTCAGGCATATAGGGCGATAGTTCCCGGGGTCCATTGTGGCTTCACGTTTGTGGAGTGGAATAACCGTTGCTGTGCGCCACTCTGTGGGCAGGTAGCCTGTGGAGAGGCTGAGTTTAAACAGTATGTTTAGGTGAGGGGTTAGTTCATCTTTCAGCTCATGTAGGATGCAGCCTGGGACACCGTCCGGTCCCATTGATGCTGTGTTTTTGGCTTTGGAGAGGGCTGTTTTAACCTGAGTGTCTGTGATTTCAGGGGCACTACCTTCATCTGGTATAGTTATGGGCCCTTTTGGGGGTGAGAGGGGGGTGAAGTTTGCACTGAACCTGTCTGCCAGGATGTTGGCTATATCGGTCGGTTCAGTGTATTTTGTGCCATTCCGCACTAACTCCGAGCAGATCTGAGAATTGCCACTGATTCTTGATATCACTAAAAAATGCCTTGTGGTGACCTTTGGAGTCCATGGCAAATTTTCTTTCGAAGCTAGCCTTGGTTGATTTTATGAGGGAATGTATTTTCTTGCTGATACTGATCAGGGATGTCTTCCCTTCTTGGGATTTTACTCTTTTCTGTACTAGTTTCCTCCTTCTATTGTATAGCGTGTTTATGGCAGGGGTCCACCAGACTGGTTTCTTTTTCTTGGAGGACTGAATCTTGGTTTTGTTTGGGACAGCATGATCCATGCATTTTTGTAGGTGCCCACAGAGTGCATTTGTAAAGGATTTTGCAGCTTGGACAGCATTATCCTTTAGCATGGGGGCTTTGAAACTTCCCACCTCAGTCTTAAGTAATGTGAAGTTTGCTTTTGAAAAGTTTTTCACTGTGGTTTCTTTGAAATGGAGTGGTGGCAGAATGTGGATATCCAGAGTGATTAGTTTATGGTCAGATCTAACCAGCAAGGGGTTGACCTCCGGTGTGGAACACCGGTTGCCCATGTTGGTGATGACCAGGTCAAAAATGTTGGGCAAGGGAGTTTGTACTGGAGTAGTTCACCCAGTTAATGTTTGACTAATTGAAATCACCCAATATCAGGGTGTTTGGTGAGAGAATGCCAGAGAAAATAGAATACTGTGAGGTACAATAATCTTTGACATCCCAACTCTTCTACCTTTTCTTTCTCCCCATTCCCATCACCACCATAACTAAACTTCTCCTCAAACTGAAACCTGGCTCATGTGCCCCTGATAGCTTACCCCCAGGATATCTCCAGATGTCAGCAAGATCCATTGCCTATCCCATCAGCAAACTTCTCAATGGGTCCCTCCAAGAGGCTTATGTTTCTACAATATTGAAAAAAGCATTTATTCTCCCATTCCATAAAGGTGGTAACAATGCAGATATATCTAACTTCAGACTCATTGCTATTTTCTCTCCTATCTCCAAAATTCTTGAGAAATGCAAACATCACCAACTTCTAGACATCTACTATTAAACAAACTTCTCTCCCCAACTCAGCATGGGTTCAGGCCTGGCCACAATACTACTACAACTCTTATTTCCTTTATGGACACTTTCAATCAAGCCAGAAATAATGGTAAATTTGTATCCTCTATTTTCCTTGATCTTTCAGAAGCATTTGATACAGTTTCCCATACCCTACTCCTCAGCAAACTCTCCAACCTTGGTATCTCCCCCTAAACCTAAACTGGTTTACAATCCACTAGATGGCTCAACTCTTTCTCTCAATTTCTTAACTTTTCTACAGGTGTACCCCAAGGCTTCATTTTAGGACTTCTACTATTCAGTATTTTTATAAATAACTTCCATACCAATCTTAAATAATCATCTATCCCTAAACCCAAACAAAATTAAATTATTATTAACCCTCAAGAAAAACCTCTCTGTCAACAAGACAAATTTCACCATTCACTCCCAAACCAACTCTACCATAGAGGTTGTCACCCTCACCAAATTGCTAGGAGTCATCCTCACTGAAAATCTGACATTTGACCTCCACATCCACAAAATCATCAAAAAAACAAGCTATAAGCTTGGCACCCTATACCGACAAAAATACTATCCTAACTGCTCTACTAAGCAAACTCCCACCTTAACCTTTCTCTTGCTGTCACTCCTCTGTGGTGCCCCTCTCCTCACCAGTATCCACTCCACCATAAAAAACAAGCTGGAATCATATTACGAGGTAGCCAAGTTTGCAACCAATGCAAAACACTCTTCCCATTAGTGCATTGCCTTAAAAATCACTTAACTGGCTAGAACTCCCACATAAGCTAACCTACCGGCAGCTCATCACAGCTCACAAAATCATTTACAAACCCTCAGACTGCCCTGCCCTCTCTTCTATCCTAACCCACTACCACACAAATAGACAACTTAGATCTGGAAATTAACTTCTTCTGCAAGTAGACATACTCAGACTTCCTGCTGGCGAGTTGCTACATTCCTTCTCTCTTGCCAAGCATTGGAACACTCTCCCACTAGCAATCAGAACCTTCAGTAGTATCTCATCCTTCAGAACATCTATACGGCATCACATCTCCACCCTATGGCAGTGTAAGTCAGCTCTCACCTATCCATAACTTAACATCTATACGGCATCAAATCTCCACCCAATGGCAGTGTAAGTCAGCTCTCACCTATCCATAACTTAACATCTATACGGCATCACATCTCCACCCTATGGCAGTATAAGTCAGTTCTCACCTATCCATAACTTAACATCTATATGGCATCACATCTCCACCCAATGGCAGTGCAAGTCAGCTCTCACCTATCCATAACTTAACATCTATACGGCATCACATCTCCACCCTATGGCAGTATAAGTCAACTCTCACCTATCCATAACTTAACTTCTATACGGCATCACATCTCCACCCTATGGCAGTGTAATTCAGCTCTCACCTATCCATAACTTAACTTCTATACGGCATCACATCTCCACCCTATGGCAGTATAAGTCAGCTCTCACCTATCCATAACTTAACTTCTATATGGCATCACATCTCCACCCTATGGCAGTGTAAGTCAGCTCTCACCTATCCATAACTTAACATCTATATGGCATCACATCTCCACCCTATGGCAGTGTAATTCAGCTCTCACCTATCCATAACTTAACTTCTATACGGCATCACATCTCCACCCTACGGCAGTGTAAGTCAGCTCTCACCTATCCATAACCTAACTATCCATTCTCTAAGTTTGTTCCTACTCAAATTTACATCCTTACCCTTGCAAACTTTCTTTTTCTCTAGTCAAAACAATTTATCTCCGTTTCCTCTAGCCACACTCACCCTTTCACCTATCCACACCTTCTTTCCACTCTGCTGCCTATAACACCAAAACACCTTCAGTGTACTGCCAAGATATAATTTTCTTCAGTATATTACCCTTAGAGTACAATAATTTAATCACTTTACAAGTTTGTGACTCTTAACCACTAAAAATCTGTACATATCAGGCATTTACACACTTTCGACTTTTGTATATTACTGTCTGTTTTGTAATGTTACTTGTATATTCTAATTGCTTTATTTTATATTTTGTGTATTGTTATACTGTGGAGCTTTTCTCCCCAGGGTTCTTTTGAACCAGTGGCCTTTCCCTGTAAACAAATGCCAATAAATAAATAAACAAACAAACAAATAAATAAATAAATAATATGCACGTCTCCATTTTCATACATTCAGTCTGCTATACTGGGACTCACACTTCACAGTCTTGGAATTTAAAACTGTTGCCGATCTCACCATGTTTACTCCTCTCTACTGCTATGAATTCCCCAGTTGCATGATACCTATGCCACAGACACTCATGCCTAGGATGATGTGTCCACCAGCAGTATGGTCACATTATCGTAGCATCACCCCTTTGAGCACACTGCCAATGGCACTCACATCTCTGATTCTATGTAAACTTCATTTCCTTATCCCAGCATCTCCTCTAATTGCATCGCAATGTCACGTATGCAGTTGTATGATCCCTCATCCTGTCATCAACTCATATTAAAGTGCCACAGGCCCCTATGTTTTCTATGACAGATGCATTAGCACCTTAGCCCATAATGTCACACTACAATGCTTCAAGCAGTTGTGCTACACAAGCCAGATATACAATCTCTTTCACCCACCATCAGTCTCTATTATGCTGTTATGGGCAGTCATGTCTGTAATGTCATGTATGCTGGGCTGCATGAGCTCCTCATGCTGTCTTCACCCCAGAGTGCATGGTCAAAGGCATGTGAATCTGTAATGCTATATACATCAAGTACACTTTCCTCAATGTATCAGTTCCCCAAATTATACCACTACATGCACTCTGGTGATATCATACATGCCTGATATGCAGTCTTTTCACACTGCTCTGTACTGTCACAGCAATCATGTCTGTGATTTTATACATACCAAATGTAGGACCCGGAGTCATCATCCCAAATGACACCACCACAGGTACTCATGATTTAGATGTTACACACTGCAGGTATGTAGTCTCCTTACCTTACCATTACCCCAGAATTACACCATCATGGGTACTCATGTCTGTGATGTTATACATACCAAATGTAGGACATGGAGTCATCATCCCAAATGGCACCACTGCAGGTACTCATGTCTTAGATGTTATACATGCCAGATATGTAGTCTCCTTAGCTTACCATTGCCCCAAAATTACACCAGCACATGTACTCATGTCTGTGATGTCATACATGCCAGCTATGCAATCTCCTTGGCTTATCACCTCAAAATATGCAATTGCAGGAAGCCATTATAGCGATTTTATAAATACCATATTATATATATATATATATATATATATATATATATATATATATATATATATATATATATATATATATATATATATATATATGGGAACACTACTAAATCTCGAACGTTTGAAATCTCGAATTTCAAATGCTCGAGACCATGTAGCCGAAATCGCACATTACCGAAAGACTAGAAGCACGAAATTCAAAATCCCGATGGTAAGGGATTTTGAGTTAGCACTTCTGGTGTTGCGGTTCAGGTAAGTATGTGTGTGTAAGTGTGTTTGTGAGGGGCTTTAGTGTGTGTGTGTGTGTGTGTGTGTGTGTGTGTGTGTGTGTGTGTGTGTGTGTGTGTGTGTGTGTGAGGGGCTATAATGTGTGGGTGTGAGTTTGCCTTGTGTGCATGTCTGTGCGATCTCGGAGTTAGAATATTAAAGTCGGGGGGTGTGGGGGGCATAGCCCCCCACATGGAGGGGTGCAGGGGGGCGAAGCCCCCCTGCTAATCTTTAGTGTAGGGTGGTTTGTTTGGTTATGGGGGGAGGCTGTGTATATGTTTGTGTGTGCTTTGTGTATGTAGTACTTTCACGATTTTGAATTTTGCACTTTTAAAATGTCGGTAATGTGTGGTTTAGGGATTTTAGTCTCGGTATTGTGGGCTTCGGGAGTGTGTAGTTTCGGTATTACGTAGTGATTCCATATATTTACACACTCACACATATTATATATATATATATATATATATATATATATATATATATACATAGATATATATATATATATATATATATATATATATATATATATAGATATATATATATATATATATATATATAGATATATATATATATATATATATATATATATATATATATATAGATATAGATATATATATATATATATATATATATATATATATATATATATATATATATATATATATATATATATATATATATATATATATATATACACACACATATATATATGTATATATATATATATATATATATATATATATATATATATATATATATATATACACTCCCAAAGGTATCACGCCCCAAAATTGTGCTATCACAAATACTCATGTCTGTGATTTTATGTCAGCCGTATGTTCTCTTTATACAAAATGACACTGTCACAAGCACTCATATTTGTGATGTTATCTGCACAGGCTGTACAATGGCCTTTTCTCCCCTTTATCACCCCCAAAAATTAGATTAAAAGGAAGGTTAGCAGGAAGGTTATCATTGAGGTTCTTTTAAATTGAACAGATCCTACAAATGCTTTCAAATGTCATCCTTTTTACAATATTCCACATCAGACAATGTACAGTATACATTTCTAACTGAGGCTAGACACTCGACACTCTTCAATCACAGTCACACGATACATCAATGGAACAGACTGGCACCACTGAAAAAAGTTTAAAAGTATGTGCTGTTGTACATACAAGAATACTCAGAGGTAAGCAAACTGTGCAGTGAAATGTACCTTAGCAGCAGACAGGCATTTATCCAGTTCTACTTACAGACAAGCTGAACAGGGTATATTGGGGACAGTTACAAAACAGGTAGAGACAGTAAAGTATTTCAAACAATTAACATACATTTTATTTTATTTATTTATTTTTTTAATTTACCTGTTTTGGCCTCCTGTAGTATGTTTATCATTGGCTGTATTTCAAGGACTCACTTTCTAATCAGGCTAAGGTATCCGGCTTGTCCTCTCAGACCAGGAATGTTCTTGTTGAGAAGAGTGTGAAAGGAAATAGGCCACTGTCCTGAAGCTAGTGGCCATGAAAAACAGTTTGCCCTTGCTGTAGTGTCAGTGCTTCACATAAATTTTTTTTTTTGCATCTGTAATGCCCTACCTTCCAGCTATATGACATGGGTGATGTGGTGGGGTGGAGTAAAATACTGGCCTAAAAAAGCATGCATACTTCCAGTTCTGTGCTAATATCCAGCTACACCACAGGCTAGTTCTGTGCACCTTAGCTGCTCTTCAGTTGACCTCTGCCAGATGTCATTAGTGATGTGGACCTGTCCACCCGCTCCCAAATGAACAAATGGCATTAGTTACTCACTATAAGCCACCCCTGTCTGTCATCATGCATTATCTAGGCTGCACTCAGCGGTTAACCCCTCTATAACATGAAGCTAGCCAAGCTGGTAGAAATACTAGGTAAAGGTGATGCATGCAGAGTAAATGTTCAAAAGGTGCCATTTTTTTCTACACAGACAGAATAACTTCAAATGTACAGGTTTCTCGGAGATGATGTAGTGTCGAACTGTTACATAAGTTGTGAAAGGTACAGAAAGTGGGATTTACCTGGTTCCGCTCCAAAGCACTCTACTTTCTATAGGAAAGCAGACTCCCTCCTTTACCCCAAATGGAAAGGGGATTTCACCTACCCCATACTTAAATACAATAACTCCAAGGTTGTGCAGCTGGGCAGCAAAGAGGAACACTGGGCAAGGCTAATGATGCATCCAGCAATACCACATTTATTGTTTCAGTATTTCACTCAGACTAAGTTAAACACGTCTCAAATTCCTAAGTTCTTACAAACTCAGCAATGGCTTAGAGCTCTGAGTCACAGTTAAAACAAATATTTTATGTTAAATATGCAAAGCAGCTTTTTAATAAGCAAAACATCTTTTTGGTTTCTTTGTTTAAAATTAAATAATTTTCTCGTAATTATGCTGGTTAACCATGGCAGAGAATACTGCAAATTCAGCCCTGTGATTAACCTGTACTGTAACAGTAGTGATGTGTGTGCTCTGCCTTTGAAGCACAAGTCAAGGCAATGTAACAGCAGTGATGTGTGTGCTCTGCCTTTGAAGCATGAGTCACGGCACTGTAACAGCAGTGATGTGTGTGCTCTGCCTTTGAAGCATGAGTCACGGCACTGTAACAGCAGTGATGTGTGTGTGCTCTGCCTTTGAAGCACGAGTCACGGCACTGTAACAGCAGTGATGTGTGTGCTCTGCCTTTGAAGCACGAGTCAAGGCACTGTAACAGTAGTGATGTCTGTGCTCTGCCTTTGAAGCACGAGTCAAGGCACTGTAACAGTAGTGATGTCTGTGCTCTGCCTTTGAAGCACAAGTCAGGGCACTGTAACAGTAGTGATGTGTGTGCTCTGCCTTTGAAGCACGAGTCAAGGCACTGTAACAGTAGTGATGTGTGTGCTCTGCCTTCGACGTACGAGTCAAGGCACTGTAACAGTAGTGATGTGTGTGCTCTGCCTTTGAAGCACGAGTCAAGACACTGTAACAGTAGTGATGTGTGTGCTCTGCCTTTGACGTACGAGTCAAGGCACTGTAACAGTAGTGATGTGTGTGCTCTGCCTTTGAAGCACGAGTCAAGACACTGTAACAGTAGTGATGTGTGTGCTCTGCCTTTGAAGTACGAGTCAAGGCACTGTAACAGCAGTGATGTGTGTGCTCTGCCTTTGAAGCACGAGTCAAGGCACTGTAACAGTAGTGATGTATGTGCTCTGCCTTTGAAGTACGAGTTAAGGCACTGTAACAGCAGTGATGTGTGTGCTCTGCCTTTGAAGCACGAGTCAAGGCACTGTAACAGCAGTGATGTGTGTGTTCTGCCTTTGAAGCACGAGTCAGGGCACTGTAACAGTAGTGATGTGTGTGCTCTGCCTTTGAAGCACGAGTCAAGGCACTGTAACAGTAGTGATGTCTGTGCTCTGCCTTTGAAGCACAAGTCAGGGCACTGTAACAGTAGTGATGTGTGTGCTCTGCCTTTGAAGCACGAGTCAAGGCACTGTAACAGTAGTGATGTGTGTGCTCTGCCTTCGACGTACGAGTCAAGGCACTGTAACAGCAGTGATGTGTGTGTTCTGCCTTTGAAGCACGAGTCAGGGCACTGTAACAGTAGCGATGTGTGTGTTCTGCCTCGGAAGCACAAGTCACGGCACTGTAACAGCGGTGATGTGTGTGCTCTGCCTTTGAAGCACGGGTCAAGGCACTGTAACAGTAGTGATGTGTGTGCTCTGCCTTTGAAGCACACGTCAAGGCACTGTAACAGCAGTGATGCATGTGCTCTGCCTTTGAAGCATGAGTCACGGCACTGTAACAGTAGTGATGTGTGTGCTCTGCCTTTGAAGCACAAGTCAAGGCACTGTAACAGTAGTGATGTGTGTGCTCTGCCTTTGAAGCACACGTCACGGCACTGTAACAGTGGTGATGTGTGTGCGCTGCCTTTGAAGTACAAGTCACGGCACTGTAACAGTAGTGATATGTGTGCTCTGCCTTTGAAGCAAGAGTCAAGGCATCAAGGTACTGTAACAGTAGTGATGTGTGTGCTCTGCCTTTGAAGAACAAGTCAAGGCACTGTAACAGTAGTGATGTGTGTGCTCTGCCTTTGAAGCACGAGTCAAGGCACTGTAACAGTAGTGATGTGTGTACTCTGCCTTTGAAGAACGAGTCAAGGCACTGTAACAGTAGTGATGTGTGTGCTCTGCCTTTGAAGCACGAGTCAAGGCACTGTAACAGTAGTGATGTGTGTACTCTGCCTTTGAAGAACGAGTCAAGGCACTGTAACAGCAGTGATGTGTGTGCTCTGCCTTTGAAGCACAAGTCAAGGCACTGTAACAGTAGTGATGTGTGTGCTCTGGCTTTGAAGCACGAGTCAAGGCACTGTAACAGCAGTGATGTGTGTGCTCTGCCTTTGAAGCACGAGTCAAGGCACTGCAACAGTAGTGATGTGTGTGCTCTGCCTTTGAAGTACGAGTTAAGGCAGCCCACATAACAGACACTGCAGGCATGGACATTGTATCTTCTTGGTCTTTTCCTTTATAATACCTGCTCTTCTAATCACCCACTCAGTTCTACCACTCTTCTAGAAACTACCCTGCCTTCTTCCTTTACCGCCTTTAAATTTTCAAACTGTACTTTCATTGCGGTGGTACAGCGGTAGCATTGTTGCATCATAGCAAGAGGTTCTCCTGTTCGATTCTCGGCTGTAGTGCCTTCTGTGTGGAGTCTGCATGTCCTCCCCGCAATCGAGTGGCCTCCGAAAGACATGCGTGAATGGGTGTGCCTTCGCTGAAGGTTAGTCATCAGGCTGGCAACTCGGCACCATAAAAATCGACTGCCAATCATTAGCGGACTGGAGTTCTGCTGTGGTGACCCCTAACTGGAAAAAGCCAAAAAGACAAACAACAACAACTCTCATCTTCCATGATAATCTGTTTTAAAACTTTATCTGTCCAATATGTACATAACTGCAATTTTCTGTTATTTCACTGATGTATTTAAATGTCTTTGACCCAGGATGAAGCTGAAAACTGTCCACTGTGATCAGTGTTCTACATGAGTTAACAAATCAGATCAAATAAGTATAGCATGACCAGTGCTGTGGGTACAAAAGATTTCACGCTAATGGAGATACTTTTGAAGAAATGTAAAATTAATAAGATTTAACTTGACAAGTTGGAGTCTGTCCAGTTACATTTCATCAGCATGTAGGATGCCACTTTGTCCCATTTTGTTGGCTTTTTCCTTCGGAGTGATGGGTACCATGGGTTACTTAAGCACATTGGCTTAGTTGGTTCACAGGTATCCAGGTGATCACCTGGAAAGTAAGGAACAGCATGCCATCAGAATACTAACAAAGTTGGGCAAATGAGGATGCATACAGGGAGCAACGTGAAGGGAACAGGGTGACAAGACAGATTTATTTTAATATAAAGATCTGCATTTTTAAGCAGCATACTTAAAAGAAGAAGAGAAAAGAAAAGAAAGTAAGCATGGCACAAATAAACACTTGCTTGTGCTCTTAATTAGCCAAGACATATGACTCTAACTGGATATTAAGGATTATATATTTAATGGCTGATTAACTTTTCTTAACTGGAGAGGTTAACTGATCCAAAAAAGAACCACTTCAGCCACAACAGCGGGTTTTACACAAACATTTGCATTGATGCCTGGGAACTTTTGAGCCTGTAGTCTAAGTATCCATTTCAGCTCCAGGTTTTCCAAATACATGTTCAAATCACCGCCCCAGGGTTCACCTTTACATATTGCAACATCCTAAGGGAGAACATGTGTTGTAAATTCTCTTACATATGTTTTGCGAGGGCATTCTTAACATTACATGTCCTGATATCAAAAAGATGTCTCAAAATCCTATCTTTAAATTTCTATACAGTTTTCCCTACATAGAAGCAGGAGCAGGCTCTGCACATGGCCAAATATATCACATTTTGTGTCTGACAATATGCATGGAACTTGGGCTTAAATGTAAATCAAATCCTGGATGTTAGAACTGTTGTTCCCGGTTAATAACAGAGCAAGTTTTACATCTAAGACAAGGGAAACTTCCTAGTGTCTCAGAGGAGTTCCCCTGGGACTGTGATCTCGACTCACATAATAGCTGCTTTAAGTTCTTGGAGTTTCTAAAACCCAAATCCGGTTTACTACCCACAATTTCAGCTGATCTGGCATCTGTGATTAGTAGACTCCAATTTTTAGTTATGATGTCGGAGACCAAGTTACTATCATTGGTATAAATGGTGCAGAATCTTAAGCCATTCTGTCTATTCATCCTTCTCAATTTTCTTCCCTCATATAAAGGGACCTGATCTGCTGAAAAATAAGGTCTGGCTGTGGTATTCCTATTACTTAAGATTTGTTGAGTTATCAAGTTTAAAGATTACTTGTTGTACCCCCCTGCCCTCAAACTGGGCTCGTAGTTGCTCCATATTTCTAATACAGTCATCTTTCATTATACAGCTCTAGACATCCTTGTAAGCTGTCCCTTGATAACATTAGTGAAAACATAGCTCGGGTGCATACTTTCATATATCGGTAAGCTATTCTTCCAAAAGGCTTTCTTAAAAATGGTGCTATCAATATTCCCCATCTTGGTTTTATACAGCCTCACATTTAAAAAAAAAAATGGAGGAAGCAGTGTGTGTAAAAGTCAGAAAGCTGGTAGTATTATTAATAAAAATCAAGAATTGCTCTAAATCACTCTCATTACCAGCCCACAGAATAAATACATCATCTACAAAATGCTGATACAGCTTAATGTAACCTGAATATGTGGCATTGTTCAAAATGAACTTCTCTTCCCGTAATGCATCACCAAATTGGCATACGAATTAACACATGGGGTGCCCGTGGTGACACCCCATTGCTGTAAGCAGGCCTCCTGTTCAAACAAAGGCATTATATTCTCCAATATAATTTCTAGGAGTGTAAAAATGAGCATAATCATATCACCTTTATAAACACCTGTGATGCTAGGCTTAAAATGCCCCACAAAGACAGTCAGCGTACTACTAACCCTTGATCTTAGTTTTATTTTCTTGCCATTTTCTCCAGCTTTATCTCTTTTTCGTTAGAGTTTTGATAGCGTGTGATAACCAATGTATCTGTCTGGTTTTGACACTTCTCTTATAGGGGCTGGGATATTTAGTGTGTCAAGGAAGAGTGCGTTGAAAGTAAGAACAGCTTTATTAAGTGTTAATGTGTGCAGGAAAGACTGATTAAGGGATTTAAGAACACTGTTAAAGTCCTACAGTTGTGTGATTCCTTATACTGCTATTGTTTGGTATTGTGGGTATTTATTCCACAGACACAGGTGGGATGATGGTTGCCGAGGGAATCAGGTGGTGAGGAGTACAGAAGATTTGAGACCAAGGATCCATCGGTATTTTTAAAGATTATAAGATGCATAAATCTATATAGGATAATATTAACAGAGGGGAGTCACCTACAAGGTTTTGACATCTCCAAGAATAATGGTTTCAAAGTTATGTTTTACCATAACGTTCCATCTGTGTTGTAGATCTTTGTTCATTCATTACTATTAGGACCTCGGTTCCGTCCTCGGAACCGATACGGCTGTTTCCAAGCTCGCGCCAGCCAAAAACTCTCAGCTAAGACCTACCCACAATGCCCCTCTCCTAGTTACTCCAGATCAAGTTTGCCCACCCCTAGATAATACGCGTAGTAATAGAAAAAATAGTAGAAGGCTCTGTCTGAGCAAATACCCTAACTAGGACTTCCTAAAGTTTACCAGGAGTCCAGGCAGGAGGAAGGAGGGCATGAAGTAATGAATGAACAAAGATCTACAACACAGATGGAACATTATGGTAAGACATAACTTCTTTATCTGATATTGTAAATTCTTGTTTATTAATTACTATTAGGACCGAGTCCCCAGCTACTTGAGTCCTGTGTGGCCCTAAGGAAGGATATTCCTGAGCACCACAGAAGCAAAAGATGCTCATCCCCTGGAGGCCAAATCCAATTTGTAATGACAGATAAAGGTATGAGGTCTTGCCCAAGTGGCTCCTGAGCAGATATCTTCCATAGAGGCTCTGGAATGAAATGCTACAGAAGTAGCCATAGATCTGGTAGAATGAGCCTTTATTCTGGAAGGTAAAGATAGCTTATTCTGCTGGTAGATAAAGGTAATGATGTTTCTAAGCCAGGAGGAAAAAGTCACTTTGGAAACAGGTTTACCCAATCTGGGTCCTCCAAAGGCCACAAAAAACTGATCTGTTTTCCTGAAAGATTTAGTCCTGTCCAAATAACAACGAAGCTGCCAGTGCACATCAAGGGTGTGCAAAAGGTACCCCCCTCTATTAAAAGGTTGAGGGAAGAAAACCGGCAGGTCAGTACATTGGTTAATGGAAAAAAAACAGAAATCACCTTGGGCAAGAAAGAAGGGTCATGACGAAAGGACACCCTATCCATGTGGAGGATCAAGTAAGGTCTCTTGACACTCGAGGCCTGCAGCTGACACTCAAGGCCTGCAGCTCACATACTCTTCTCATTGAGGTAAGTGCTACTAGAAGTAAGGTTTTCCATAACAACAATTTTAAATCACATGAATCAAAGGGCTCGAAAGGAGGACCTGTGAGAGACTGAAGTACCACAGTCAAGTCCCAGTGTTCTAAGGGAGGCTTGACCGGACGTTTAACATGTAATACTCCTTTCAAAAATGTCTTGCATAGGCGGTGTGACATAATCAAAGAATTATCAAGCCCATTATGAAAATTGTCGATAGCTGCTAAACGTACAGTGATTGTCGATCCTGAGGCTCCTGCATGCAAAAGAGTAGTCAGGTATTGTAGGATCTTTTGAACAGGCATAGAAAAAGGGTCTAAGTTCTGATCTTTGGCCCAAATAGAGAACCTAGTCCATTTACTAGAATAAACTTTCCTGGTGGAAGGTTTGTGTGAAGCCAGAAGAATTTCACGAACAGGAGATGGGATGTCAGGCAGCTTAGCAATCATTGGAAGTAGGGGAACCAAGCTGTGAGCTTGAGACTGTGCAGGTTCGGATGAATCAGTCCCTGAGGATGAGATAACAGGTCTTGGGAATGATCCAGGAACCACAGGCTGTGAATCAGATGAGGCCATAGAAACGGGAACCAGATTTGACAGGGCCAGTAGGGGGCAATGAGGATCACTTTGCTTTTCAACCTCTGAGCTTTCTGGAAAAATTTTGGAATGAGGGGAAACGGAGGAAAGGCATACAGAAGACCCGGGGGCCAATTGTGCATTAGAGCGTCCCTCGGTGGTACCCCCAGAGGGAGAGATCAGGGCAAAGTAGCTTCTGCATTTGTAGTTTAGGGGGGAAGCAAACAGGTCGCAGCAAGGCTTGCCCCAGCGTTGGAAGATCCGATCCGCTGTTACAAGGTTGAGGGACCACTCATGAGGCATCAGGATGTTCCTGCTCAAGATTGTCCGAAATAAGGTTGGAACTCCTGGGAATGTGTGTTGCTATAAGAAAGCAGTTGGAAACTATCGCCCAGTGCCAAATCCTCATGGCTTCCCGACACAGAGGGTAAGACCTCTGACACAGAGGGTAAGACCTGGTTCTGCCTTGCTTGTTGATATACCAGACGACTGACATGTTGTCTGACTGAATTGCAATAGTCCCAGAGGGTAGGGATGCATGGAACGCTTGCAACGCTAAGAGAACTGCCCTCAGTTCCAGGGCATTTATGTGCAAATTGGCCTCTATGGAGAACCAGGTGCCTTGGACAGTGTTTCCTTGGAAATGCCCCACCACCTTAACAGGGAAGCGCCCATGGTCACCGTGGCTGTGGGCTGAGGAAGACTGAATGGCCGACACCAAATATTCGTTTGTGGCTTCATCCACCATAGCATTTCTTCCTTGCAACAGTTTGTAAGACGTATCATTTGGTCGAGTGGGTGAGTTAGCAATGACCATTGTGCGGAAAGGAGCCACTGCAGGATTCTCATGTGCAGTCTCGCCAGTGGTACTAACATAATGGCAGCCGCCATGGAGCCTAAGAGTTGCAGTACAAGATGTGCTGGTACATTGGTCTGAGGAAGAAGGTCTTGGATTTGTTGTCTTATTTTTGAAAGCCTGTGAGGATGAGAGAAGCTTGACAGGATGTTGGGTCGAAGACCGCTCCAATAAATTCCAGTGTCTTCATTGGGGACATTTGAGATTTGTCTTTGTTGATTGTAATCCCCAAGCAGAGAACGAGACCTTGAGTGTATGAGAGGTTGCAGACTAGAAGATTCATGGTCGCAGCACTAAGGAGCAAATCGTCTCGATAGGGAAACACCTGGAATCCTTGTAGTCAAAGATGAGCTACCACAAGTGTCATACATTTGGTGTACACTCAGGGGGGCTGTCAAGAGACTGAATGACAATACCCTGAACTGGTAGTGATTAGCTCACAGCCGGAAGCGGAAAAAGCTCCAGGAGCCGTGATCCATCTTTATGTAGTAGTACGTGTCCTGGAGGTCTATAGAGGTCCCTCCCTAGGAAAGGAAGGATGGACTGTACCGTGACCATCTGGAATTTCTGAGGTTTGACAAATTTGTTCAATAGGCTGAGATCCAGGATTGGTCTCCAGTCCCCTGTCTTTTTTGGCACTAAAAAGAACCTTGAGTAAAACCCAGATCCTGTCTGGTCTGGTGGGACTGGTTGGATGACTCTTTTCCTTAGCAGTTTTTCTATTTCTAAGGCTACTATTTCCCTCTGATTGGGTGGTACATCGGGGATTCATTTGATGGGTTTGGGAGTTAAATTTAATGGTATTTGGTAGCCTCTGGATATTATTCTCTGCACCCAAACATCGGTAGTAATAAGATGCCAGGCTGGTAGATGCAGAGAAAAATGACCACTGACTGCTTCCAGAAGAAAGCAATCGGGCCACTGCTCAGGAGCACTGATACGGTCTGCCAGAGAAAGAATCTCTAGTGCCCTGGTTTCACGGACCCCCTCTACCACGAAAGGGGTGTCTTCCATATGAGTTGCCCCCTCTGCCCCAGGGGATTGTTCACCACGAGTATCACGAAAAAGATCCTTGGGATTTCTTGAGCCACATTTTTCCTCCTTTCTGGTTCCTGGAGTAGGACCTCTGGGGACTGGAAAAGCATATGCCCACAGCAGACAAGGTCTTTCCATCTTTCTCACTACGTGCAAGTGTGCCTCGTACTTTGGGTCCAAAAAGTGCAGATTCGTCGAAAGGTGCACTGATGAAGGAAGATTTAAAGGGGTCTGCAAAGTCACACAACTGCATCCAAACATTACGTCTCATAACAATGCCTGATGCGGCAGCTCGAGCTGCCCCTCGGTGGTGTGAGATATCAAATGCATCGAGGAGTTTGAGATGGATTCAAGGGTAGCTAGCTACGAGGTGACAGTATCACTCACCTCATCAGGCAGTGCCCCCACCAAAGAGGAAGACATTTCAGAGATTAAGTCTCTTTGGAGGTGAGTAAAGTGTGCCAGATAGTTCAGCGACCGAATGGCGAAGGTCACTGAAGCATAGGTCCACTTTCCTAGTCTGTCCATGGTTCGGGACTCCCTGTTTGGAGGATGGACAGTGGAACTATCTTCTGCCAGTTCCCTCTTGGTGGCCACCGCCACAACCATAGAATCAACTGCTAACTGCTTGGACCAGTGGGGCTGGTCTTCAGGTGTAGATAATATTTTGTCTAGCCTCTGGGGGACAGGTTCTACGTTGTCCGGGGCCTTCCAGGCATGCTGCACAATGAGTTTAACAAGGTCATCTGCTGGTGGGGTCACCTAGGATGTAGATGGCCAGGCACGGAAGGCCTGCAAGAACACCAATTCCTCAGAAGAAGGGTTAGAGGACTTCCAGTCGCCCCGCTGCTTGAGGATTTCAAGAATGTCTCTGAATGAGACGTCGTCTGGGGGAGACAGTGGGGACCCTTCCCTCTCATCACAATCAGTGTCTTTGGTGATAGATTCCTCTGGGGAATCAAGGTGCTTCCTCTTGAACTGTTTCTTTCGGGGTGGCTCCCCAGTGGGATCTTCTGTGGAGAACTCTAGAGAAGGGATTCCCTTCAAAGGGGGTACTTATGACTCCCATGCCCATGGTCCCGAAATAGAGGGTTGGGAGAGGTGCATACTGGGGGGGTTCTGATACTGATGTCACTGGTGCTGACTGCGAGCCTTAGGAGTGAAGGACCCTCTCCATCACCTGGACAGCAGGCCCACCCGAAAAAGGATGGGAGCCCAGAACTGGGAGGGACAACCTCAGAACCAAGGTCACACCCCGCCCTGAGGAGCCCACCTCCTGGTGAGGATCTCAGAGAGAACTGGAAGCTGTCAAAGCAATGGACATAGACGGCTCCAGCAAGAAAATAGGTGCCGGGCTAGATACCAAGGTATGAATGGTCCAAGCACTGTTCTGAGAGAGCATCGGCTCCACTGGAGCCGATGCAGCAAGGGTGGTCAGTGCCAACAGGGGAAACATTGCTGTCGGAGCCGAGACAGTATGCAATGGAGTGGACATCGGTATCGAGACCTCCGGGATCTGGGTAGAGTCAAGAGAAGGATAAACAGGGGAAGATGCAGTAAAAGATTCCGAGCCAAGAGGGACGGAAGGTCTAGCTGGAATGGGCAATCCCCTAGCTGCCAGAAGCTGGTCCACAACCCGCACTAGATCTAATTCAGATAAACTCCTAGTGGATCTAAAGGAGGCTGCTGAAGGAGAATCAGGTCTTTCTAGAAAAGGGCTAAACCTCTGCCCCAGAAAAGTGTCGTAAGTTGGAGAGTATCTTGTCCTTGGCAGGTATTTGAGTTTTGGAGCAGATGGAGCCGAAGAAACTGTCAGCACCATGGACAGGGATGGTGCCGAAGCAGGTACAGTCATCGGAGCCAATGTTGGATCCAAGGACGGCACCAAAGTCAGTGGTGCCGAGGTTGGAACCGAAGTAGGGGTGAATATAATGGACAGCACCGAAGGAGAAGACACAGAGCCTGGTGCCGAAGAGGTCTGTGCCGAGGGTGCCGGTGAAGCACGGAGCCGACTCGGTTCCATAACTGATGGAGATGCAGGAACTGGGTGACTCCATTTTTCCTTATGTTTTTTGGTCTTTGGAGGGGTTGAGACCTCCGACCCAGATAGAGCCTCCAAAAAAGGTGTCTTGAGTAAACCTTTTAAAATAAGTTTATTTTTACGTTCTGCTAGTGTACAATTACTAAAACTAGCACAAAAGTCACAGTCAGCTTTAATATGATCTACGCCCAAACAGTAGACACAATGAGCATGTGTATCCGAGTTAGGCATCTTACACCCACACTTGTCACACTGTTTAAATCCCAATTTAGCTTTGTCTGACATAGTAAGGCAAAAAGACTATCCTATAGAAAAAACAAAATAAGGGAGAGAAAAAGAGAGAGAATACCAGAGATGGTATTTAAAAAATACCACAAGTGGTAAGGAAGGGCCTGTCAAAGACAGGAGAGAGGGACAGTACTAAAAGAGGTAAAAATTAAACTACCAAGGTAAAGGGTAGGAAATAGGATTAGGCTATAGGTGACAGTGAGAAAAGGCCAACTTGACTAAAAAATAAACAATTTTGTAGAGAAACCGTCTTAAAAATAACAATTTTCTACTTAGCTTTGAGAGAGATGGCTAGCACGTATGACTAGGAACGTGGCAAACGAGATCTGGAGTAACTAGGAGAGGGGCATTATGGGTAGGTCTTAGCTGAGAGTTTTTGGCTGTCGCGAGCTTGAAAACTTCTGTATCGGTTCCGAGGACGGAACCAAGGTCCTAACAGTGATTAATGAACAAAGATTTACAACATCAGATGGTATGTTAGTGGATATCCTGTATAAGGTGTTCTCAAGACTAGTTATATTGTTTCATGGAGGAACATAGACAGAGGTTACTGACAGTTCTTTCTAGCTGTTGACTTCGAGTAGGGAGAGATTAGAAGTTCACTGTTCTTCCTTGGTATGCAATACCTTAAACTTCTATCTTGTTTAACCAATGCTTAGTAACAAAAAGTTTCACGCAACCTGGAATTAAGCATAACAGATAGTTGTTCTGTACTGGCATGGTCAGTTACACTATTTACAAACTTTTTTGTTTTTTATTTTTAAACAGTTGATAGATCTACCCGACTGCCATACAAGAAGTTCCAAATTGACTGAATGGAACTGCAGTTACAAACAATAAGAAGCAAGTCTGTTACTGAATCTTTCCCATACAATGAACACTCAGGTAATGAAAGCTTATACATGGCAGCTAAGTTTGTGGAGAGTCAAGCATGCATTTTCAGTAACACAAATTGTTGATATAGATGTGGACTAAGGTAACCATTTGCCAGTGTTTTTCCAGATAGACAACAAGTCAGGGTAAGCACTGATTTCTTTAAGGATCAATAATGACAAATAAGCAACTCTGAATAAAAGGCAAAATTCAACACTGAATTGTAAAGGAAAGTGATATACTATATTGGGGGGATACCAACCAGGAGGAAAGTAGGCCAAAACGTTTCCTATCTAAACATACATATGCCATGCTTTAGCTGAGGTAAGGAAGTGATACTTTTCTTAAGATTCCAATGGTCCCTCAGGACTGAACTCAGAATTACATTAACACTTGCTATTAAGTTGATACAAAGGTTTTAGATAACTGAGAATGTAGAAATGCATAAAACACTATTATGTATTGTTATGTTAGGGGGGGTTAAGAAACACAAACTTATTAAAGCACAGGATTACCAGCTGGTAGACATGGGTTTGAAACCTGGCTGGGGCACAACTGGGTAGCAGCAGTATCTACACAGAAGACAGCCTGGCAATCTACTTCCTTAATATGCCCCAAGAACCCTACGGGGCCTACCCACAGAGTCACCATGAGTCAATTTCGACTCAAGGGTATCTAACTAAAGGTTCTTTGACAATTCTGTCCATTGAATTCTTGTTTATAAACTTTAAGAAGTTTTGGACATATCTTATGTTTGAGATATGTTTCCTAGTTAATCAGTGGGTAATTAAACTCTGCCAGAGTGATGGAGTTTTGGTTAATAGGAAACTCACGCAGAAATTATACACAATAGTTTTAACTCTATAAGGACTGAACTATGACTTCTGAAAGTAGGGTAACAAAGACTGTAGGGGCAAGTGAAATATTATACACTAATGAGGTAACAAAGATGACGGCATTGCCTAATGGGGCCCTGCAAAGACAGAGAGGAGAAGTTGTTCGCCCATGGTGAAGAGCCCTAGCTGAGTTACATTGTTTCATTATAATGCAGTTATTAATGAGCTAACTCTAATACATTTTGGGGTATCTTATAATTGTGTCTACATTTTTAAGGATATTTTTCCTGCTCTAAGTGAGAGATATTCTTCAGAATAAACAGTGATGTTTAAGCTGTAGATGGAACAGGGTCACCTTTTTTTACAAAAATTATGCTAAGTTAGATGTAAAAACATTGTGTAAAACAAACACTACTACCTTAAATCAAAAGCAATGCAAAATGTTATGTTGAAATGAAAACAATTAACTTTTTCCAACCAATAAAATGCAAAGGACAAGAATGCTGGAATTCAGTCCCTATATATTAAATATAAGAACAGAGAAATATATAAACATGTGCATATTTATACATTTACTTTACAAATCTTCCACAGTACAGTTTTCACAGTATTTTATTTTTTAAGCAAAATACCCTGGTTAATACAGAGCTTAAAACCAGTTGCCTTATTTCTTTGAAGGAAGCCCCAAAGGGATGTCATGGGATGGCATGCCAAACTGAGGGGGGGATTCAGTTTTAGAACACAAGTCTGGAGTCCAACAGGAACTATCAAAAGTTAACTCTCCAAGACTGCATTTGCTTTATATGTACTTCTTGCTATAGACTCAGCAGATGTGCCAAATCACTTTTATTCTGTTTACTTATTAACTTAACAACAAATGTGTGAGTAATGTGCACTTATTTTGAACTGGAAATTTATAGCCTTTAAAGACGAGGACAAAGGAAATACATACCACCTGCTCAGGCAAGAATACAAGGACGATCAGAAACTTTTGGTCAATGATGTTGCTGGTTAGGAACCTCTGAGGTGTTTCCTAAGAGTCAAATTATCTACATTCCAAGCTGCCCCAACTCTACAACTTCTGTGACAGTTTCAGCATGCATACATCTCTTTTACAAGATTTTACTGAAATGAAATATGAATTAAGGAGAGTCTTGATCCTACATTAACCTCTTATAAAAGAGAAATATGTCATGTTAAAACTGACACAGAAGTTGTAGAGTTGGGATAGCTAGGGCATAGATATTTATTTATATATATACATATATATATATATATATATATATATATATATATATATATATATATAGATATATATATATATATATATATAGATATATATATATATATATATATATATATATATATATATATATATATATATATATATATATACCTATATATATATATATATATATATAGATAGATAGATATATATAGATATAGATATACAGATATACATTTCTTTATTGGGGTATCAGACAAAGGTAAGATAATTTGAGACTTTGCATGGGCATCTCATATCAGGTCAAAAACAACTCTCATCACTCTGTATGCAGCCCTAATTAGACCAATAATGGAATATAACTCTCCCTTTGGGATATACTTTTTACACAAATTAAGCAACTACCCTGCACCAGTAAATTATAGTTACACTCTACTGAACCTTCTAAGCTTTTTATTAAAAATGTACCAAGGTCAGAAACCATTTTCCATAACTTGATTTTAGAGTCCTACAGTACAGATGATCCTGTAACGCAGTTTAGGATACCTTTTAGCAGAACTTAGTTCTGAGAATGTTTGAGAAAACTGCATGGTAAATTAGAATGAAATCACTCCTTGGAGAGAAAGTACCAGTAGGTAAGCCTTTGAAGATGTTTCAGAATATTCAAATCTCTTGTAATAAATAGTGTTGTAACTGTAGCAATGCCCTGCCTAAACCCACTTTACAACTGCTGCTCAACACCATTTTTATTTAAGAATTCAGTTACTGCCAGCTGAGCTTCGAAGCAGTCTTAGTCTAGTTCAGAAATGGTGAACACCACATCCGAACAAAGGGAAATTATCAAAAAAATAACTGCCTTACTCAAAATTAAGTGTTTTTTTATTTATGTATTAATTTTTAAATGGTGGTGGATGGACCTCTAATAAACTTGCTGAAATGATTTACAAATGCCTTTCTTAATTTCTTGAAGCAGCCAATAAAACCGAGATTTGGTCAATAGCATCTCATAAGATGTGTGAAATGCAGACTTTAACTTTCTGACAATTCAGCAGCATGAAGGAGCATTCTAATTAAACCCTATGCATCACAGCTGGAACTGATATATAACCATACAAGGAGAGAGCTGCATGTATTGTATGAATGAATTGATGCCAACAAAACCGGGAAAAGCCGAAAGAAAAACAACAACACTACCATGGCAATCCTAGCTGCTGTCAGCAATACCACCTACACTACAATGTCACAATATAGAGCTTAGAGACTTTACATTTGTACACATTAACAAAATACACTGAAGATATTTCCCTATCTGTGATGTCAATCACTTGATGTTAACGTTACTTGATTAGAGATATATTATGTACAATTCTACTATCCAAGAACGCGTATATGACTAACATCAAGCACATTATCATAATGATCCACAAAATGATAATACATTACACACACACACACACACACACACACACACACACACACACACACACACACACACACACACACACACACACACACACACACACACCAACAACAGTTTTCGCTTCCCCTTCATGTGTCACCGCATGATTCCAGGTGTGATAACTTTGATGGTGCTCAACCTTCGTGGTAACAGATATTTCCTTATAAACAATGTTCAATGACCCTGACCATAGAACATATGAAGAAACAGGGAAGTGACAAACAGCAGTCAGCAAAAGTGCTGATGCACAACTGCCATGTAGCCTCCAAGAACCATACAGTACCCTTGTGGAGGTTGCCTAGTGATTTACCTGCCTGGAGCATAATGCTTCCCATATTAACTCCTGGCAAACTCAACACCTGTCACAAAAGGAAATACTGACAGCCCAACTATCTGGAATTTTGTAAATAATTATATGTCATTTGTGAAT
Organism: Protopterus annectens; assembly: GCF_019279795.1. NCBI lineage: Eukaryota > Metazoa > Chordata > Ceratodontiformes > Protopteridae > Protopterus > Protopterus annectens. The sequence goes on along the minus strand of NC_056749.1, from coordinate 98,707,776 downwards.
ATCAACATGATTCATACACTTGTCTTACAAATGTATTAAAACTGTATGTTATGTGTATAATAAACTGCTGGTACAGAAGTATGCATTGTACAGGGTTTGTTTACAGTATTGAGCTTAAAAGATGTATCCACAATGTACCCTACTGGAACATAGAAGATTAACTTGCAAAACTTAAGAACAGTTGAGATTGAAGGCCATAAACAAGAGATGTCATCTTTCAGTTTCAGTCAACAGGAGACAGGATGTCTACACTAGGGGACTCTCTGTGTTGTTTTTTAAGAGTTGTATTATTCTATGACTTCCAGGATCTGCAAACATCTGAAGGCTATGTATCTGCATCAGTGGGGGTTGTTTGTGAGCCTGGGAACTGAAGTCAGGTAACAAAAGGTGATGTCATGCTGCAAGTATCCCAGCAGCAATATTTAAGATATTAATTTAAGAACTCTCTGAGAGAGAGCGAGGGACAGACAGCCTTATTGTGGATCTGGAGAAAGACAGAGAAACCAGCCCCAGACTGACTGTGGTCTCTTAAGGAAAACTGCACTTTAACGTGTGTGTACTTGCCATCCTCCTAGTGTGCATGTCCCCGCACTGTTGCCAGTGGTGAGGATTGAGGCTCCTTGATTACTGGGGCAGTGCAGGGGTGTCACAACATGTATAAATGATAAGCAAATATCTGTCTGTAAACTGTTGTAAACTCCTGAAGTGCATCAGTATACAACCTCCAGAACACACAGCATTCCTAAGCTGCGCAAAAATAAAAAATCCTGGATTTTTATTTATGGAATCAGGAATGGTAATTTAGATCAAATTTCTAGGTCTTCATAGGATCTGCAGTGAAGCATCACGCAGGGGAAGACTTAGAAAAATTAATCATGACAATTTATGCTGTTTATTTTAACAACTGCTAGAGGGCCAAGTCTCACTACAATCATTCCTCTCAACTGTCCAGATTTTGTGCTTCATATTTTTGGTCTGTTTTTTTTTTTTTTGAAAAATCATTAAGGACTGAACAAACTAAATAATATCCATTTGAGTTTCAGACTTTGTATCCATCAAAAATACATGATAATTAATGCAAAACATATTATTCTAACAACTTTCTAAGTTTGTAACAGCAATATTAAAAATCAGTCCCTGACTTTGGGCCTTTGTCCCCCATTATAGGTTCATAGGTAGGTACTATATTGGCCCTAGGGCCAATATAAGCCTAGCCAAAAAGGTACCCTGGCTTTCCCCACCCAAGAAAATTATTTTCCTGTGCCCCTGTCAAGCAGGGCCACAGAGGTGATCCCCGGGGTGAATTTCCTATTTCCCATCCAGTCATCAAGATTTTTCTTGAAGAGTGCTAATGAGGAGCTTTGTTTGATATAGATAGGCAGTTTGTTCCAGAGAATGGGAAGTCTCTGGGACAGGAATCTATCCCGCCAGCATGTTCTGTTTATTTTGGTGACAAGGTTTGGGTCCCTAGAGCATGTAGCTCAGAGGGATTGGGATTTCTTTAAGTGCAGGATGTCCACATTGTTAGGAGTTTCGATTATGGCTTAACATATAAAGCTATGTCAAAACCAGAGCAACTGGACATGCTACACCTAAAGAAATCCCAATCCCTCCGAGCTACACGCTCTAGGGACCTAAACCTTGTCACCACAATAAACAGGACATTCTGGAGGGATAGATTCCTGTCCCAGAGACATCCCATACTCTGGAACAGGCTACCCATCTATGTCAAGCAAAGTTCTTCATTAGCACTCTTCAAGAAAAATCTTGATGAGTGGATGGGAAACAGGAAATACACCCCGGGCATCACTTCTGTGTCTCTGCTCGACAGTGGCACAGGAAAATACCTTTCTTGGGTGGCGTAAACCATGGAACCTTGTTGGCTAGGCTTATGTAGGCCCTTGGGCCCATAGCCTAGTACCTACCTATGAACCTATGCAGCATGTCCAACAGCTCTGGGTTTGACAAAGCTTTGTATGTTAGGCAGAGATCGCCTCTGAGTAGGCGATATGTGACAGAGTAAAGCTGTAGTTTTTTGAGACGGTCTGCGTAGGGTATCTGTTTGAGGCCAGTAATTCTCTTTGTGAGGTATTTCTGCGGCCTTTCCAGTTGTTGTAGATGTCTTGTATGGTACATACCAAAAGGGGCATTGTACTCTATAATGGGTCTAATGAGTGAACAGTAGATGGGAACAATGACCTCTTTCTTCCTGGATGAGAAACCTTTTGTGATGAGGTGTGTCACGTAGAAGGATTTCCTGACTTTTGTGTCTTTCGGCTTTTCCTGGTTAGGGGTCGCCACAGCGGAACTCCGGTCCACTAATGATTGGTAGTGGATTTTTACGTACCGGGTTACCAGCCCTGATGCACAACCTTCAACGAAGGCACGCCCCATTCACGTATGCCTCCACACAGAAGACGCTCTAGCTGAGAATCAAACGGGACAACGTCTTGCTATGAGGTGACACTACCGCAGCACCACCACTGCCTGACTACTGTGGTGATTTGACCATCAAAAGAGAGACTACTGCCCACCTGTGTCCCAAGGTCTCTTATCACACTTTTGGTGTTAAGCAGACTACCACCTATGTGGTAGCTCATGGATACAGAGTTTTTACCAAAGGGGATGACAATGCACTTTTTGGCACTGAGCTTGAGGCCATGGCTTTGACACCAGGCATATGTCTCAGTGAGACCCTTTTGTAGGATGTCCACATCATTAGGAGTTTTGATTATGGTTCCTAGTTTGCAGTCATCTGCGAACTTTGTTAGCCAAAGACCTTCTGTGTTAGCCTGCGCTTCAGAAAAGTAGATACCAAACAGGAGAGGACCCAGGACTGAACCCTGTGGTACTCCACCTGTCACTGGTCTGAAGTCGGACTTGGACTCTGCTACTTTCATAGTGTGGGTTCTGTGAGTGAGCCAGTTGGCAACCCATCTTGTGACATATGGATTTATACCTAGTTTAGTGAGTTTATCTATAATTCCAGAGTGGGAGATGGTGTCAAAAGCCTTGACCTGATCTAGATAGGCTGTGTGAACCACCTTACCCTCATCGGGTCTATATCATATGCTTGGAGTTCCAAAACTTCGTATCATTAAAGGATGACATTTAATGACCGAAGTCTCGGAACTTCGAACACACACACAAAAAAAGTAAAAACAGTAAAAAAAAAAAATGCTCTATGCAAGGGGGCAAGCCCCCCCTGCACTGCCATACCCCTCCCCGCTACTTAAATATACCAACTCTGAGATCGCACTACAGTGCAGTAAAGGGAAATCCTCCCTTTCCATGCTCTATGACGATCTCCGTTATATGCTTTGAGGTTTTACAATTTGGATCATTAAAGTTCGTTCTTTAATGATTCGAAGTTGTAAGACTTCGAGCATATAATAGGAACCCCCCTTGTCTGCGGCTTTTGTGACTGCTTCAGAGAAGTCTATCAGGTTTAGGAGACATGATCTGCCTTTTACAAACCCGAACTGGGTGGGGTCCAGAGTCTGGAGATTACCATTGTCTTTGTTTATAAGTTCCATGATGATACGTTCCATGGCCTTGCAGACCAGGCTCGTTAGGCTAATGGGGCAGTAGTTCCTGGGGTCCATGGTGGTTCGCCCTTTGTGGAGTGGGATAACTGTCACTGCGCATCATTCAGTGGGCACAAAGCCTGAGGTGAGGTTATGATTGAACATGGTGCCTAGGTGGGGTGCCAGTTTATTCTGTAGTTCGTGTAGAACGCAGCCTGGGATATTGTCAGGTCCCATGGATGCTGTGTTCTTGGCTTTGGAGAGTGTCGGTTTAACCTGTGCAGCCATGATTACAGGAACTTTACATTTTTCCAGTATAGAGATGGGCCCTTTAGGGGGTGAGAGGGAGGTAAAGTTAGCACTAAACCTATCTGCCAGGAAGCTGGCAAAATATCAGTTGGTTCTGTATATTTAGTGCCATTGTGCTGTAACTCATAGCAGATCTGAGTGTTGCCATTGAGATTATTGACATAGTTTTGAATGCTTTGTGGTTGTCTTTAGAATCAGTGGCAATTTTGTTTTCGTAACTAGATTTGGAGGATTTTATGAGGGATCTCAGCTTCTTACTGAGGCTGACCAGGGAGTTCCTCCAATCAGGGGATTTTACTCTTTTTTTACAACAGTTTCTTTCTTCTGTTGTATAGTTTGTTTATGGCAGGGGACCACCAGATTGTCTTCCTTTTTTGGAGGACAGCATCTTGGCTTTGTTAGGGATAGCACGATCCATGCACTCGTGTAAGTGCTTATAAAGTACATTTGTGTAGGACTCAGCAGTCGTACCTCTACTGTCCATCTGCATGGGTGTTGTGAAGTTTGCCACTTCTGTCTTAAGAAGCGTGAAGTTGGCTTTGGAGAAATTTTTACGGTGGTTTCCCTAATGGGGGGTGGGGGGGTGGGATGTGAATGTCTAGGGTGATTAGCTTGTGGTCGGATCTGACCAAGGAGGAATTGACCTGTGGCGTGGAACACCGGTCGCCATGTTGGTAATGACCAGGTCTAGGATACTGCTGCCCCTGGTGGGGGTGTGGATAAGTTAGGTGTTGGAATTTATGAATTCCAGAAAACGTTGAGCAAAAGAGTTGGTACATGGGTAGTTTTCCCAGTTAATAATGGGGTAGTTGAAACTGCCCATTATTAGGGTGTTGGGTTGTACCCTAATATTTTCCAGTGTGTCAAGAAATGAGGAGTGGGAATCCTGGGGCATGGCGGGGGATCTATACCAAGTTACAATTTGGACTGCGGTCTTGCCCAGAGTTAGTTGCACGTGGATAATCACGGATGCATTATGCTGAGCAGCTAGCCTGGAGGTGTGGATGTCCTTAATGAATATGGACATGCCTCTGCCTTTAGTGTTTCAGTCCAAGTTAGGTGGCCGACAGGTGTGGTATGAGTGGTAATGCAGGGATAATCTCTGGAGCCTTGAACCAGGCCTCTGTCACTGCACAGATGTCGATGTTCTCCATTTTAAAGAGTGCCTCAAGTGAATGGATTTTGAGGTTTAGACTTCTAGCACTGAGTAGTTTTACACTCAGAGTTTGCTTGCTTGTACCTGTCATTTGAACATTGCCTAAAAAAAGGCACTATAGGGGTGGCAACAGCCTTAGCCAGTATCTGGAATCCGAAGGACAACACGTTCAGGCCATCTCTGACAAGGCATCATGGTCTGTCAATCATGTCATCCCAGGCAGACAGATACTGGATCCCCTTAGAATGACACCAGAGGCTTATATATTGCTTTGTCTATATTTTGTATGCTTAGAGGTTGAGAGGTATGACATCACCCCAACACCTCATTTGTAAATATACTAACTCCAATATTGTACACCCTCGGAGGAAAGAAGAAATTTCCTTACACCTGTTTTTCTATGATCTCACAGATTTCAACAACACAGGTTTAATGAAAAATGACAGATGATTAAATCTGGCTCAGCTATTCTCATTTATTCTGAGTAATCATACGCAGGTCCCTCATTTTAATTATATTTAAGCTCTCATAAATAGCTCAGTCAATTCTGCAAATATATAAAATTAATAATCAATTATACGGTTACTTCAGACCTTCAGTGAGTAAAGCTTAAAGCCTCACAAATATTTAAATCCTTAAGTAAGTAAACATCTCCTAGGATGACAGATGCAATTCCAAGGAGGATAACTGAAATCCTTACAGAACTGGAACTGAAGGTGTGAATGTGGTGGATTTGTGAGGTCTCCATGTATCCCCTCCTCACCTGACCTTAATGTCAGCATATACAAGCAGATGAGATGTAGGACACCAACCCCTCCCACACTGATAGTAGTGTGCAGAAGGGCACATTAAAGTTGTAGCAATGACTTTTACAATTTGTTTTCTATTTTGAATCATGTTTATTTGTGGAATTAAGTCTCAAACGTCTCCTAGGGATCCTAAACTTAAAGCCTCAAATAACAGTTAACCTCTGCTCAAAAAGAGCCAACACAACACTAACCACTTCTGAATTAGACCTGTAATATCTTCTAAAAACTGAGTGGAATTTCAGCACGTGAATTCTTAAATAAAATCAGTAACCTTAATGAAGGATGTTTTCATGGCACTCAACATACACAGCTCCTCCCAATCAACTATTTAAGATGATTACATATTTACCTCGAGAGAAGCTAGACACATTACAGTTCTAAATTCTTGCATGTCATGACTGTTCTGGTCTTAATGATTATTGGAAACATAAATTGAAAAAAATCTATGTAAGGCTTTTCTGTTAGCAAAAGTGAATGTTTTTACTCGTAACAAGTTCGATAGCTGCAGCAAAGAAATGCACTTCCAAGCAATAGCTAGTGGCTAGTTCTCTGTCTAGATGAATGGAAACATTTGGTACACAAAGCTCATTCCTAAGAGGTTTATATTTTGCAGATGCTACGTGAGTATAGATCTTGTAACTCCCGACATTTCAAATGAAACTTGCTGTTTCACCTTTGAAGTGTTTTTGATTTGCTCCCAGGCCCCTTCCATTTATAAGCCAGGGACTGCTGTGCCTCAGTGTAGAAAGAATAATCCAAGAAAACACAATCTTGAATTTACCATATATTCCCTTTCTTGAGATTTTTTTTTTCTGAAGGCTGTCAGCTTGCAAATGGCTGCAAATATAATGGATCAACTTGCATTAATACTTTAGTTAGTGGGTTTAAGGTTGCACTTTTCCATTGAACAGGCATCATTTTGGGCATATGCAGACAGACAAATTAAAAATACACTTAAAAAGTTTGATGATGCAATGACCATTTAAAAGTGTATGATTCAGGACGGAGTCAACATTACAGGAACCAATTTTAGAGTGAATCCTGGGAAACTAAGAAGTGTCATGGTTAGTGTACATGATATCCTTGGAAACAGCTTACAGTAGGTTTGACACAATATCTGATGAAGCACAGAAGGATGTAATAAATTGATCAGCTTACTTTGAGTGTTGGGTTATTTTGATACAGCCCTCACTATGAGGTAGCTGAGAATGTACTAGACTTAAGTGAAATAGGACCTCGAGTTGTTAAAATATTTTGTTTAGCACTACAATAAAAGTATTTGAGAGAGTTTACAGCAATCTGTGCAGTTTCTGAGTTTCAGAAAAAAATTTCTTCTGCTTTAAAACTTTTGCCTGTGTTGACCACAACAAACTGTGACAGGTTCATAGAGAAATAGGCATACCAGATCACTTGACTATGGACCAACTGACTAGTTCAGGATTTTAAAAGTAATATCACAGGGCTATATAATATCACCATATTTATTCAATTTATACACTGAATATATCAAGTGAAATGCTGGGTTAGATGAATCAGATTCTGGAATCAAAACTGCTGAACTGAGGAAAGAAAAGTTGAACAGCCTCTTAATGAAGGTACATGTAAAAAGTGTAAAAGCTGTCTTTTTGTTCAGCATAAGAGAAATCTAAAATTATAATATCTAGTGATATCGGTTATTTGAGAACAGATTAGGAAGATGTAGAGGAAGTGACAGATTTAAGATCATTACAGATAGTGAGTGTAGCCATTAATATATCACAGGTTCTCACACTGTGCAGGACAAAATCTGTTTAAGCTCAACAGTATACTTTTTTTATTTTTACTGATTTTATTAAAACTTGTTCCATCACTTGGGTCTGTGTACGTGCTTCCTGAATTGCCATCTATGTGCACTTCCTGTTTTATTGTGGTTCTCAGTGCTATTTAATTTGCAGTTAAATAAAGAAATCCAGACTATTCACTAAAAAGGATGAAAGTAAAATTAAGACTCACATACTATGGTCACATAATGTGAAGACAAGATTCACTAGAGAAAAGTCTGATGCTGTGAAAGACTAAAGGAAAAAGAAGGTGGTGTTAGAGGCCAAGATGGATCGACAGCATTACTGAAGCTATGACTGTGAATATGTAAGAACTAAAAGAAATCATCTTTGACAGACAAGCCTGACATGACAAAATCCTTGAGGTCACCAAGGGGTCGGTCTAGACTAAACAGCAATAACAACAACAACAACTTGCCTGAAAAGCTTTAACTTTACGTTATCGTTACAGTCAAACGTACACACCTATGAACGCGCTAGTGTTGTTTTGTGTTTGGATGTCATCTGTTTTGGAATAAACTACTTTGAAACTGGAATCTGCAGCCTGCTCCTGGTCCTTCGTTGGTTTGTTTAATTTAATTGTTGACCAAATTATATTTGTCATTGGCAAGTATGCTAATGTTAGGAAGAAAGCTGTATGGATTTCTGAAAAAAATGTATGCTGTCAAAATAAAGTCTCAGACTTTTTTATTTTGAGTAAAGATAAATAATGAAAGATCAGTTATCTGTCCCCAAGTTAGTATATTTGGGTTCCAGTGAATAGGTGTAGTGTATATATACCATATTTCAATGAAAACACCCAAAGTCAATTGCAAAAATACTGACTGCATAAGGATGAAAGCACAGAACTCAACACACTAGTACACATGTGCCAAGAAACAGCCTTGGCACATGCAAAAATCTTATTTCTAAAAAACGCACATTAAACACTGAACTTTTGCAGGCAGATTGTCATTGCATTTATGACGATACCATGGCACTTGGTGGATGCAGTGCAAGGAAACCAGTCCTACAAGAGACACCTTCCCATTGCAGGATGTGTACAGGTACTCAGTCATACTCACGATGCATATGTTTGGGGAACTCAAAGGAGTGCAGCTCCAGTTACTGCATGTCAGTAGAATTTGGGATTAAAGTGACGCACACAATGAAAACCCATGTGAAAAAGGGAACCCCAGCCAAGAAATGCAATGAAAACCCATGTGGAAAAGGGAACCCCAGCCAAGAAATGCAATGGAAAATCAAATGCCGAAAGACAACAACACTAACCACTGCTCCACAGTGCTGCTCCAGTACTGAAAAAACAAAATCAAGCAGAATGCAAATTCCTAATAACCAGATTGTTACATGTTGAGTTTATTCACCAAGATACATTTTTTCTTATTATTTTCACTGAAGTTGTAGCAATGTCTAGTGTACCTAATTGCTTTCGGGTATCATATTAATGAGCAAAAAGAAGTTGGGAAAAAGAACAACAAAACTGCACTGTTTTAATAACACTTGTAAAAACTGTTTTATCTGACAATATGGACTTCTTAACAACTAGTTAATGAGATAAATTTATACACGTTTAAAAATCACATGACCAATCAAAGAATATGTTTATATTGGTTACAGTGACCACAAATAACCATTTTCTCTTGGCTGTCAACAAGACCAGTCTTCTCAATCATAGTTTTAAAACAACTATCCTTTTTATAAATAATTATTCGGGAAGGTCCCACAATTTTAAGATGGTCCTGGTTAACTGAAAAAAATATTCCAATTCTTTTGAATGACTGCCTTAATACTGAAAATAAATCAGTGGTAAAAGAAAGAACAAGTGCTTTACTATATTTACTCTGAAAGTCACTGCCATCCATCAATACACTGATGTCCCTTTCCCAATAAGGGACAAAAAACTCCATTTTCCCTTTTTTGTTTTAACCTCCCGAAATGTTCCATTAGGGAACGTGGTAGGACAACATCAACTCTCAAACATTAGCTTCAACTTTGAACTCTCAAAGTCAATGTGTTTGCCCTGGGAGACAATACGTGACAGTTTCACACACCAGTTTCACCAAAGATTTTTTTTTTGGTGAATAGGCAACCAACTACTAAAAGGCAGAAAAGAACTGGAATAAGAAGGTTTCCTAAAAAACTTGTTGTGTCACAACCTTTTTTGATCCTGCTTTTACAGACAGAAATGTCTAAATATTCTACTTGGTCATAAGACAAGTTTAAAGTAAACTTAAGAAATTCAGTAGTAGTATGTAAATACTGTAAAAAGTCAAGTAAACTATCGATCTTGTCAGTCCAAAAAATTACTATGTCATCTAAAAACCATCCCTAAAGAGATCAACAATCCCTGTAGACAGAGGGAAACACATTACTGTTTTCCCAATGTTCCACAATAATGCTGGCAAATATGAGGGCACAGGCTGCCCCCATAGCCACACCATGACAATGTCTAAATAACTGACCTTTAAAACTAATAAAGTTATTATTCAAGACCATTTCCATCAATAGCCCAATGTTTTGATTTTGTTATGATCCCAACCTGTACTAGAACAAAGGTATGCATAGAACCATTTCAGACCTAGCTGGTGGGAGATCACAGAGTAAAGGTCTTTATAATTAATCGTTATAAAGATTAAATTTTCAGCATAAAGGTCATCAGTTACTCTCCTTAAAACACCCCAAGAATCCCTATAAAGATGGCCAGTTCCCTTTCTCAGTTCTTTAAGCTGTTGGTCAATAAAACAAGTTATGGTAAATGTTTTGGATTATTTAGAGTCAACTATGGGATAAAGAGAGGGATCAGAAAGGCTTTTATGGATTTTGGGAATGCCAAAAACAATGGACGTTCTAGGATGTGAAACAGTTTTTACAAGAGTTATTAAAGAGGTGCAGTTTCATTGTTGTTGTTCCCGGCTTCCTTTTGTTTTGTTCTTGGTATATATCAGTGCTTTGTTTGTGTCTTTCAGCTTTTCCCGGTTAGGGGTCGCCACAGCGGAACTCTGGTCCGCTAATGAGTGGCAGTTGATTTTTGCGTACCGGCTTGCCAGGCCTGACACACAACCTTCAATGAAGGTATGCCCATTCACATATGTCTCCACGCAGAAGACGCTCTAGCTCAGAATCGAACCGGACAGCGTCTTACTGTGGTATTCTGTGGTTATTAGTTATATTAATAGTGACAACCACATACAAGGAAGATACACTGTTACAGAGCACAGCTTCCTTACAAGTCATCACTGTGTTTTTGGATGATTGTTTTCATTTTCAATATTTTATGTTACGATGAGTTCCACCATAATATGTTGTACTGTGTGAGCCAGATGTCCTCTTTTTGGAGGGGGGCTCACCTTTTATCCACTGTAGCACAAACTATAGGAGGTGGTAGATCTAATTTCTGGGGGGGGGGGGTTATAGAGGAGCTTGCACCTGCAAAAATGATTTTTTTCTGTTTTCTAACTTACCATTTTCAATATTTAAATTTTTGATAAACGGTGAGCCAAAAAAGAGCTCTTCAGTGTCTCATTAGTAAGCCACAAAACACAAAATGGGACTAAAGTGAAAAGTAATGTAAAGTACAAATCAGTTCATCAAACACAACCATAGACAGAAGGCTGCAGTGTCTGCAACTGTCAAAAACACCAAAGCTTGAGGCGACTATCAAGCTCTTGAAAGTACAGGCCAGTTGCTGGTATATATGTACACTGGATAGAGCTGGTACAGTCTGAGTGGATGTTTGAAGGGGTCTATATTGTCAGCGAAACGGCATTACAGCGAATACCATTTTGCCGACACATATACAGTGAAAGCTGACAACAATGAGAGCTCAGGTCAGCGATTTTTTTCCAAGGGAAAGAATATCGGTGACTTGGGGTTTCGCTGTTGTTAGCTTTTGTTGTATATGTGTTGGTGAACAGCATTCACTGTAATGCCTTTTCGCTGACTTAATATAGACCCATTTGAAGATTAATATAACACATAAATTTTAACAAGAGGAAAAAATGGAGGGTGCCTGTCCTATGAAGTTATACAAAAAGTTGGAGTAAAAGTAATGGAAAATGAAAAAGGGAAATACATGCTGGTGAACACATTAATGGGCTTCCAATCAAATTATAAAATGTGGGATTACAGATAATGTCATGAGAAATAAATTAAGGTTTTGTCCATAACAGCTCTTGGCCATTTTCTGTAAAGGCAGATTTGAAGCTGCGTTAAAAAAATGAAAGGACTGCAGTTAACAATCTGGATGCTACACAATTAACAGCATAAATAGTTTGTCTAATAAGCTGTCCGACCAGCATTATCTGAAGAGATAATGCTGTATATATGTAAAATGCTTGAATTGCAGTTTGACTAATAAAATACTGCTGATGTTTTATGTGTACTTTGTGGATATTTTATGAATGGTAAAACACTTGACATTCTTTGTATGTTACATGTTACATAATAAAAATAATATTTATAGAAAATTTTGCAACAGAATGAAGCACTGCTATAAAGAAAATGGAAATATAAAAACAAAACCATCTATCCATTTTCTATGCTCACGTTCATCTAGTTCAGGACTGTAGGGGACTGTGCCTACCTCGGCGAACAATGGTCACTTGGTCAGTCCCCAATAGCAGACCACTTTATCAGAGGGCATTCATTTACACACACACACACACACACACACACACACACACACACACACACACACACACACACACACACACACACACAATTAGGGCAATTTAGCATCATCAATCAACTTGCCAACATGTCTCTGAAATGTGAGAGGAAACTACATACCCTAACAGAAACCCACATGAAACATGGTGGCAATACAAAAACTTCACCAGAGTCAAGAAATCAAATCAGAAGACACAAGTGCTATGATGCAACAAAGCCAACTACTGCATCAATGTACCATATGTAATTAAAACAAAAACTGCATATATGCATACATACACATAAAAACATGTGAAAGAACACAAATACAATACACACAATATACCTATATAATATACCTACAGGCAGTAACACCAACAATATCAAATGAGTCAAACATCTCAGCAATACAAGCATGAAACTTAGCTGACAAAAATAAGGTGCAATGATATTTAATCTTTTTAAAAAAATATGGATGCATTTCAATATGCTAGCATGAATATTCCTTCTCCTTACAATTTTATTCCAATTTTAATGATAAGGTACATTAATAATACACTGCACAAAACACTCTATCCCATATATACCATAATACTTAATATACTTATACCACATAGCTAAACTTCATCAAATACCAGATGGAAGAACCTACAACTTCAGTGTTTTACTACATTAACTGCAGTTGTATGATATGGTGTTCGATGCTTTGGCATGTTCATGAGGAATAATTTTTATTTTGATATTTTTGGACACTGCACTACAGTTTGCTTAACTCTGGTCTCAGATTTGAACTGGGAAGTCAAACCAGTTTATAATCTAACCATTTACTTACTGGTCTGGGTGTCTTTGGGAAGATCCATTTGAACCTTAGTCATATCTTCTCTGGTAACATCACTTCGAAGTTTACAGTTTTTTTCAATTAGCATCAAAAGCTGTTCCATTGGGATGTTATACCCTGCACAACAGAAAGCATACATTGTGGATTTACAATACAATCCATGAATGTTCTACCTTTTATGTGTAGAAACTGAACAAAATGTCAAAAGGAGAGACCAGGAAGTCAGAGACCTTAAATTAATTTACTAAAGAAATTGAAATTATAACTCTTCAAGTATTCCCAAATGAGTCTAAACAAAAGAGATTGTACAGCCGTACTGGTAACAAAATAATATGAACAGAATCACTTCAAGAATACACTGTACACCAAACAAGTCATTTATATAAACAGAAAGTGATATCTCAGAAATAACTCCTCCACAACCCACATTCTACATTTATGTTCTGATGCTCTCCTGTTGTATATGACTATACATGAGCTGGCTAAATGAAAGCTATAAAACAGACTAGAAAGTCAGGTGCTGATGCATCTTTTCTTGTTTTTTGAAGGGACCACTGTACTTGCTCACTCTCAGCATTCCTTGTAACCTATTGGACCATTTGCTTCTCACACGGAAGAAGCATTTGGCAGCCCATTCGTTCATCATGAGGCAAAGGACAATACCAGAAGCCATCATTCAGGTAGTCATCAAGGTTCTTCTGCTTATAGCCATAACCCCTCCCCCTAGTGGCTAATGTTAGCACTCATATCATCATCATAGAAGGCTGTGCCCCCCAAAAGTCTGCATGCTTCCAGAATTAGCTTGGGTGGGACAAGTTAATGTTCCATCTGTGACTGTAACAACTGCTTGCAAGCCCCCTCCTGCATGTGGTGATTGGATGACTAGAACTACCACACCTTTCCCGACAGGCAAGCCTGTGTCACTCGTTCATTCCCACCCTTACTCAACCCAGTTCTTCCAGCACCAAAGTTGGTAGTCAGACTTGGGTTATCTATGGATTAATTAGGGCTCTGGCACCACAGATCTAAGCCAAACATGTGTACTGACTGATTTTCCATTACATGCACATCTTTCTGTCCAAAGGAATCTCAGCTCACTGTCCTTTTCTAGATGGGGTGATGAATGTGCATCACTATGCTTGTGTTTATGTTAAAAAACTGATGAAATGTTTTGGAGTAAATACCAGAATGTAGAAAAAAAATGGGACAAGTGACCAAATAGATCACTCATATCTTATATAATAGTGCACAAAGTACAGATAGTACATTCCTGGACTGGGAATATATATTTCTCCAGAAAGATTCAGCAGCTGTTGTTATAACAGAGAATGATATAAGAAATGGTTTAAGTGACCACACTTGTCACACGAGTCACAGGGTTGGTGAAAGAGTCAAGAAATGATAATGTGTAAGAAAAGTGTAATGAAATAAATAAATCATTTTTAGACTGCAGTCAGCCCATGTTCTTTGAATTAAGAAAGAAATCTGATATTGTCATAGTCACTTCAGGATACAAATCCCGTAATGCTGCTAACATACCTGTGGATTTATTAATTAAAGAAAACTTGTTAATGAATATAAAAAAGAAATCCAGTTGGAGCACAGGTGGTTTGAATGTATCTTACAGAAGTACAGATATATTAATAAAAGGCAGCAAGAGTAGAACAATTCGTTAGGAGATTTATATTACAAATGAAATAACTAGAGCAACTTGGCAGCATCTTTCCTACATGTGTTATTAAAGATGATAAATAGGAATGCATATTCAATAAAGTGCAACATTTAACTGAAGATAACTAGTACTACCTAACCAAAGCACAACCTAAAAGAATGGCCACATTTAACTGAAGATAACTTGCGCTACCTAACCAGAGTGCAGTCTAAAAGAATGGCCATATTTAACTGAAGATAACTAGTACTACCTAACCAAAATATAGCCTAAAAGTATGGCCAGATTTAATGGACGATAACTAGTACTACCTAACCACATAGCAGCCTAAAAGAATGACCATATTTAACGAAGATAACTAGTACTACCTAACCAGAACACAGTAACTACCAAAAAAATGAGGAGTGCTTAGAAAATTTATTAATAGATGAAGCTAACTGTAAAGGAACGATAAAAAAATTATAAGGGTGGGCACAGAGGCTTGAGATCTTATAGTATCGACCTACAGTGATATGAGATGGCTAACGAGAGCTTTAATAAATGTAAATTAGAAATACTCTTGTTCTTAAACAAAGTCGCACTAACATAATGCTAGGCATAATGAAACAGGAAGTCCTCGAGTCTCAGAGTAGGGAAGATAATGTCTGTGAGTGATTAATCAATAACAAGAGCCACCTCAGAGGTTCTTTGTTAGAAAAGGCTGTGCCCTCTGTTTACTGCAAAGATCTGTGTCTACGGTTTGAAATGAGCCACCTCAGAGGTTCTGTGTTAGAAAAGGCTGTGCCCTCTGTTTACTGCAAAGATCTGTGTCTACAGTTTGAAACGAGCCAACTCAGAGGTTCTGTGTTAGAAAAGGGTGTGCCCTCTGTTTACTGCAAAGATCTGTGTCTACGGTTTGAAACAGCCATGTAGCACATGTCTGCATGTAATTGGTCACATACCAGCAGGCAGTGCACAACATGTCATTTAACACACAGAGGACCAGATCATACTAAATAAGATGCATAAAACCGAGACAAAAATGTAGTCTTTGAATACTTGTATCAGACAGACCTTGATGGTGTTCCGTGCTACAATCTGCCTTTAAGCCACCCTGCAACAGAAAATGTAGGTCTTTCTCTGCTGTAAAGGACTGAAAAGAAGCTGGCTTACAGTAAAGTTGTGCAGTTATACTGTTTTAACTGATGTATGACTGGTGCATAGTTTACTCATTTTGCCTGTAATAAGCATCCCTGATTTATTTTAGGAACATGTGGCTAATGTGTTACACCACTGATAGAACTGGTTTTATTATATACATGTGTGTGTGTGTGTGTGTGTGTGTGTGTGTGTGTGTGTGTGTGTGTGTCTGCATTAGTATACCATCTTGCCTTTAAATGTGCATTCAGGTATTGTCCCTTTAGAACGTGTGCAAAACGACTTCTGTCTGTAAAATTCTGCCAGCACTTTGCTTAAGAAACTAACTATATTAGACAGTTACTGGAACATTGTTAATTCACTGGTGTATTAAGGACTACTTCTGACAAAAGCAAATCAAGAAGCTGGTTCCTCAATTAGAGATTCACCCTGAGTAAAGTCAAGTCTAGACCCCTGGTTCTTATCATGGGGTGGCCCAGTTAGGGCATATAGGGGATTTAGCCTTAGGCGGGCTTATCAAAGACTTTTGTTGTGCAGAGCTGAAAGTGTGACCTGATCAAGGTCCGAAGATGTGACCCTCAATCTGCAGTCTGTGGGTAAAGGGGCTGTATAAAACTTAATCTCTGAGGTGAAAAAACTTCTAAGGACTGGTTTCAGGTATGCAGTACATATTCTCTGAAGCCGAACAATGGAAAATCAAGTGAGCTATTCTTTTTACTTTTTGTTCTGAAATTATACTAGTGTGTGTGTGTGTGTGTGTGTGTGTGTGTGTGTGTGTGTGTGTGTGTGTGTGTGTGTGTGTGTGTTTATACTTGCATGTGAGACTGTAGTTAGGGTTACATATATATATATATATATATATATATATATATATATATATTATATATATATATATATATATATATATATATATATATATATATATTTATATATATATATATATATATATATATATATATATATATATATATATATATATATATTCTTGTGAGTTTGTGCCTGGTTTAGTGCAATGTACTGTTAAAGGAGAGGGTGTTTAGTTCCCTAATATGCAGGGTTGGATTTAAGGGCAGGAATGTGGGTAGAGTTAGGTTAGCACACATGAGAAAGGTAATGCACAGGGTGAACTCAAAACTGCCTACTGCCTTTCAGACAACCTTTCCCCAATCTAGCCCTCTAAATGTATATAAAGTCCCATACTTTTTAACTTGCTGATGAACAACAAAGTTAATTTTGTCATATGCATTCCAAAAGTTGGAGTAAGTTAATCAACCCTGCAGTTTCATCTCAAGTTCCCTTACAGTTTTATTACATAGATATATGTGACGGGTATTACCAGATGACGTCTTAAAGTAGGTACAGTTTCAAACAATTCTCACCCTTTACTGATATGTTGTATTCAGAGTTCACCCGTGGGGTTCCATAGTCATTTCAAGGTAATAACTAGTTAAAGGAAAACTCAGTCCCACATTTATAGTGTTCCATGAGCTGATATGTTGTACTCAGAGCTCACCCGTGGGGTTCCGTAGTGTTGTACTCAGAGCTCACCCGTGGGGTTCCGTAGTGTTGTACTCAGAGCTCACCCATGGGGTTCCATAGTCATTTCAAGGTAATAACTAGTTAAAGGAACACTCAGTCCCACATTTGTAGTGTTCCATGATAACTTCACTATTCCATATGAATAGCAAGCAGTGCTCAGAATTTGTTCAGAGCATCCTCAGATGACCACAGTAATCCAGAGTAAAATCTTAGACCATTACTCAGGGTGTCCCAATGTGACCATAATGTACGACATTATGTGTGTATAACATCATCTTCAACTTTCTCTAAGTGTGTCCTAAAGTACCTAGCATGCAAAACTTTAGTAATTTCAGCAATACACTAGAACCATCCTCCTTAACGACTGACAGAATGTTATCACTGTTCTGTACCATCACCTCCCTGTGTAGTTCTGGGACCATCCCTCCTTATCTAATGACTCCATGTGATCACAGTACTGCACCATCACCTCCCTGTGTAGTTCTGGGACCATCCCTCCTTATGTAATGACACCATGTGATCATAGTTCTGTAACATCACCTCCCTGTGTAGCTCTGGGACCATGCCTTCTTACCTAATAATACCATGTGATCAGAGTTCTGTACCATCACCTCACACTGTAGCTCTGGGATTATCTCTCCTTACCTAATGACACCATGTGGTTATACTTTGTACCACTAACTTCCCGTGTATCTTTGGGACTATCCTTACCTAATGACATCATGAGATCATAGTTCTGTACCATCACCTCCCTGTGTAGCTCTGGGACCATGCCTTCTTACCTAATAATACCATGTGATTAGAGTTCTGTACCATCACCTCACTCTGTAGCTCTGGGACCATCTCTCCTTACCTAATGACACCATGTGGTTATACTTTGTACCATTAACTTCATGTGTACCTTTGGGATTATCCTTACCTAATGACACCATGTGGCCTTACCTAATGATACCATGTGGTCATAGTTTTGTACTATCACCTCACACTGTAGCTCTGGGACCATCCCTCCTTACCTAATAATACCATGTGATCAGAGTTCTGCACCATCACCTCACACTGTAGCTCTGGGACTATCTCTCTTTACCTAATGACACCACGTGGTTATACTTTGTACCACTAACTTCATGTGTACCTTTGGGATTATCCTTACCTAATGACACCATGTGATCATAGTTCTATACCATCACCTCCCTGTGTAGTTCTGGGACCATCCCTCCTTGCATTCTGACACTATGTGATCATAGTTCTGTACCATCACCTCACACTGTAGCTCTGGGACTATCTCTCCTTACCTAATGAAACCACGTGGTTATACTTTGTACCACTAACTTCATGTGTACCTTTGGGATTATCCTTACCTAATGACACCATGTGATCATAGTTCTATACCATCACCTCCCTGTGTATCTCTGGGACCATCCCTCCTTACCTAATAATACCATGTGATCAGAGTTATGTACCATCACCTCACACTGTAGCTCTGGGACTATCTCACCTTACCTAATGACACCATGTGGTTATACTTTGTACCATTAACTTCATGTGTACCTTTGGGATTATCCTTACCTAATGACACCATGAGATCATAGTTCTGTACCATCACCTCCCGGTGTAGCTGTTTCTCCTCTTGACTGAGCATCTTCCACTCGTCTCTTGAAAAGTCAACAGAAACATCTTCAAAGCCTTCTGGAACCTAAAAAAATAGAGGTAAGGCATTCATTGCTCTCTCTCTCACACTTTGTGACTGATAAAAATGTTTTGAAAACAAATTATCAGCAAAAAACTTTCCTGCCAAAATTACAATTACCAACGCCCTCCTGAGTTTATTAGTAACAAATCTACTCTCTTTTGCCAGGTCAGGCACATTGGACAAATGTTCTCTTAGCAGCAGTGTCAGTGATGCAAAGGGTAGCACACTTGTCTTTGGTACTGGAAGACCAGAAGTCTGTGGGTTCTATTCCTACTCCAGATGATTCTCATGATACTACAATACGTTAGTGGGTTGCTGTACTCCTGAGTGTGTTGAGCTTCAGATGAGATGTTAAACCAAGGTTCCATCTGCTTGGGTTAGTGGTAGCTCAGGTGGATGCAAGAGATTCCGCAGCACCTGTCAAAAAGAACAGGGGGACGTTCCCTAATGCCCTGGCCAAATTGCCCCTAGTACTAAAAATACCACCTGCAGTTTCCCCTGAAAAGAAGCCACTAGTCTAATGGGGCTAATGTGGTAAACAAATGATAAATAAATATAAATAAAATGAGCACAGCTTAGTCAGTGCCACTGATTGCTCTGTCCTAACCACTGGAGTATTTATTTATTTATTGCATTTCTTGACCGGGAAAGTCCACTGGGCCTGGAGTTGCCCATTTTCAGTGGAGGCCCGGGGAGAAAAGCTCCACATTATTACATACAATTAACAAAATAAAACATTGTAGATACATGAATAAAACAGATGTAGTACTACATACAATTAGAACAATCATTGATATATAAAAATGTACAAACAGTAGATAGGATAAGACAACTGGCAGAGATGACATTCCAATAATACCTAGAAAAGACATATTTTTTTTAAGCGACAGCATAAATGGAAACAGAAGTATGAAAGTCAGAGTAGAAGAAGAAAGTCTCTTAGGAGTATATGTGAGCAGAGAAAGACAATAGTATGTACACGTGAGTGAGTACGATTCAAAGTAGAGGGGTGTCGATTACAGGGTGAAGCCGGTGAGCAGACTGTATCTGGATGAAACGCTGGAGAGAGGAGGGGTGAGACGGTACAGAGAAAAGAGTGGGAGAGATTAGAGAACAGAAACAGGGAGGTTCCATAGTGGGAAGTTAGGTGTTGGGATTTTTTAGTGGGGTACAGGAGCATCGCCAGTTAGACACTAAATGTAATTTTACGGATTTTTTAAAAGAAGCAGACTTACAGGTTGATCTGAGAGGAGGAGGAGGAAGATTATTCCATAACTTTGAGACAGCATGGGACTACAGCATTTGGCCAGCTGACAGTTTGGGTTTCTCTTTAGACAGCAACATTTTGTTTTCTGACCTGAAGTGGCGACTGGGCTGGTACTTGGTCAGTATGGATGAAAGGGAAGGGCAATGTTCAGGCTGGTAGATTATTTTGTGGGCCGTGTTTAGTTGAAGGTAAGTAAGATGATGGTGGGATTCCAGACAGTTTAGTTTATGCAATGAGGAGCAGTGGTGGGTAGAGTATGTAGAGTTTGTAGCAAATTTGGCAATTTTATTGCAACAGGAATCAAGCTTACTTTTAGGGTAGATTGTAGGTTGGTAAGGGTGGGAGCACCATAAAGCAGAGTTGGAAGTACGAAACTGAGGAAATAGCTATGTCGATACGGGTCACCTAGCTTTTCATGATTTTTTTTTTTAATTGCTTTGGATATGAAGGTCAAAGGTTAGTTTGTCATCAGTAATGACACCTAGCAGTTTGGTACTAGGGACGACTTCTAAGATGGTATTGTTACATGAAGTAATTGTAAAAAGAGATTTATCAATGGGGGTGATTTTTGTGGGAGCAAATAATAAAAAGGTTTGTCTTGTTGGGGTTAAGGGCAAGATGATTCTGGGACAACCATTGCTCGGTAGATGTGAATGCTTCTTGGGTAAGTTGCTGTAATTTGGTGAGAGATTTTGAGGAGGAGGTAATAGCTGAATCGTCAGCGTATTGGATGACAGAGCTATGAGTAAGGGTTTGATGAAAGTTGTTGACAAATGTACTAAAGAGGAGGGGACCAAGAATTGATCCTTGGGGAACACCTGTATTGGCCGTGATGAAAGGGAAGAGTAGCCAAATACAACTCAGTTAGTGGCAGTGAATACCTGAACCACTTTGGGCTACAAGCCAGCAAACATTCATGGTCTATAATTCTTTTATTCCAGAGAACCTCTTGTACAAAAATTTAATTTTTTTTTAAGCCGGCCCATGGACCTTTTTCTGATACCACTCAGGCCAAACAGGCAACAATGAACAGGAAAAACAAAAAACAGAAGAATTTAGGCAAAATTCAATTAGGAATAATAAGCAATAGCAGTGAAAGTGTGTACAGTAAAAGAAACAATATTATAAAAAAGACGTCAAACTTAGAATAAGGGACAAGAGATGATTAAGTATAATATTACAAAATAGTAAGTAAACGGCAAAAAACATACCAGGCCATAACTCATTCCATACCTTCTGGCCCCAGAACTTGGACAGAAGCTCCAAAGGAGGTGATGTTTCCATATTCATAAAGGATGCGCACACCTCCAGACTGGTAGCCCAACATGATGCATCAGAGATACTTCAGGTGCAGATAACATTGGGTAAGACAGCGATTCAAGTCCTAGCCTACTATAGGTCCCCAATCATGACCCAAGACTCACACTCCACGTTCCTAAGCACCCTGGAGAATATTAGGATCCAACCTAACACTCCCATACTGGACGATTTCAACTACCCCTCCATTAACTGGGAAAACTACTCATGTACCAATACACTTGCCCAACGTTTCCTGGAATTCATTAATTCCAATGCCCTGGACTAGCTCATTCTTACCCCCATTAGAGGTAGCAACATCCTTGACCTGGTCATTACTAACATGGGTGACCATTGCTCTGCACCAATACTCAAATCCTCCCTGGTTAGATCCGACCAAAAACTAATCGTCTTGAAATCCACATCCCTCCCACCCGCAAAGGTAACCACCATGAAAAACTTCTTCAAAGCTAACTTTGGGATCCTAAAAAACAGAGGTAGCTAACTTCACGGCACCCATGAAATTGGAGAACAGGTGCATGACCGCCGAATCATACACTAATGCCCTGTGCGAACACATACACAAATGCATGGATCTCGACATACCCAATAAAACCAAGATGCTATCCTCCAAAAAAAGGAAGTCAATCTGGTGGTTCCCTGCCATAAACAAACTCTACAACATAAGGAGGAAACTAATGAGAAATAAGGTGAAGTCCCAAGACTGGAAAAACGTCCTTATCAGCTTCAAAAAAGTTGAGATCCCTCATCAAATCCTCTAAAGCTAGCTGTGAAAACAGAATTGCAGCAGATAGTAGAGACAACCACAAGGCCTTCTATAGTTATGTAAAGAATCTCCATGGCAATACCCAGATTTGCTCGGAGCTGTTGCACAATGGCACCTCCTATACTGAGCCAACAGATATCGCAATATACTGGCCAACAGATTCAGTGCCAACTTTACCCCTCTCTCCCCCACCAAAGGACCAATCACAATACCAATAGATTGCCAGGCACCCAGTATTACAGCTGCACAGGTTAAAACAACACATTCCAAGGCCAAGAATACAGCTTCTATGGGACCTGACAATATCCCTGGCTGTGTTCTACATGAACTACAGAGTGAATTGGTGCCTCATCTGTGTGCCCTGTTCAGTCACAGCCTCACCTCAGGCTTTGTCCCTACCGAATGGCGCACTGCTGTAGTCAGCCCTCTCCACAAAGGAGGAGCAACTACAGACTCTGGGAACTACCGCCCCATTAGCCTTGACAAGTCTGATATGCAAAGCTATGGAACACATCATCATGGACCTAATAAACAAAGATATAGGGAACCTCTAAACTCTGGATCCCACACAGTTTGGTTTTGTGAAGGGTAGATCATGCTTGCCCAACCTGGTCAACTTCTTTGAGTCAGTCACCAGACCTGTGATGAAGGCATGGTGGTTCATACAGCCTACCTTGATCTGGCCAAGGCCTTTGATACCATTCCCCACTCAGGAATCATAGAAAAACTCACTAAGCTAGGCATCAACCCCTATATCACTAGGTGGGCTGCAAACTGGCTCACAGATAGAACCCACAGTGTGAAAGTAGCTGACTCCAAGTCAGACTGTCGACCAGTCATGAGTGCAGTCCCACAGAGTTCAGTCCTGGGTCTTCTTCTGTTTGGTATCTACTTTTCTGAAGTTCAGACCAACAGGAAGAGACTCTGGCTGACAAAGTTCGCAGATGACTGCAAGTTGAGAGCCATAATTAACTCCCCAAGTGATGCTGACATCCTACAGAAAGGCGTCGCTGAGACCAATGACTGGTGTCACAACCATGGCCTTAATCTCAATGCCAAAAAATGTGTCCGATTCCCACTTTAAATAAGCATCTGCCTAACTATTAACTCATTTTGCTCTAAGCAAATATAATATTAATAATATTGTAACTAGTCACATTTTCAATAATAATATTGTATATCAATAATATTGTAACTAGTCACATTTTCTTTTGCTAATTGTTTAAAACCTTGTTTGTAACAACTAACATACTTGTCTGCCAATTGTTAATACTCTGTATAACTGAATTGCCTGAGGAGCTTTTTTTTCTCTCCAGGTCTCTGTTTGTAAGATCCTATAGCTGATTGTTACTACTATGTTACTAAAATTTAATAAATTGTTTTCCAGTCCAGAGGAGATTTTTTCCCCGGGTCTCTGCTGAAAATGATCCAGACTAACCCAGTTAACAAACGTAAAATAAATAAATAAATAATTACTACATCAGTGGTAGTCCACTGAACGCAGAAGGCGTCATAAAAGATCGGGGAACACAGGTTGACAGCAACCTCTCTTGACCAACACATTGCCACTGTGGTCAGAAAGTCCTTCTATGTGGCACATCTCATTACTAAGGGTTTTGCATCCAGGAAGAAAAAGGTCATTGTCTCCCTGTAGTCTTCCCTCCTTAGGCCAGTCATCGAGTACAATGCCTCATTTGGGATGTACCTCACTAGACACCTACAACAACTGGAGAGGCCACAAAAATATCTCCCAAAGAGGATCTTAGGCTTTAAACACTTGTCCTACATGGACAGACTCAAAAAACTCTAACTATTCTCTGTCTCATATCACCTACTTATAAGCTCTGCTTGACTTACAAAGCCATGTCTGACCCAGCTCTGTTAGAAATGCTACATCTAAAGAAATCCTAATCCCTCTGCACTACACACTCCAAAGACCTCACCCTCATGGTTCATAACCCAGAGACTGCCCATGCTATGGAACAGACTTCCCATACATGTCAAGCAGAGTGCCTCACTGGCCCTCTTCAACAGAAATCTTGATGAGTGGATGAGAAATAGAAATTCACCCCGGGGATCACTCCAGTGGTTCTACTTGACAGAGGCACTGGGAACTAAGGTCAGGTGGCATGATGCCAGGGTAATCCTATGGGCTAGGCTTGTAAAGGCTCCAGGGCCTTTAGTCCAGTACACACCTATAAACCTATGAACCTATATAAGTAACTGCTACATACAGGGAATTATGATCTGAAAAAAGGGAAACAAAACAGAACAAATGTTTATATAAGGATGATAAGATTCAGTTAAACATACAAAGCATTAATTCCATAAAAGTATACATATAAACATATTAAGGAACAGAAGGGTAAATGAATAGAGTTCAAAAGGGAGATATTGTAAGTGTACCCTGGAGATATTGTAAGTGTACCTTGTAAACACTGGCAGGGAAGAATATTGTCTATTCCATGTCTCCGTACCTAGTGTATACCCTGCTGCTTGGAAACAAAACACAATGATAGCTATGCTCTCTCCTATACCCTGCCGTACTGAAGGAGAACAGTACAGAACTATTCTTGTGCTAACTATACTTTGCCATGCATAAGGTTGCGTCGAGGAACAGAGTGCCTTCATGTTAACAGATCTGTTCTTACTCTCCACCCTTATTTATGGAAGCAGATTTCAGCCTAATCATTGCCAGTAATGAATCTGATCTCTCTTCCACCTTGCCTGTGTGGAAAGCTGATTATGGCCGCATCATTGGTAATGATACATACATTTCCTTATTGCAATATCTATGGAAAAGAAGTATAGTCTTGGCAATGCATGTGATAAATGCATGCAAACACTGGATAAGTACAGCGCAGGTATTACCAGTAAATACAAGGGCACCTTGTCTCTGAAATCTAAACACTAAACAGTACTGCCTTATACATTACTGATAAACAGGATGTCAACACTAATAATAAACACACCAATACACATACGCATGCGCTGGTAAACACACACACACACACGGTAGCTTGGTTCCCCACTACAGCACACTGCAATAAAAATTGCATAGCTCAGTCACTGCCTGTAGAAAAACTATTCTCCACTACATTTAATGTATGAAAACAGAATAAAGTCCTGCTTTTACTTGTACCCTAGTGTAAGAAACCAAAGTTCCTTTGCTCCTCCCTTACAGCCACACTTTATGGAATCCAAATAAAGGCCCACTTCATTAGATCCAAGTCTGGTGTCTGAATATAGCAGTAGTGTCACATGTATAAACCCACGTACTGTCTCCCTTAAACTATAGTGTGTATAAACCTACACATTGCCCTGTTCTCCCTGAAGCTTGTGACAGTGCAGTAAAGCTCTGATCTCGCATATACCTTATGAACCCCAAGAACAGCTTTGTTCCTTCCTTACAGCCACACTCTATAGAATCCAAATACAACCCTGCTATTCATTACATCCCAGTGTGTGGGGTCTGAGCATTGCACTACTCTCATGTACATAAACCTATACAGCATGGTTTTCCACTCCAGTGTAGTGTATGAAACCAACATGCTGTTCCATTTCCCTTCCACTGTACTATGTAAATCTTACATGCTGCTGTGTTCTCCCTTGTACTGCAGTGTGTGAATCCTTCATGCTGCTGTTCTCCCTTATACTGCAGTGTATGAATCCTACATGCTGCTGTGTTCCCCCTTATACTGCAGTGTGTGAGTCCTACATGCTGCTGTGTCCTCCCTTATAATGCAGTGTGTGAATCCTACATGCTACTGTGTTCTTCCTTACACAGCAGTGTGTGAATCTGCTGTGTTCTCCCATATACTGCAGTGTGTGAATTCTACATGCTGTTGTGTTCTCCCTTATACTGCAGTGTGTGAATCCTACATGCTGCTGTGTTCTCCCTGAAACTGTAGTGTGTGAATCCTATATGCTGCTGTGTTCTCCCTTACACTGCAGTGTGTGAATCCTACATGCTGCTGTGTTCTCCCTTATACTGCAGTGTGTGAATCCTACATGCTGATGTGTTCTCCCTTATACTGCAGTGTGTGAATCCGCTGTGTTCTCCCATATACTGCAGTGTGTGAATCCTACATGCTGCTGTGTTCTTCCTTATACTGCAGTGTGTGAATCCTACATGCTGCTGTGTTCTCCCTTATACTGCAGTGTGTGAATCCTACATGCTGCTGTGTTCTCCCTTATACTGCAGTGTGTGAATCCTACATGCTACTGCGTTCTTCCTTATACAGCAGTGTGTGAATCCGCTGTGTTCTCCCATATACTGCAGTGTGTGAATCCTACATGCTGCTGTGTTCTCCCTTATACTGCAGTGTGTGAATCCTACATGCTGCTGTGTTCTCCCTTAAACTGCAGTGTGTGAATCCTACATGCTGCTGTGTTCTCCCTTATACTGCAGTGTGTGAATCCTACATGCTGCTGTGTTCTCCCTTATACTGCAGTGTGTGAATCCTACATGCTGCTGTGTTCTCCCTTATACTGCAGTGTGTGAATCTGCTGTGTTCTCCCATATACTGCAGTGTGTGAATCCTACATGCTGCTCTGTTCTCCCTTATACTGCAGTGTGTGAATCCTACATGCTGCTGTGTTCTCCCTTATACTGCAGTGTGTGAATCTTACATGTTGCTGTGTTCTCCCTTATACTGCAGTGTGTGAATCCTACATGCTGCTGTGTTCTCCCTTATACTGCAGTGCGTGAAACCTTAATGCTGCTCTCATCTCTCTTACACTGCAGTGCGTGAAACCTTAATGCTGCTCTCATCTCTCTTACACTGCAGTGTGTGAAACGTTAATGCTGTTCTCTTATTTCTTACACTGCAGTGTGTGAAACCTAAATGCTGCTCTCTTATCTCTTACACTGCAGTGTGTGAAACCTTAATGCTGCTCTATTCTCTCTTGCACTGCAGTGTTTGAAACCTTAATGCTGCTCTCTTCTGTCTTACACTGCAGTGTGTGAAGCCGTAATGCTGCTCGCTTCTCTCTAACACTGCAGTGCGTGAAACCTTAATGCTGCTCTCTTCTGTCTTACACTGCAGTGTGTGAAACCTTAATGCTGCTCTCTTCTCTCTTACACTGCAGTGTGTGAAACCTTAATGCTGCTCTCTTCTCTCTTACACTGCAGTGTGTGAAACCTTAATGCTGCTCTCTTATCTCTTACACTGCAGTGTGTGAAACTGTAACGCTGCTCTCTTCTCTCTTACACTGCAGTGTGTGAAACCTACACATCACACTCTCCTCCCTTACACTGTTTGTCAATCCTATGGACTACTCTGTTCTCCCTTACACCACTGTGTATGAAACCTACAAACTGTTCCATTTTACCTTCCAGAGCAGTGTGTGAAACTTACACGCTGCTTCTTTCTTCCTTCTATGTAGTATATGAGCCTGCACAATACTCCATTCTTCCTTCCACTGTAATGTGTGAACCCTACACACTACACCGTTCTCCCCTGCAATCTAGGTTGTGAACTCTAAATGCTGCTCTGTTTTCCCTTTCACTGCTACATTCTCCCTTAGACTGCAATGTGAAACCCACACGATGCTCTGTTCTCCCTTACACTGTCGAGTATGAAACCTACACTGCTGTGTTCTCCCCTATGCTGTACTGTGTGAACCCTGTAAGCTGCTCTGTTTACCCTTACACTGTAATGCATGAAACATACACACTGCTGTTTTCTCTCTTACACTCTAACGGGTGAAACCTATATGTTGCAGTTTTCTCCCTTGTACTGCAGTGTGTGAATCCTAGAAGCTGTCCTGTTTTCCCTTATATCATTGTGTATGAAACCTACAAACAGCTCTGTGCTCCCTTACACTGTAGTGTGTGAACCCTACACACTGCTCCATTCTCTCTTACACTGCACTGTATGACTGTATATAGAGTAGCATGCAATAAATGAGACATGAGACAATTATAAGAGATATAAGAGATTATATGATTAGAGACAGTGACGGGAAATTGAGAGACGCCTTAGTGTGAGAGATGGTGTTTATATTATGGTTACAGATGGAAGAAGGATGGAGAGAAAAGGAGATTATAAGGGTGTAGCTTTGGTGAATAGGGAGGAAAGAGGTAGAGGAAAGGTCTGCAGAGATGAAGTGGATAAGGTAAGTTAGTGGGGAAAAACAAGATAAAGCAGTGGAGTGGGAGACTGGAGAGGGTTGTGAAGTGTGATTTAGGTTGAAGGAGGTGAGAGAAGTATGATAAGTACGTTCAGCCAGGATTGGAACAGGAGCAGGTCAAAGATTTTTTTAAAACATTCTTTTAGGGAGCATTTAAAGGAGGGTAGGTTAGAAATAGGTCTGGTGGCTAGAAGTAAGCAGTTACATTTCTTTTTTTTTTTTTTTTTTTTTGCTACTGAGTATGACTATAGGCTTTGTCCGGGGGATTCATTTAGTTTACTTATGGTGAGAAGCTGTCTCTTTTCTGATCCAAGAGTTCATTTAGGGAAATACATGTCAATTAAAGGAGTAAGAGCTGAGCAGGCTAATGGTCTGCGTATGATTTTATGTTATAAAGTGAATGTAGGAGAGATGGAAGGGGAGTTCCAGCCAGCTAAGGATATGCAGAGCATTACACTGAAGGGTAAAGTAGGATGAACTAGTAGCAAACCTGGCAATTTTATGAAGGATTGTGCTCCATAGAGTAGGAAGGACAGAAGGTAAGCTTTGGCTAGAGTAATTTTTGTGGGTGTGCTCAGAAAATGTTTGTTTCTGTAAAGCATGCCTAGTTTTTGACAGGGTTTCTTGACATTGCTTTGGATGTGGAGGTCAGATTTAAGATCATCATCTATTATGACTCCTAATGCATTGGTATGGTGGACTAATTTTGAACGATGATGTATTAGGAGTGAGTTTTTGGGGTTAAAGAGGAGGAGTTTGTTTTTTTTTTTGGAGGGGGATTAAGTAGAAGTTTTGCTCTTGTAAGCCAGGTTTCAATGGAAATGACAGCTTGTTAAAAATAAATAATTCTAATAGTTTCTGTCATGAATAAATAGTGTGTTTCATAATATAAGATTTTTGTAATTGTCTACCATAACTATATATTGGAAGTAAAGCTCTTTTCACACATATACCTTAATGAATGAAACTGAACTACAGCTTTGTACCATCCTTACAGCCCCGTATGTAGAATCACACTTTATGGAAATACTGAATAATCTATACAACATGTATATTTACTTTTTAATTATTTAGGCTGCTTTTATCCTATATAATTTTATAAAAATGTTGGAACAGTACTGAAGATTGCATTGCACTGAATAATTGTACATTGTGTGTATTATCTGTTCCTCATTCATTATTATATCACACTGTTCTGCTTCAATTCTTGACCCACATGTATCCCTCCGACGCATATAGTTTTACTCACTTACTGATAAAGAAATACTCTCCACCATATTTACGAAGCTCAAGTTACTTCAGATTAAATCACACAATCAGACTGTAACAGGCAGTAAGGATGTCAACTGATGCAGGTTCCTTCCAACGTGAAGTTATGACAGAAGATGACAACAAGTCTGATATTATGACACACACTATTTACTTACACTAGAAAATATTAGAATTATTTATGGAACAGAAATGCATTTTACTGCACAATGACTTAAAAAGACAAGTTCAAAACAGAAGTGCATCATTTTTGGTAACTACATTATTAAAAAATCCTTAAGGAAGATAAGTCACAGTACAGCTGCATAGTCATACCTCTTGACAGAAAAGGATTCTAGGCAGACACACAATCAAAATTCAATACTTAATACCTCTGAGTTTCTATAAGCAGTTTTACTGTTGGTGTCACCACAAAAACTCTCCACTCATCATTAATTAGGTATTACACAGCTGGATTATAAACTTTACATTACACACCTTTAACAAGTGCAGTTAATGTACTGACTTATCAGCATTCATTTCCCTCCAGTACAGCCCTTTGAAGTGTGTACCTTTAACTCCCAGTGGGTGTGGCTTCAGCCTTTAAAAATGAAGTTATTACCTTAGACTTCTAACAAACAGTCATTGACAGAGGTTATATAGCAATACAATTGTGTTTGCCATCATGTATGCTTCAAGATAAAATATTCTGATACCTTGTATGTAGCATGGTTTTGTAATTATTAATGCAAATATGAACAGGCAATATTTGATGCCTAGAGGAGCAGTAGGCGGTAACTGCAGAAATGCCTGGAGACGGCTGTAATGAGTTAACAAAAAGGGATATATCGTATCATTTTTAATGTGATAGCTGGAAAGTTTAATGACTTTCTTTTCCAGAATATGAACTACTACTGTCCTAGAACTATGCAGCACAAATAAAGTATTACAAATTAAAGTAATTTAAGAGGGTGGAATGCATAAGAAAAACATTTACATAGGCTCACACAGATATAAAGAATGGGTGGGAGAAGATTCTGGCTTGCTAGCAGATTTTGTACTTCTGTGTTACCTACAGCTCTTGCACAAACATAAACTGAGAAACATTCCTACATACTGAGAGAGATCTGATCTCTACCAGCAGTATATTTCAGTCATATTGATATACACAACAAAAGTAATATTTTCCTTAGTTTTGTGAGTTACGAATTTCATATTCCCCAAAGTTAACACCCTGATTCTGTCTGCTAACATCACAGACTTCTTAGTTCTCTATGGTTTGTAAACATAAAGATAAGGGGTATTTTTTTACTACATGTAAAGTTTCTCTCAGAAGTGCCTGTTTGTATAGTGCAGTGCATTGTTTTAGCACCAAACTCACTACTCAGCTCTGTTCGGCTCAAAACTACACTCTGCATCTGTACAGACTGCATAGAACAAAAAATGCAAACAATCTCATTCCCTACCCACAGAGCACCAGATCTCCTGCAAAAGCACTCATTGTGTGTTTGTGCTCAGAATCCCTCCTTACCTCCAGCTTCATTGTTCTGAGATCCTCTTTCAGTCACCAACGCTGACTGCTGTATTCCAGCATAAAAATAGTTTGTGGCACTTCAAGTTGTCAGGAACAAAGGAAACTAAATAAGCAAACAAATAAAAAAAAACTCTTAAAAACAGTTTCTCAGCTATACAACTCAAACCTTAAAATGCATTTAGTGCCTAACATAAACTTCCTGTCTGACTCCGAAATGGGTCCCTCTGGCTTCCAAACCTACTTATTAAAATTCAGAAACTAGATCTCTGTATTCGAGAGAAAGAGGAAGGGCCTTATAAATAATTAATGAGGCAGCCTGCCACATGCAATGTGAAGAGACTATGTTTTATCGTGTGCTTGCCTTTTGTTTCATTTTCTGCAGCTGGCAGTTTTGCCTGTAACAGTTCAGATTTTTACACAGACATTTTGCCTTATTTAGGCTAGATTTTCTGGTGTTATTAAAGTGAAGCTTTCCTGTGGACGCTAAAGTTTTGCATCACTACACAGGTCAATAGAAAAATTCCATAGCTCACATTCATTGAATGGAATCAACTAGCTGGCATACTTCTTTCTGTGTAATTAGAAAAAAATTATCTTTCTGTACATATGCTGTAATTTTTTATTTCACTTTATTTCGTTTTGCAAAAATCTTATTACATTTTTTCAAAATAAACATCTCAAGTTTGAGAAGTAAAACATCTAATGAATTAAAATCATAGTACTGATGAATGCAGGCTAGAGCAGAACTGTTTAATGTCTATACAGCAAGACGTTTTTGCTGTTACTGCTCAGGTAACATATATCAGCATTGTTTATTTTTGGTTTTAACCTTGCAACTAATTTAACAATAGTATGTAATAAAGAGCTTTACAAAATTCTGTTGACAAATCTCAGTTATTGTACCCTAGGTTATGAATGTAAAACGGAAATTACTTTAACATCTGGCTTGTCAAAATATGCAATATTTGACATAAGCTTTACTTTTAGGTACTATCACAATGCTAAAAAGAAATAAGAAAAGTTTTGGCTGGACTACTTCCTTCTTGCTACCAGCATCCAAGAATTAAGTGGTTTGCTTTGAATGAAATTCATATGACATTTATCTGCACTAGAGATGTCAAAACCCTTAAAGCTACATAGCCCACATCTGGTCCTGTGGTGCAGAACAATGAAGCCTTTACACTCTTATTGTAACTCAGATTTTTTTATTATTTATTTTATTTATTGACATTTTATTACTGGAAAAGTCCGACTGGGTAGATCCAATTTTCAGTGGAGGCCCGGGGGAAAAAGCTCCAAATTATTACAAAACATTTTAAGAACAATAATTTTACTATCTTCAAGAATAAAGCAAAAACATCAGCAGTTTAAATAATTATAATAAATTACACATCATATAAAAGCATTGGTTAAGAATCAATACAAGTTATATGCCAATCATTTAATATTTAGAGAAATTTTAAACAGTTTGTAGAGAAATTAAAGGTAAGTTAGTCCAATATAAACAGGAATTGCAATATGAAGTGACAGAAAAAGGTATGTTTAGAGAGAAAGTCATGGAAGATAATTTGATAGAAGCATGTAAGTAAGTGAAGAAGTGAGAGTAAGGAGGTATAAAGAATGAAAAGGTACTTGTTCATATTATGAAAGTAAAACTGAAATTACTTAAACATCTGGTCTTGTCAAAATATGCAATATTTAATACAAGCATTACTTTTAGGTATTATCATGGACAGATCACCCATGTTAGACTAGTGGTACAGGCATTAGAAGGACGGATAGGGGGGATGGGAGTGAGAGGTCAGCACCAGATTGGCCATCAGGGGGAGCTGCCTAGACATGCTGCACTAACAGCATTAAGAGCCTAGGAAGTTCCATGCTGGCAGTGGATATGCTGCTTGACAGACAGTAATTTAGCTACATGGATGTTTTGGGGTGAGGATAGGGCATACTGTCTGATTTGATAAGCAGTAATTTCACTCACATTGGTGTTTTGGGGAGAGAATAAAGCATATTGTCTGGTTTGATAGCTGATAGGCAGTAATTTAGCTGGCACGGATGTTTGGGGTGAGGATAGGGCATACTGTCTGGTTTGATAGGTAGTAATTTAGCTGGCACGGATGTTTTGGGGTGAGGATAGAGCATGCTCTCTAGTTTGGTAGGCAGTAATTTAGCTCACATGGATGTTTTGGGGTGAGGATAGGACATACTGTCTGGTTTGATAGGCAGTAATTTAGCTGACATGGATGTTTTCGGGTGAGAATAGGGGATACTCTCTGGTTTGATAGGCAATAATTTAGCTCACTTGGATGTTTTGGGGTGAGGCTAGGACACACTGTCTGGTTTGATAGGCAGTAATTTAGCTGACATGGATGCTTTGGGTGAGGATAGGACATACTGTCTGGTTTGATAGGCAGTAATTTAGCTGACATGGATGCTTTGGGTGAGGATAGGACATACTGTCTGGTTTGATAAGCAGTAATTTAGCTGACATGGATGTTTTGGGGTGAGGATAGGGGATGCTCTCCGGTTTGATAGGCAATACTTTAGCTCACGTGGATGTTTTGGGGTGAGCATAGAGCATACTGTCTGGTTTGATAGACAGTAATTTAGCTCACTCAGATGTTTTGCGGTGAGGATAGGACATACTTTCTCATTTGCTAAGCAGTAATTTAGCTCACACGGATGTTTTAGGGTGAGGATAGGACATACTGTCTGGTTTGATAGGCAGTAATTTAACTGACATGGATGTTCTGGGGTGAAGATAGGACATACTCTCTGGATTAATAGGCAGTAATTTAATTCACTCGGATGTTTTGGAGTGGGGCTAGGGCATACTCTCTGGTTTGATAGGCAGTAATTTAGCTCACATGGATGTTTTGGGGTGAGGATAGGACATACTCTTTGGTTTTATAGGCAGTAATTTAGCTCACTTGGATGTTTTGGGGTGAGGCTAGGGCATACTCTCTGGTTTGATAAGCAGTAATTTAGCTGACACGGATGTTTTGGGGTGAGGATAGGGCATACTCTCTGGTTTGATAGACAGTAATTTAGCTCACAGGGATGTTTTGGGGTGAGGATAGGATAGGGCATACTCTCTGGTTTGATAGATGGTAATTTAGCTCACATGGATGTTTTAGGGTGAAGATAGGACATATTGTCTGGGTTGATAGGCAGTAATTTTGCTCACACAGATGTTTTGGGGTAAGGATAGGGCATACTCTTGGGCAGCAGTATGGTGCTGCACTGGCATGCCTGATTTCTTCACTGGCCCTGAATATGGGTCAGGGTGAGGCCAGGGGAGGCCAAGGTAGATCTGATAGACTTACTTAATGAGGGAAGGAGCTAGTGTCAGTTGATGGTCGACTGCCAAGATTGTAAAAAGACATAACCAGCTGGTTATGCCACCCTTTCTTAGAAGATAATACAGTTATCCATGCAGTTACTAAATATGAAGCAACTTAATCCATTGCTATGTTCATTCTGTACATTTAACACATTTATACACATTATTAAGGTTGCCATAGACACCTAGACACCCAGAATCAACAATAAAAAGGGATTTATTTGAAGAAAGTATTAAACTTTACTTCTGTATTGTGTGTTTGACACACGGATGATATTCATAGAGGCTATGCATGTGCACAATGGTTATGTGCACTACTTGCACGTAAGAGCAACAAAGGTGTAATTCAGAAACATAGGCTATATTGAGTTTTGTACACAAATAGTTGTATAATGAGATTCAAATGAGAAACCATATGCAAATGCTGTGTCTTTGTATTACAATAGGGTGTTCTTTCCCACCTCTTGCAATTCAGATTCTCATTTTGCTATGCAAATGCGTGTTGTAATTTGCACTGATACATTATAAAAAGAGAAACTCTTGGTATAAAGTTGGGGGGTTGGCATAATGATTAAGGTGTTTACCTCACAGGCACAAGGTACATGGTTTGATTCTCATATTTGGAAAACTGGCTATGCTTAAAGTGACCTGCAAGGACAGCTAACCTAATATTTAGCTATGACCTATCCCTTTTCTAGTCAGATATGTTTGGATTTGCTCATAGTGTTACCGTATTCCACATTGAGCTGCTTACTTCCATTCTTACCACAACTTCATTCTTCTTCAACTCATCCATTTCTTCGTCTTCCTTTGGTGTTACGGCCTTGAGAATTTCCTTGAACTCCAGTGTTTTTGCGCCAGTCAACTTACAGGTCTTCGGCCTAGTCTCTACTGGTGTTAGAGTCTTCTCTCACCATCATTTGCAGCTGATTGTGGTAACCAGTGAGAGATGTCAGTTTCATTGAGGATGATTTAGTAATCTCTGCTTCTACCCCAATCCCCTTTCCTTATTAGGAGGAAGTCCACTTGAATTGCATGTTAAGCACATTTGCATGTGATCTTGTGACTGTCTCTCTTGGTGAACCATGTGTTGGTTACTATCAAGCCATTTGCCAGCGTGAAATCTGGAATGGTCTGTCCTTCTTTATACCTGTTTCCCCACCATGTGGACACAGGCAGTCATCATATCCTGTTTTGTCTGCTACCATATGGGAGTTCATGACCCCATTGTTGTGTAACCCCTTTCTGACTGCATTCTTTTCCTTACCATCTCAACCCTGAGGTGGGGCATAGGCTGCAATTTGAATACTGCCCTATCTTTAGACTGGTGTCCAATTGTCATAAGTGTATCACTAATTCTGGTAATATTCCTCATTGTCTTCAAAAGATTCCCTGTCACCACACTTCCCACACCATTTCCAGTCTGTCCTCACCATGAGTAGTAGACTGTGGATCCCATGCCAAGTGGCCTTGCTGCACTGTTCTTCCACCTTGTCTCCCAGACACATAGGACATCCAGTCTGCACCTTACCTTCATGTCACACTTTTCCAAACTGTGTCCTGTACTGAACATGTATTTATTTATTTATTTATTATTGCATTTGTTTACCAGGAAAGTCCACTGGGCCTAAAAGTGCCCATTTTCAGTTGAGGCCCAGGGAGAAAAGCTTCGACAAGAACATAGATACAGAAAAAATTAAACATTAATTGGTACAGAATTAGAAACATTGTTACACATAGTGATTACAGTAATATATACAGAATATATACATAAAAGCAGGAATTTAGTTGGTTTGATTACAGTAATATATACAGAATATATACATAAAAGCAGGAATTTAGTTGGTTACCAGATAAATTAAATCAGAGAGTTATAAACAGAGGGTCTATATTATAAGATCGACGTTTGAAAACATCGAACAACATATGGTCAACACCATATGGTCGATGTCTTCAAACATCGACCTTATAAAAAGACAAAAAAAAAAGAAAAAAGTACACTAATGGGTTTAAGCAGGGAGGCAAGCCCCCCTGCACCACCCACATGGGGGGGCTGCACCCCCCACCCCACCCCCGCTACTTAAATATACCAACTCCGAGACTGCACTACATTGCAGTAAACTGAAATCTCCCCTTACGGAGATTTCCATTTACACGCTCGAGATTCTGAGTGTTCGATATTCTCGTGTCGACAATGTCAGATTCAACATTGTTGGCTTTCGAGAATATAATATAGACCCTAAACAGAGATATATTAATCAGCATTATTGTACCAGAATCAACAAGTGATGAAAAAATAATAATTATGGAGAAAATATCATCAGTCATCAGTAGCAAAAAGCAGTTTAATTATCATATAAGGAGAAGGAGGATGTTAGGTTATAGAGCAGGTGCATAGCCAGTAAGAGCTGAGATGATTTTGCAGTATTTGTTTGAAGGTGGTGGTGCTGCCTGTGTTTCTTATAGAAGGTAGAAGTGAGTTCCATAGTTTGCCAACAGTGAAGGATTGCAGGAATTGACCAGCAGGTAAGGTGGGCTTTTCTACTTTTAGAAGTAGATGATTTTCCGATCTTAGTTCCCTGCTGGGTTGGTATTTGGCAAGTAGTGTCGAGAGAAGGACAGTTTGTGGGTCTTTAGATTATTTTGTGCACTATAGTTAGTTGGGTGAAT
This sequence comes from Protopterus annectens, assembly GCF_019279795.1. Classification (NCBI taxonomy): domain Eukaryota; kingdom Metazoa; phylum Chordata; order Ceratodontiformes; family Protopteridae; genus Protopterus; species Protopterus annectens. The sequence goes on along the minus strand of NC_056749.1, from coordinate 98,670,352 downwards.
GAGAGATGGTGGGGGAGTTTCGGCCAGCCTAATTGTTTCAGTGAGTTACAGTGGTGGGACGAGAATTTGGTCTTGGTGGCAAATTTGGCTTTTCTGTTGTAACACATATCAAGTTTAGATTTTTTTTTTAATTTTAGATATTAGTGAGGAGAGGGGTGCCCTAAAAGAGAGAAAGTAATAAAAAGGTGATTGCAAGGGTTTGTTTAGTAGAGGCTAAGAAAGCGTTGGTGCCTGTAGAGCATACCAGGCTTTTGGTGTGTTTTTTGATGTTATTGTTTATGTGTAGGTCAAAGTTAAGGTTTGCATCTATAATAATGCCTAGTAGTTTAGTGTGTGGGACAACTTCTATAGCGGTATTGTCTTGATCTTGTATAGTGAAGAGTTTTTTTTATCTAGGGGAGTGGTTTTCTTAGGGGTAAAAAGTACTAGTTTGGGGGGGGTCGGATTTAGGGCAAGATGATTGTTAAGCATCCACGTCTCAGTAGAGATGAGGGCATTATGGGTGATTTGCTGGAGTTCAGAGCTGGAATTTACAGTTCATATTATTATAGAGTCGTCAGCATGCTGGATTACTGAGCATTGTGGGAGAGTGGAGTGAAAGTTGTTAATAAAGATGCTAAATAAGAGAGGACCAAGTATCTAGCCTTGGGGTACCCCTGTGGAAGCACTGACGAAGGGAGAGTAAGACTGTTGCTGTTTGGTGGATTGCTGCCTATTGGAGAGATAGCTATTGAACCATTGTAGGAAAGGTGGGGAAATGTGGAGGGCGGATAGTTTAGAGAGGAGAATGGTGTGAGAAATGGTATCAAAAGCTTTAGAAAGGTTGAGGAAAAGAGAAGCGATTATTTTGCCAAAATCTCTTGCCTGGTTAATTGTATCAAGGAAGGAGAAGAAGGCAGTAGTGGTGCTGTGTCCTGGTCTGAAACCATGTTGAGTGGGTGATGGAATTTGGTTTTCAAGCAGGTGGTTGAGGAGTTGGGCATGGATGCATTTTTCCAATATTTTAGAGAGGGGTGAGAGAATTGCTATGTGCCGAAAGTTTGCAGTGTCTGTGTTGGTGTCGGCCTTTGTGTAAGAGGGAAGAATGATTGCTTTTTTCCAGATGACTAGGACAAGGATTCTTTAATCGATCTGTTAATGAGGATGCTGTTGGGATAAGCTATAGAGTTTGCACCTAGCTACAAGAAGTGTGGGGGTAGATTGTCAGGGGCTAGAGTACAGGGTTTTGGCTTATGTAAAAGTTTTTTTATTGTGGCAGTGGGTATGGGGGAGCATTTTAGGTTGGAGTCGAGGGTAGGATTGTTTTCTGGGATGATTTGGTCATCAGCTGTCTTGGTGGTAGTGGTGTTAACTGTAGGAAAGGTGGTGTTTGGTTAGCTTTGGTGTCAATGAATTAGGAACTGAAGAGGGTGGCAAGTTTGATAGGGGTTTTGTGTGGGTCAGGGGATGGGCTGCTTTGAGAACCTGGATGTAATAGTTGGTGAATGGTGGACCAGAAATTTTGTGATTATCTTTATGTTGGCTTTGTAGGCAGAGGTAGTAGACTTTTTTTTCTCTGGTTATTAGACATTCTTCCTGGTTATGAAGTTGCTGGTACTGTAGTAGACTTTTTTTCTCTGGTTATTAGACATTTTCCTGGTTATGAAGTTGCTGGTACTGTAGTAGACTTTTTTTCTCTGGTTATTAGACATTTTTCCTGGCTATGAAGTTGCTTGCACTGTAGTAGAGTTGAGGGGTCTTGGTTTTTCTGCCATGATTTCCAGATTTTATCCCTTGTGCACGTGATTTCGTTGGCGGATTTTGAGAGCCAGCTTGCATGGTTATGTTTTATTCATTTTTGGCAGGTGGGTGCTTGCCTATTTAGGATGTCTAGGAATGTTGAGTTAAAGAATTCAACAGCCTCATTAAGTGGTAGCGATTTGAGGGGTTCCCAATTTACTTTAGCTAAGGTTTCATTAAATATGGATGGTTGGAACTTGGTCAAATTTCTGGTTGATTTGTATTGGTTATGTAAAAGTAACTACTGAAGGAGAACTCAAAGTATCACTTGGAAAATAAAAACAAGCAGTTGTTTTATTGAAGCGCTTTTCATCCCACTCTATGGTGGGACTTCCTTGGATCACATTTATCTCTCCCTTACCTATAACACCTTCCCTTACTATCCTTTCTCCTTCCTCATCTTCCCTTTTATATCTATTTATCTATATAAATATATCTATAACTAAAGATATCTACACACATACACACACACACACACACACACATATATATATATATATATATATATATATATATATATATATATATATATATATATATATATATATATATATATATATATATATATATATATATATGGGTTCCTATGACTTCATCGACATGTCAAATCACCGACACTCACCTCTTCGACACCAAACCATCGACTTTCATATCATCGACAATTCCGGTAAGCGATCTTCCCCCTTACCGGACCCATGGTAGCGCTTGTTTCTCTGGTACGACATCAATAACAACACTTTCAAGGTAAATTATACAGAATCACGTAAACCCTACTCGTTGTAATACAGAAACAAGCGCTACCATGGGTCCGGTAAGGGGGAAGATCGCTTACCGGAATTGTCGATGATATGAAAGTCGATGGTTTGCTGTCGAAGAGATGAGTGTCGGTGATTTGACATGTCGATGAAGTCATAGGAACCCATATATATATATATATATATATATATATATATATATATATATATATATAAATGTTTCATCATACATTTGTTACACTGAATGTCTTCTTAGGAGTACTGTTTTATCAAATTGTTAGTTCATCTTAGGATGCTGGCATTTTTTTTTTTTTTTTTTTTTTTTTTTATGTGAGTGGTATTGCTACACAATGGGGGGGGTGGGAATCAGTCCTTTCTGCACTCTTTTTAGATCTTGAGGTTGAAATATAAAATTAACAGGAGATATATATGGATGTAGGGGGAGCTGGACTCCCTGAGTAAAACAAGTTTTCATCTTTTTTTTTTTTTTTTTTGATTAACTGAGTTTCAACCATTTGTGGTCAATGTAGTGTATGCAGATTTAATGAGACGGTGATATCATGACATATAATAAGAAGTTATGTACTCACCATAATGTTCCATGTGAGTTGTTCATCTCATCTTCATTCTTGACTGATGGGTTCGGAGCCAATCCATTAGCTCCGGTATGGCCATATGCAAAGCTCGAGGTCTTCCAGTAGCTTGAGGCCAAGCCCCTATCCCATGATGCACTGTGAATTTCCTCAGATCTTGTTTGCTGCATGTACTATAACCATATAAATTAGCTATCCCCCTTTGGAAAGAAAGAAGACATTGAGCAACCAGGATGAAGACCAACATCTAGGTCAGCTATCAGCCAGGAGGGGGATGGAGGGAGGGATGTAAGAATGAAGGCAAGATGAACAGCTCACATGGAACGTTATGGTGAGTACATAGCTTCTTAATGTGAAGTTATTCAATCGCGCTGTTTATTTTTGACTGATGGGTAGTGCCTATAGCACCATTAATCTTGGGTTGCTCATGGGAGTACATTCTTCAGGACCGTAGACCCAAAGGAAGCCCTGTCCCTAGAGGCCTTATCAACTTTGTAATGAGTGATAAAGGTATGAGGTTTTGACCAAGTGACTGCCGCACAAATGTTATCAAGGGGTAGTTTGGCTTGAAATGCAGAAGATGTAGATACTGCTCTGGTTGAGTGAGCTTTAATCTTGTGTTGCAAAGGCATATTAGCAGCTGCATAGACAAAGGTGATACAATCAGATAACCATTTAGGCAGAGTTGTTTTAGCCACTGGTCTACCTTTCCTGGATTCAGAGAATGAAACAAAGAGCTGGTCTGATTTCCTGATATCTTTTGTTCTATCCAAATAAAATCTGAGCTGTCTGTGAACATCGAGTTTGTGTGGCATATACTCCAACTTACTGGAATGATTAGGGAAGAAAACTGGTAACTTAATAACTTGGTTGATATTAGTTTCTGAACAAACTTTTGGCAAAAAGGATGGCTTTGTCCTAAGTGATACTCTGTCAGCATGAAAAATCAAATAAGGAGGGCTGATAGATAAAGCCTGAAGGTCTGACACTCTGCGGGCAGAAGTAATAACCACCAGAAATATGGTTTTCCACAACAAATATTTGAGGTCACAAGATGATGCTGGTTCAAACAGGGGGAGGATTATACGTGACAGCATAAAATTTAGATTCCATGGAGAATAGGGAGTTTTCACAGGTGGTCTCATATGAAATGTCCCCTTGAGAAAGGCCTTGGATAACTTGTGCGACATGATATTTAACCCGTCAATCCCAAGATGAAAATTAGATATAGCAGCTAACTGGACCCGAACTATTGCTGCTGCCGCTCCTTTATTAAAAATCATAGTCAAGAATTCCAGTATGGATGTCAAGGAGGCTTGGTAAGGATCAATATTATGCTTAGAGGCCCATATGGAAAATCTCTTCCACTTAGTAAGATATAATCTTCTAGTGGACGGCTTAGGAGAAGACAAAAGGATCTGTTTTGTCTCATTGGAAAAATTATGAAGCCTGGCTATGAGAGGAACTGGAGCAGCCAAGCTGTCAACTTCACTGACTGCAGACAGGGAAGAAGGTCCCCTGACGGATGTGTCAGAAGGTCTGGAACTGGGTCCAGAATCCAGGGATCCTCCAAGAGATGATGTCGAAGGAGTGGGAACCAAATCTGTTGAGGCCAATGAGGGGCTATAAGCATGATGGCCCTTCCCAGGGATTTTGCTTTCTGTAGAACCTTGGGTATCAATGGGATTGGTGGAAATGCATAGAGGAGACCCAGGGGCCAATTGTGTATGAGTGCATCCCTCTAGACTTGTCCCGGAGGGGGAATCAAGCCAACGTAGCTTCTGCATTTTGTGTTGATGTGGCTGGCAAAAAGGTTGCAGCAAGGTTGACCCCATTTGTGGAAAATCCTGTCCGCAATCTCTTTCTTGAGGGACCACTTGTGTGACAACAAGACTGCCCTGCTCAGTTTATCTGCTATCACGTTGGATCTCCCCGGGATGTGCGTTGCCAACAGAAAGCACTGGGAGGAAACAGCCCACTGCCAAACTCTGAGGGCTTCTCGGCAAAGAGGGTAAGATCTGGTTCCCCCTTGCTTGTTCAAGTACCAGACCACTGACATATTGTCTGTCTGAATCGCAATTGTTTCTAGAGGAAGAGAGTCCTGGAAGTACTGCAATGCCAAAAGTACTGCTCTCATCTCCAGAACACTGATATTCAAGTGTGACTCTTAATTGGTCCATATGCCTTGGGCATTCTTTCCCTGAAAATGCCCCACCCTATCAGGGAAGCGTCCGTGGTCACAATGGCTACTGGAGGGGGTAGAACAAAGGGGCTTCCTATGATGACATGAAGAGACGTCAACCACCACTGGAGATCTTTCTTGCAAGAGCTCATAATCAATATCATGTGGTCCATGGGTAGTTCCTGGTAAGACCATTGAGTGAACAACAGCCACTGAAGGATCCGTATATGCATTCTTGCTAATGGTATGGCTAGGATTGCTGCAGCTATCATACCCAATACTTTCAGAACTTCTGAAGCTGGTACTCTGTCTTTTGATAACAATGTGCTGACATGCTGATGAAGAACAAAGACTCTTTCGATTGGTAGCCTTAGAGTGGTGGTTGAGGTGTTTAGCTCTGCCCCGATAAAAATGATATGCTGCAATGGTGACAAGGCAGACTTTTCTGAGTTGACTGTAATACATAAATGATTGCAGAGTGACAAAGTGTACTCCCTTGCCTGAATAAGTTGATGCCTGGTGGTAGCGGTAAAGAGCCAATCATCTAGGTATGGAAACACCTGGAATCCTAGACACCTCAGGTGAGCCATGACCACTGCCATACATTTGGTGAACACTCTGGAGGCTGTAGTGAGACCAAAGGGCAGGGATCAAAACTGAAAATGATTGGCTCCCAGCCGGAAATGCAGGTGATCTCTGGATGGCCTGGCCATCTTTATGTGGTAGTACGCATCCTTGAGATCTATCGAGCACATCCGATTGTCTTTCCCTAAGAAGGGAAGAATAGACTGAGGCATGACCATCCAGAACTTCTTTTTCTTTACATATCAGTTGAGTCTGCTGAGGTCCAAAATGGGTCTCCAGTCCCCTGTTTTCTTTGGAACCAAAAAGAATCTTGAGTAAGTTCCAGATCCTGTCTGTTCTGCTGGGACTGGCTGGATGACTCTTTTTTGTAGCAACTTTCGGACCTCTATAGTTGCTTGTTGCCTGTAATTGGGTGGAATGTCTGGGATTCTCCTTAGGGACTGGGGGGGGGTGGTGAATGGTATGAAGTACCCTCTGGAAATGGAAATGATACTTTGTACCCAGCTGTCTTTTATTATTTCTTGCCAGGCATGTGGTTTACAAAGATAAGCAACCACAGACTGCCTCCAGAGCAGGACAGTCGGGCCTCCTTTCAGGAGTCCTGATAGGGTTTCCCTGAGAAGTGATCTCTGTCACCCTGATGTTGCGGAACCCCTCTGCCACAAAGGCGGCGTCTTCCACTATTACCCCCTCTGCCTCTGGAGAGGGGTTTACCACGTGTGTCCTGAAAGGCTCCTTGGGCTTTCCGGAACCACATTTTCCCTCCCCTTTGACCTTTGGGATAAGGTCAGGTAGGGGTGGAAAAATGGGCTCCGATGGCAGACAAGAGTCTTTCCCTCTTGTTCACACCTGGTCAAGGTTTCCTTCACTTTAGGCCCAAAAAGGGATGAGCCTTCAAAGGGGGTGTTAACGAAGGATGACTTGAAGGGCTCTTCAAAGGAACACAAGCACATCCAGGAATGTCTTCTAAGAGTGATTCCTGTACCCGCTGCCCTACTCATTCCATCAGCTGCATAGGATATGAAACGCATGGATGAGTTGACAATAGAATTTAGGGTAGAAAGCTGGGCAGCAACTTTGTCTGAGGCACCTACAGCTACTGCACCCTAAAGGGTATCTCCCAACTCCTTAAGGAGATCTCTCTACAACCTAGTAAAATGGGGTAAGTAGTTCAGTGAATGGAGAGCAAAAGTTGCTGAACTGAACATGCATTTCCCATATCTATCCATGATCCTAGACTCTCTATTAGGAGAATGGATAGATAAGGAAGTCTCAGACATTTCCTTTTTGGTGGCCGCCACCACCACCATGGCATCAACTGGGACTCCTTTGGATAAGAAAGTTGTGTCTGGCGGGGCTGATATAAACTTGTTAGCCCTTCTAGGGACAGGCTCCATGGACTCCATTGACTCCCACGCCCTTTGAGAAACCAACTGCATGAGCTCGTTGAAGGGCGGAGACACCCAAGAGGTGGAGGGTTGGGACCCGAAAGCCTTCAGGAGAACTGACTCATCCTTAGTAGGGCTTTTGCACTGCCAGTCACCCCTCTGCCTAAGGATCTCAAGTATCTCAGCAAAGGAGATATCCTCAGAGGGGGACCGTGAGGACCTTTCTGACTCATCCAAGTCAGTTTCAGATGTTAAAGACTCCTGTGGGGAGTCCAAGTGTCTCCTCTTGCACAATCTCTTCCTGGGGATCATCTCAGTGGGAGCCTCTGGGGAGGTCTCAGAAGAGCAGGGGGCACCCTGTGGGGCTTATCCTGGAGGATGGAAGCAGAAGCAGACACATGCACTTTAGGGGATGAGGAAGCAAGTAAGCAAGTCAAGGATGTCTTTGGAGACAGAGCTCTCCTCATGGCTTGAAAGGCACCATGGCTCCGATGGGAAGGAATTGACGGATCCGAGGGAACCCTCAAACCCTCCCACCCCGAGGCAGTGGGGTTCAGGCCAGAGATAGGAGCCAAGTTTATCCGAGCCGAAGCCCTGAGAGGAAGAGTCGGCACCAACAAGTCAGTCCAATTATCCTCTCCGGATCCGACTGGAGAGTATCAGCTCCTAGAGTCCTCGGTCAGCACCAAGGATGTCAGAGTGGATGGAGCCATGGACACCGGAGCAGGTCTCAGCTCTGAAGGCTCCACAATCAGCCGGTCTGCTTCTTCTGGCTCCGAAAGGCCGATATGGCTCGGAGGAGTAGCCAAAGCAGGAGTAGTGGTCTTCGGCTCCGAAGCCGCATGGGTCGGAGCTGACAACAGTTTAGCAAGGCCTGGTGCCTGTAAAAGCTTCTGCACCAATCAATCCATATCCAAATCTGAAAGCCTGACAGATGATCTAGACGAAGGGACTGATGGTGCCGACTGGAGCAATGATGACTTGAGGCACTTTGGACACCGGCTCCAAGGCTGTGGGCTGGCTCTGAAAGGAAAAGACAGTCGGCTCCAAAGTTTGTGGAGCCGATGTTGCAGAGTCATCAGACTTTTTTGATTTTTTTGAGTGCTTGGAGTCCTTAGAGTCAGCAGACGACTTAGAGGACTTAGAAGATTTTCAGGCCACATCCTGGTCACTCAAAGCCTCTTGAAAGGGATGTTTAAGCAAACCCCTGTCCATTAACTTCCTTTTCCTCTCCTCCAGCCATATCACTGAACATCTCTGTAGATGAAACTTTTAGTCACTCATTTACAGTTTCACAAACAAGCACATGTTTGTCCATATATTCTCATAGTGCATGTACCTTTATACACACATTTTCATAATGCACATACTTATACACGTATCATCTGTGAAGTCAAAGGTAGTAGTGTTAGTATGAAGAAAGGTCATAGTGGGAAATCCTTAATCTGGGGCAAAGCGAGGGCAGAGACATTTAGTGGTAAGGTGGACTTTTAGTGTTTGTTTAAATTTGGCTAAAGTAGTGCTAGATGTGATTTTGCTTTGTAGAGAACTGCAAATCTTTGCAATATAATGTGAGTAGATGGATTCACCAGCACGATTGTGTGCTGTTAAGATCTGTAAGAGAGGTTTATTGTTAAGAGCACAGAATTCTGCTACAGGAATAGGGCTGTAGTAAACCTTGTAGTGATGGAGTATTTTCAGGATGATAAAAGATTTTATAAGTCATGTTAAGCTGGGACAGGTGTAAAAGTTGGGGAAACTCTAACCAGTTTAATTGTTTTAGGGCAGAGCAATGGTGAGATCTTCATATAGTGTTTTCTGCATACCTAGCTATTTTGTTGTAACTGAATTCTAGTTTTGCCAGTTCAGTTTTCCTGAAGTTTCTAAGTATGGGTGATGCATAAAGAAGAGTTGAGGTCAAATGAGTTTGGGCAATAGTTCTTCTTTTGTTTTTTTTTGTGAGATACTGCTTGTTCCTATATAGTGTACCTAGCTTTTTTGTGGACTTTTTTAATTGATTGGGATATGTGGATGTCGAATCTCATATTAGTGTCTATTTCCACACCAATAGTTTGGTGTGTGGAGAGGGGACGATAATAGTGTTATTTACGGAGGCAATGTAGAAAGATGTTGTGGGTATAGTAATTTTGTTTGGATATTCTCTTCCCATATTACAATAAGAAGGAATTCCTCCTTCGTTATACATTTCTCCAAACAGTGGTATAATTTAATAAGCTGATAGTCTGAAGAAGTTTAAACATGAACTAGATAAATATATAGACAAAAAGAAATAGCTGTACTTGGGGCTGGTTCATAATGACCTTTGTCACAGACAAGATAAACAGGTATGAAACAGGGAATAGTGGTTCATCAAGAATCATGTCTTAGATTATGTGTTGCATGATAAATCATATACTTCAAATTCCGTTTATGAATTTGTACTTGTTAATAATGTGACCAAACTTTGCTTATGAACTATCTGATTTGAATTTCTCCTGCTATAAAATATGTATGTGCCAGTGCTGAAACTTGTTTACTTTTTAGAGTTTAATAGAGCTTTTCTCCTCAGTTTTATGTTAAAATGGGCCCACTGGGGCTAATCTTGTCAAAGAAATATAAATAAAGAAAACAAAGAAATAAATGTGAGTAAACAAACATATATAGATTTATACATAAATATGAATTATACACTATCCATTCAGCTGTGTTCCTTTTGATTAATATGAAATGATATAAAAGAGAATAACACAGGCTCTGTCTTTGTAGTTTGAAAAATGCAGGTGTCACTTATGAATTCTCTTCAGCAACTCTTTTCTCAGTTAATTGGGTACTATTATTTTATTTGTCCTGCACATCAGTACTACACCTAGTATGCAACGGGTCTATTTTATATATTCGACCGCTTAAATGTTCGAATCACTAAAGATCGAACTTTAGTGATCGAATATTTAAGTGTTCGAATATAATAAAAATGAATATTTAATTAAAAAAAGTAAATGTAAAGGGTTTAAGCAGGGGGGCAAGCCCCCCTGTGCCCCCCACACCCCTCGCTACTTAAATATACCAACTCCGAGATCACACTTCAGTGTACTACAGTGCAGAAATGGAAAATTCCCCATTCTCTACACTGTAGCACGATCCTGGAGTTGGTATATTTAAGTAGCGGGGGGTGCAGGGGGGCTTGCCCCCCTGCTTACACCCTTTAGTTTTAATTTGTTTTGTTTAGGTTTTTTTTTAATTTTTTAAACATTTAAATGTTCAATCACTAAAGTTCGATCTTTAGTGATTCAAACATTTAAGGGTTCGAATATATAAAATAGACGCTATGCAACCTATTTCTTTCTTATATGAAAAATAATTATGTTTCTCTTCTTACTGTAGACTTTTGATCTAGATATCCTCTCGTAGTGAACTCCTTCAATAACTGCATTTCTGGATTAATCTCTCTACATCTCTTTCATGACAAGCCACAAGTATAACCAAATGAATTTCCAGTTAATTCTTTAGCAGATTGTCATGGTGCTCTTACAAATGGAAATGGTTCAACTACATCAGTTGTGTGCAGCCATTTGCTTGGCTTGTAATGAAGTGTAAAGTCATACTTTTGCACAGCTCTGTGGTGTGGAGTAATAAAGGGATAAAGCTCTGACTATGCCACAAGTGACACATGTTCAAATAGTGGTTCAGACACCTGTAGGAACTGATGGGGGAGAATGGGAGTGTGCGACCATTGTTAGCTTACCTATCCTGGGGAGAACCAGGTAGTTCTGACTCATCACATTTATGACACCTTGTGAGGACACGAAGATATTCTAGCCAGTGGAGTTTAAGCCCAGTGAGCTTGCATTGCCATGTGCAAGTCACACAGTAATTTGAGAGTCATCCAACATGCAGTGATACACTTCCTCTTGGGGAATTGAAAGGGTAGCTGCAGGGGGAGAGGGGTGTCTTGTTGGGACAGAGGATAGGTGGAAAATGGACCAGCAAGCTGGCCCACTGCATATCACCTAACTCTAGTCTTTGAGTGGATGAGTTCATTGGGATTCCTTGGGAAGAACAAATTACCTGTAAGGTTCTTGCCTAACTGAGGGATTCCTGTCTCCCACTACTGCAGAGAGAATTGGCTAACACAGTGCAGGTAGAGGAGCCCACAGACTTGGTCTGGTGGAGGGATAGAAAATCATAATTTTGCAGAACATTCTCTGTAGTCTTGTTGGGCCTTTGTCTAGTTACTTTTTAAATATACTCTTTGCCTTAAAAGTATTAATGGAATTTTTCACACTGGTACATTATTACTATTACCTTCTAATCTATCTAAGCACTTGTCCTTTTTGCATTTGTAAATGCTTCTGACTCATATTTAGTGAGTCTTTTCCTTTGTAAAATCACTGCACCTGTACCTTTTTAACTGGCATCTAGATGTAATATCATTGACATATTAATATGAAAATACTCCAGTGAAGGCACTTTTGTAACTATCTGTTTGAGTAGTTCAAAAACTGTTTTCCTTTTGCAGCTCCATTACCAGGTCACTTCTTGTTGCAAGGTCTTTCTCAAGGACACACTTATTTCTGACATATTTGATGTAAACTACAAAATATACAACATTTTTCTTAGAAACCTCACTAATGCCTGTTTATCTTGGTTTTAACCCTTCTGAAGTCAAATATGACCCTTAGAATGCAGATTAGTCAGTCTGATTTTTTTGCTTCGTTCTTTTTAACCTGAAATTGTACTGTCTCCATCTGTTCAGTAGGTAGAGCAGCCACTTATTTTTCTCTTCTTGGAACTGACTTCAATGTAGAATATCAACAGTTTTATACACAATACCCTTCTAACCTTGTATTACTTGTATAATAACTCTTTCAGATACCTCAGATGGTGGTGAATTACCAAATTATAGTTTTAATAGCCTATACTTCCCAAAGCTATACTTGTCTGCACAGCTTAGAACCTCCTTACAGGTTAATTTGAGAAAATCCCTGGTTTATATCAATCACAGGAAACTGACTCACATCAATTGTTGCTATTTTCTCAACAGTACAACATGTGGATAGCATCCCCTTTTTGCACCTTTCATAAACTGATTTGTACCGATGTTTATTCAAACCATATAACATTAACGATACCTTTCACTCACTCAGTAGGCTCTGTTTGTTTTCTAATGATCCTTATATTCTTTATTCTATTCACTTCCTTTTGAGCTCTGTTCATTATAATTACTAGCGCTTTTCTGGGATCATGTATTATAGGTGCAGAATTAGTGTTTGTCTGGATATACTTTCTCAACTAGTCCTATAAACTGGCCATTGTATACACGAATCACATCATCACACTGCATATTCTCAGCATTGTCACTTTTGTTATATGCCTTTATACTGTCAATTCTTTTTACCATTTCAAGCTTTTCACAATCCAAACTATCTAATTTATTTGGAACTTCCATTCCAACTGTTGACAGTAAATTTTATTTTTTTTTTTATTTTGTATTTATATAGCAACAGCTTTTAACATAATAACTTTTCAGGATGCATTGAATTTGTAAACACTTACACATGGATGGTTTCATTACCTGCTCTTTCAGACTCAGTACTTTAAATGTTTCCACAAATACAACATTATAATTTGATCCACTGTCTAATGCAAACATAGCACTTTAATTAATTCTAAATTTATCACAATTATATTTATTATGTAATTTAACATCTGCCACTTTCTTACACATCATTAGCTCTTTTGACTTTTATCATGTACACAAACAGCTATTTTTTTAATTTCTTATTAACAGCCTGCAGATACTTTTTATTTTTCATATATATTTTTGCAAAATGATCTCTTCTGCCTCACCTTCCTCAAAACTGATTTTATCTGGCTATTTCTTATGTTAATGCTTATGGCCCTTAACTAGCACATGTAGCTTGCATTTCTGCTGTGTAATGATTTATTTCCTTCAACTGGCTCCCATCCATTGCATTGCAGTTACATCTCATTCTCACTTTTCTACTTCTTGTCTTTTCTATGACTCATACAATGTTTCCATATCTTCTGCATGCTGTTTTAGTACAATATTCATGTTGTCACTTGTTCTGTATTCATCTGCAACATCATGCTTAGTCTTCTTCTTTTGACAGCCCACTCTTGGTTGATCATTTCTTATGCTACAAATAATTCCATCTCACATTAATAATCACTACATTGACAAAATTAACACTGTTTGGTTTAATTCTTTTGTCCTGTAACATAAGAATCTATAAGCTTTGTTAAGGAGATTTACTGTGACTGCCATTTTGCAAATCAAACTCACTGAAAACTACTTTTATTGATATACACTGAAGTACTTTTCACATTTTTATGTGATAGTGGAGATGGTATATAACATTGACACATCTTATACATAAGTTAGAGGTTGTGGGGGTCACGCCCACATGGAGTGGTGCCACCTGCACTTGTTTAACTATTGCAGAAAACATTTTACTGTGAGTTTGATTTACGCAAATGACACTCACAGTTTGTGCCATCATCAAATCAAAATGGATCCTTTGTCGGTCCCTCTCCTTTTGTGGAGAATAAATAATGAATAAATATTTTTTTTAGCTCAAAGAAGTTTAAAGGTATTTCTTTCATCACTGCAACATTATCTTTTACCTCTTGAAAGAAGACAGTATTATGTACACCTTCAAAGTTTCTTCCCCTATGGTATGCAAATATAAGGCACATTCTACCTTTTCAGGATTATCGACTATATCACTTACTGACAAAAGCAAATTAAATTTCTGAATCTAAATTTTCCAGTTTTCTACCAAATTGCTGCTGCATGCCTGAATGATAAATGACAGGCTTTATATGAAAATTATGGTGGAACTCAAAGTCATACAGACTTGAACAGTGGCACTAGGGCATCATGCACTTTACTTTCAGCAACCTATCTTGTGCATGTACACAGACAATGAAAGTATTTCTGCATTTCTGACATAATGTAATATTAAGGTAATGTGAGAGTGCTTAAAAACACATGGACATGAAGCACTTGATGCCAGCCTCCACCATCCTTAACTAGATCTGATACAAACAACATAGCATGTATAACTGTATTAAAGGCTAGAGGCACAAAACTCTCTAAAATATATTCCATATGTTACATATTTGCTTAACTGTAACAATCATAAAGGCATATAGCACAGTCACAAGTAATATCTGCACAAAAAGCCATTACCCTACATAATACAGACTTATAGTCACATTACAAGCCATTACTCTGTATATGTAATACAGAAAATAGATTGACTTATTTTATGCATCAAATAGCATTTCCTGTCACCTCCCAGCTTCTGACTTCATTGTGTTCCCACCCATATGTAACATCTCTACAGTAAAAATAATAACAATATGCTGTCTTTTCCATTTGGCAAGGTTAGGCATTTAGTGTAAACTCAGCAGGTAGCACACTCACCTTTGAGACTGTAGGCTGTGAGCCTAGTCCCAGCCCAGGTGCCTGGATTAATTTTACAATTTTGTCACTGCAGAGAAGCATAGTGGGGTGTTACACCTGAGTGTGCCATTCTTTAGATGAGACATCTACCTGAGTTGGTGGAATTCTGATGGATGTAAAAGATCCCATGGCAAATATTGAAAAGAGTAGGGCAGGTTCTCTTGTGTCCTGGTTAAATGTCTCCTAGTAAGTATGAATACCACCTTGGGCCTCCTCTGAAAAGAGACCACTGATCTAGTCGACTACCCTGGTCAACAAAGTACTCTTCCCCTTCCATTAACTTTTCATATAGCATTTACTCAAAGAAAAGAGTGGAAATGTTAATAAGCTCAGCTTCCTAAGTTTGTCTGATCTGATAACAAAAAAATTCATTTCAGAATGAGGGTGTGTTGCAACATTTGGAGGTGGCACAGTCCCTGAAAGAGTTCTAACATGAGGGTGTTTAGATTATTATCTGAATATTTAGGTGCTGTTCTTCTTTCCAGTTCAGTAACAGGAACCCTTAGAATAAATGCAGCCTTTACAGTTTACAAGCAAAGGTTATACTTAACAAAAACAATAAACCATGTCTAGATAAAACAAGGAGACCAGATGGCTTAGTGGTTAAGGTCTTTGACTCCCATGCACAAAATACAAAGTTCGATTCTGACCCCCGACCAATGCCTGTTTGGAGTTTGCATGTTCTCCCTGGGTCTCTGTGGATTTCTCCCATGTCCAAAAAACATGCTGAGTGTTTCCATCTCAAACACAAATGAATAGAGCTGTAGGCAGCAGCACAGACTCTACATGGTGCCCTATAGGGGGAAGAGTTGTACAGAACAACCGCTTTGGGCACCTACTGTGGTGCGCAGTATCCTCAAGATAGGAGAACATGGATTACAGACTGCATGCCATGGCAGGAATAGCCACTCAACGGTGTAAAATATGGCTCTAGGTGATTTGGTCATGTTGACTAATATCACCAAAAATGGGCATAGGTAGTTACCTTTGAGGACATACTCTGACCCACACCAGGGACCCGTGCTAATGGTGGGAGGGGTATATATGCCCCTATTGGTCAGTGTGTGCCCATCATAAATCCCAGCAGCCCTGGGTCAATAAGCTACTGGCCGGCAGGTGTCTAGTTGCCCAGCCAGGGGTTACCTGGGATAGCTAGAGTGAAAGCTGGATGTAAAACCAACCAATCTGCCAAACATGAACTGAGAATTGCTACACTTAATGTAGGTTCACTGACAAGTAGATAACATAATGATACGGAGGAGGCTGGACATCCTATACATCCAAGAGATGAGATGGAAGGGCAGTGCAGCAAAGCCACTTGGCTTGGGATCCAGAGTCTACTACTCAGGTGGAGGGAAGGCTAGAAATGGTGTAGGAATTGTGGTGAGAGAGAGGCTTCAGAAGGCAGTAAGGGATATCATCAGAATTAATGACATACCCATGGCAGTCAGATTCGATAGGGCAGTACTCATAATCTCAGCCTATGCCCCACAACAGGGTTGTGATAGTGAGGAAAAGAGTGCATTCAGCAGGACCAACTAGATACAGTAGGACAACATGAATTGGTGTTGATAATGGGTGACTTGACTGCACATATCGGGACAGACAGAACAGGATATGAGGACTGCCTGGGTCCACATGGGTGGGACAACAGGAATAAAGAAGGAGAAGCCACTCTAGACTTCTGTCTGGCAAATGGCTTGCTAGTAGCCAATACATGGTTCAGAAAGAGAGAAAGTCACAAGATCACATACAAGAGTAGTCAACATGCAACTCAGGTAGACTTCTTCTACTGCACTGGGGCAGAATCCATGACTCCAAAATCATCCCCAGTGAAACAGTCGGCCCACAGCATAAACCACTAGTTGTCAGTGGTCAGAGAAGGCTCTAAGGTCAACAGAGACCAGGTTGAAGACCTGGAAGTTGACTGGAGAGAAAGTACTTCAATTCAAGGAATTACTCAGGGCTCTAGCACCCTAAGAAGAGGAGGAACTAGGTGAAGATGAAGAAGAATGGCAGTGCCTAAAAACAGCATGTGTTAGGACTACAGAAAAGATATGTGGTCAATAAGATACATAAGGAAAGCTGGTGGTGGAATGCAGAAGTCCAGGAAGTCATCAATAGAAAGAAGGAGTGCAGGAAGAAGTGGGAGATAGAAAAGACTGACCAGACTAGGAAGGACTACTGATTGGCTAACAAAGAAGCTAACAAAGAAGTTGCAATAGCAAAGAATAGGGCACTGGAGGCACTGTACCTGCAAAGTGACTCGGTAAGGGGCACAAAGAAACTATAGCAGGTTGCAGGGCAAAGATAGAAAAATAAAGAAGATAAGTCAGACACCATTCCTAAGGGATGCAAGCAGCAACCTGCTCACCAGTCTAGGGGACATCAAAGGCAGATGGAAGGATTATTTCTAGCAGCTTCTGAATGAAGAAAACCCCACAGAACCTTTACTGCCCCATAAACAGCCTATGATGAGAGAAGAAGAGGAGCTCACCCTAGAAGAAGTAAGAACAGCACGAAGGAAGATGAAGCCGGGGAAAGCAACAGGCTCAGATGAGGTCACAGCAGATATGATAAAGATGCTGGGTGAGATAGGGGAGAAATGGCTCCTGAGGGTACTAATAGTAGCGTGGAGAGTAAGGCATATCCCAGATGACTAGAAAATAAGCATATTCATGCCAGTGTACAAGAACAAAGGGGACATCCACAACTGTGGGCAGTACAGAGGCATCAAACTCCTATCACATTGCATGAAAGTTCTGGAGAGGGTGATTAATAAACACATATGCAGAGTAGTAGAATGTAAGATGGGAGATGAGCAGTTTGGATTCAGATCAGGATACAGCATAACTGACCCAATGTTTGGACTGACATAGATACTTGAGAAGAAGCTAGAGACGAGGACAGAGTCCAACTGAACATTCCTAGACTTGGAGAAAGCATATGACAAGGTCCCAAGAAAGTTAATCTGGGCAGTACTGTGGTGGTTTGAACTCCCAGAAACATTGGTAGAATTAGTGCAGACTGTGTACAAGGACCCAATGACTCAAGTACGAACAATGTTCGGCCTCACAGAGGGGTTCCCAGTGGGTGTGGGTGTACATCAGGGTTCAGCTCTGAGCCCGCTGCTGTTCATACTGGTGATGAACTACATTAGCAAACAGGTTGGAGGGGACGGATCAACAAAGCTGCTGTATAAAGATGATGTGGCTGTACAGGCAGACTCTGAGCTAGAACTTCAGCAAAGGATAGGAGAATGTAATGCAGGTCTGAAGGTACATGAGATGAAACTAAGCACAGATAAGATTGTGGTAATGGCAGCAAATTGGGGAAATCAGAAGAAGAAGAAGTGGATTGAGATAGAAGGGAAGACAGTGGAACAGGAAAACAGCTTTAAGTATCTGGAAGGAGTAGCTGAGGAGAAGGGTAGTTTGAATGAAGAGGTCAAAGCAAGAATCAGAGAGGCTGCAGCAAACTGGCATAGAGTATCTGGTGTAGTCTATGATGGAAGAATGCCAAAGAGGCTGAAAAGTAAGGTGTACAAGACAGTGGTGCGACCAGTACTACTGTATGGTACAGAAACCTGGGCAGTAAAGGCAGAGCAGTTGAAGAAGCTAGAGATGATAGAAATGAAGTGCCTGAGAAAGGTGGTAGGATGTACACTGTGGGACAGACAAAAAAAATGAGGACATAAGACATGTCTTGTTATTCAAATGCATGTATTTGTAAATCACTATGGAGCTTTTCTCCCCTGGCCTCCACTGAAAATGGGTACCTGTTGACCCAGTGGACCTTCCCGGTAAACAAATGCAAATAAATAATAAATAAATAAATAAGAGCAGAAGCCAAATTAGCTCCAATTGCAGAAAAGATCAAAGAGAACAGATTATGGTGGTTTGGGCACACGTGTAGAAAAGCAGAAGACAATCTGGTGAGGAAGATTTGGGACAGACAGGAAGAAGGTAAGAGGAAGCGAGGACGTCCACCAAAGAGGTGGATGGATTGTGTGAAAGAAGATCTGTGACAGTCAGACATGATTGTTGAAGAAGGCAGGAGTGTGGCACTGAATCGTGAGTGTTGGCGACAGTTAACACGATACCCCAAACCCATGTAGAAAAATGGGAAAAAGGGGGCTGATGATGATAATGATGATGATGGTGATGATGGTGATGGTGATGATGATGGTGATGATGGTGATGATGGTGATGATGTTGATGATGATGATGGTGATGATGGTGATGATGATGGTGATGATGATGATGGTGATGATGAAGATAAAACAAGGAAGCCTTTATTTGTTGCACAGAAATTAGCACCTCAACTGTATGTTTCCAAAGAACCCAGGAAGGCTGTAGGACTAGGGTGTTAGGTTCACTGTAGGAAATAATGGCTTGTTTGTTTTATTCATACAGTTAATTGTTTTTGTCACTGCCTGAGGGTGACACAGATTGCATCAAACCACTGAGCCTTGCTCTGGTTCTGCAGTGTAGGCTTTTGCCATGTCACTTTGACTCATAACCACTAAAGATTCAAAGAAACTTTATCGTCATTTAGGACCACACAAGTGCACCCTAAAGGAAATTACAAATGTCAGCTCATGAGAGAAATGCAGTGCAAATAATATCGATACAGCAGTATCAGAGAATAACATAAGAAAGAAAATAACACGTATGACATGCAAGAAGTAGTTCAAATTACATAAACACACTGAAAACCCATTATCCAATCTTCTTCTTCTTTCGGCTTTTCCCGGTTAGGGGTCGCCACAGTGGATCACCTATCCACTCATGATTGGCAGTGGAGTTTTACAGTGTTGAGTTGCCAGCCCGGCACCCAACCTTCCACAGAAGGCACACACTCACACCTAGGGCCAATTTAGACTGTCCAATCCACCTACAGCATGTCTTTGGGATGTGGGAGGAAACCAGAGCACCCGGAGGAAACCCACGCAACCACAGGGAGGACATGCAGACACCGCACAGAAGGCACCCCAGCTGTGGATTGAACCGAAGAACCTCTTGCTGTGAGGCTGCAACGCTAACCACTGCACCACCGTGGCCGCCCTAAAAAACCCATTATCCAATGATAAATAATAAATAAAAAATAAATACTCACCACCAAACCTCTTCATCATTAAGATAAAGAATAAATAGAGACTAGTGAATAGCAGCTGTGTAGTTACCGTATTACACTTGTTAACCTTAGGTGTGACTCAGTATAGCCATCATATTGTGTAATAGTTATACTGGTGGTAGTTGCTCAGAGCAGCAGGATTAAATGAAAAAAAGATGCTTCGCTGTATCAGATATTGTGGTTGGTGTCCATATTAATAAGTCTCACAACTGTAGGATACAAACTGTTCCAGAATCTGGAAGTCGTACAGCAGAACCTGTGGTACCTTCTTCCAGACACAAGTTGTGAGAACCAGTTGTGTCCAGGTGGGTCGAATCCGCTAGTATTTTGTATGTTTTCTTTCTTGCTCTTGTAAAGAAAAGCTCCTGAATAGAAGGGAGGTTTGTGCCAAGATTTTCTCAGCCACTCTCACCAGCCTCTGTAATTTCTTCTTCTCAGCAACTGTGGAGTTGCCAAACCATGCTATGAAGTTTATTTATTATTTATTTATTTATTTGCATTTGTTTAACCAGGATAGTCCATTGGGCTAAAGAACCCGTTTTCAATGGAGTCCTGGGGAGAAAAGCTCCACATACATAATTAACAGAGAATGAGGATAAACATAGACATTACATGGGGTTCAACATGAGAAAAGTAACAAGTACAGGGGAAATACATATACATTTGATGGGGTAAAACATAATACAATGTACATAATAAATCGTGTAGAAAACAGCTGAAACAAGGCAATAAGAGATACACCAAATTAAAAAACAAAAATATGCTGCCTGGTGTTCTTATAGTCTGAGTAGTTAGAGCTGAGAGAGTTACAAGATGAAAATAGTATGTTATGAAGGGTGAGAGCAGGAGCATTGCCATGAGGAAGATAGATAGGAGTGGAGTGATTTTTTGAAGGATGGGAGGCTGCGATAGTACCTAATAGAGGGAGGAAGGGAGTTCCATGAGCGTGCTAGAGAGAAGGACAGGAGGTTTTGTCCAGGAGGGTGGTGGGGTCTGTGTATTTCTATGAGGTTTTGATTGTTTGATCTTAGTTGTCTTTGTGTGTGGTGGATTTTAAAGGTAGAAGAGAGTGAGGGGCAGAGGGTTGGCTGGAAAATCAGTTTGTGAGCATATGTGAGTTGGGTATATGAGAGGTAGTTGGGTAGTTCTAACCATTTTAGTTGGTGGAGTGGTTCACAGTGGTGTATAGATGATTTGTTAGAAGTTGCAAATTTGGCAATTTTATTGTAACAAGAGGATAGTTTGGTTCTGAGGGAAGATTGGAGGTTGGTGAGAAGGGGTGCTCCATAGAGGAGGGAGGGTAAGAGAAATGTAGTTGAGAGTGTAAGTTTGGTAGCTGGGCTAAGAAAGCGATTATGACGGTAGAGCATTCCAAGTTTTGGTGTTTTTTTTATGTTTTTTAGCAGATGGGAGTGGAATTTAAACTGGTCATCGATTTGGACTCCTAATAGTTTGGTTTCTGATACAAGTTCAAGGGGAATGTTATTATGGCTATAGATGGAGAATGATTTAAGATCAATGTTAGTAGTTTTGAAGGGCTAAATATCATGAGTTTGGTTTTAGTAGCGTTAAGGGCTAGATGGTTGTCTTTCATCCAATTTTCAGTGGTGGAGAAGGCTTCCTGGGTAAGCTTTAGTAGAGTTGGTATGGATGAGGCAGTGCAGATGATTGTGGAATCATCTGCATATTGAATAATATTAGCTTGAGGGATGGCGCGATAAAAGTCATTAATGAAAATATTGAAGAGAAGGGGGCCCAGGATGGAGCCTTGTGGGACACCTGTAGGGGTATTTAGGAAGGAAGAAGTGGCTTTTTTCCATTTGACTGCTTGTTGTCTGCTGGAGAGATAGCTGTTAAACCAGTGGAGTGAAGTGAGAGAAAGGTTTAGATTAGATAGTTTAGTAAGAAGTAGGTTGTGGGATATAGTATCAAAGGCCTTGGAAAGATCAAGAAGAGTGGTAGATACAATGAGTCCAGAATCCCTAGCTTTGTTAACAGTTTCAAGGAAAGATAGAAGGGCTGTCATAGTACTATGGTGGGGTCTGAATCCATGTTGGGTGTGGGTTATTTGATTGTTGTCCAAGAGGTGGGGAAGGAGTTGAAGGTGGATGCATTTCTCCAAGACTTTAGAAATAGGAGAGAGGATAGCTATAGGACGAAAATTGGAGATGTCAGTATTATTTCCACCTTTGTGTAGCGGAATAATATAGGCTTTCTTCCAGGATTCGGGAACAAGACCTTCTTGGACAGAACGATTGATGAGGATGCTGATAGGAGGGCAATGGCATCAGCAGCAATACTGAGATAGTATGAGGGAATGTTGTCAGGGGCATTGGTGCCTGGTTTTAATTTCTGTAGGAGTTTTCTTATGGTAGAAGTAGGAGTAGGTTTAATTGAGAAAGGGTGTGATTGAGGTGGGGATGATTGGGACAAAGGAGTAGGAGGAGGAGATTGAGGTGAGGGTGAATGAGACAAAGGAGTAGGAGGGGGATGTAGGTTGGCAGAAGAGGAGGTATTAGGTGAATTGTTGTGTGTAAAAGAGGAAGTAAGTTTAGAAATAGAGTCTAGGATGCTCTTGATACCTCCCCTGTAAAAAGTGGTAAGAGTACACAGTGAGAGCATGGCCTTTGTGAGTTGTCTCAGGAGGTGAAGCCTCCGCTGAGCCTTCTTGACTATATGGTTGGAATTAACAGTC
Source organism: Protopterus annectens (assembly GCF_019279795.1). Lineage (NCBI taxonomy): Eukaryota > Metazoa > Chordata > Ceratodontiformes > Protopteridae > Protopterus > Protopterus annectens. The sequence goes on along the minus strand of NC_056749.1, from coordinate 98,647,750 downwards.
CAGGAGAGGTAATCTGAGATGCAAAGACCCAGTAAATTGGTTGTTTTGACTTTCTCTATTACCTCCCCATTGATAGTGAGTGGTTGTTGAATTGTTGCCTTTCTCCTGCAGTCCATAATCATTTATTTGGTCTTATTAACATTCAGGTCCATATCTACTGGTGTAGATGGTGTTCTTTCACAATTTGCCTTGGTAAGGAAAATGTCCTGGAAATATAAGGGTTTAACTCCACAGTATCTGTTATAGCAACAGGCTTATTTATTCTTATTGGTTATATCCATCTGCCAGACAGCTATTTTACTTGGTCATTTGAGGTGACAAGGCTTTTTCAGTGCAGGGTGGCTTATTCTGATTTTTCTCCCTATTAGAAATTCTGCTTCTCTAATACCAGTGATAGTGCAAGATGCTCTTCTGTAACATATAGCAGTAGGGAAGGGACCATCATATCTAAGTATTCTCTTTGCAATCTGTACTGCTTTCCAGCATGTTAATTATTTTCTGTTTTGTGGCAATTAGCTGTACTATGACTGAAGTTAAAATGGCTTGCTAGGTCTTGAAATTTTCATTGAATGCTTCCTTAGGAATCACAAAATATAAAAATGTAATTTTAATTTCAGGGGAAGTTTGAAAGTTGTGGTTGAGACTAAACAGAATATCTCAGCAGTCTTAGTTTGAGTCTGCTCGGGGGACCTTGATGTGATCGTATAGATGGTCAGCACTCTGTGTTTTGGCCTCAGCAGTCTTGGTTTGAATCTGTTCTGGATACCTTGATGTGATAGTATAGATGGTCAGCACTCTGTGTTTTGGCCTCAGCAGTCTTGGTTTTAATCTGCTCTGGGGTACCTTGATGTGATCGTATAGATGGTCAGCACTCTGTGTTTTGGTCTTAGCAGCCTTGGTTTGAATCTGCTCTGGTTACCTTGATGTGATCGTATAGATGGTCAGCACTCTGTGTTTTGGCCTCAGCAGGCTTGGTTTGAATCTGCTCTGGGTACCTTGATGTGATCGTATATATGGTCAGCACTCTGTATTTTGGCCTCAGCAGTCTTGGTTTGAATCTGCTCTGGATACCTTGCTGTGATCGCATAGATGGTCAGCACTCTGTGTTTTGGCCTCAGCAGTCCTGGTTTGAATCTGCTCTGGGTACCTTGATGTGATCGTATGGTCAGCACTCTGTGTTTTGGCCTCAGTAGTCTTGGTTTCAATCTGCCCTGGGTACCTTGATGTGATCGTATAGATGGTCAGCACTCTGTGTTGGTCTCAGCAGTCTTGGTTTGAATCTGCTCTGGGTACCTTGATGTGATTATATTGATGGTCAGCACTCTGTGTTTTGGCTTCAGCAGTCTTGGTTTGCATCTGCTCTGGATACCTTGATGTGATCGTATAGATGGTCAGCACTCTGTGTTTTGTCCTCAGCAGTCTTGGTTTGAATCTGTTCTGGATACCTTGATGTGATAGTATAGATGGTCAGCACTCTGTGTTTTGGCCTCAGCAGTCTTGGTTTGAATTTGCTCTGGGTACCTTGATGTAATCGTATAGATGGTCAGCACTCTGTGTTTTGGTCTCAGCAGCCTTGGTTTGAATCTGCTCTGGTTACCTTGATGTGATCATATAGAAGGTCAGCACTCTGTGTTTTGGCCTCAGCAGTCTTGGTTTCCATCTGCTCTGGATACCTTGATGTGATCGTATAGATGGTCAGCACTCTGTGTTTTGGCCTCAGCAGTCTTGGTTTGAATCTGCTCTGGGTACCTTGATGTGATCATATAGATGGTCAGCACTCTGTGTTTTGGCCTCAGCAGTCTTGGTTTGAATCTGCTCTGGATACCTTGATGTGATCGTATAGATGGTCAGCACTCTGTTATTTGGCCTTAGCAGTCTTGGTTTGAATCTGCTCTGGGTACCTTGATGTGATCGTATAGATGGTAAAGCACTCTGTGTTTTGGTCTCAGCAGTCTTGGTTTGAATCTGCTCCGGGTACGTTGATGTGATCGTATAGATGGTCAACACTCTGTGTTTTGGCCTCAGCAGTCTTGGTTTTCATCTGCTCTGGATACCTTGATGTGATTGTATAGATGGTCAGCACTCAGTGTTTTGGCCTCTGCAGTCTTGGTTTGAATCTGCTCTGGATACCTTGATGTGATCGTATAGATGGTCAGCACTCTGTGTTTTGGCCTCAGCAGTCTTGGTTTGAATCTGTTCTGGATACCTTGATGTGATAGTATATATGGTCAGCACTCTGTGTTTTGGCCTCAGCAGTCTTGGTTTGAATCTGCTCTGGGTACCTTGATGTGATCGTATAGATGGTAAGCACTCTGTGTTTTGGCCTCAGCAGTATTGGTTTGAATCTGCACTGGGTACCTTGATGTGATCATATTGATGGTCAGCACTCTGTGTTTTGGCCTCAGCAGTCTTGGTTTGCATCTGCTCTGGATACCTTGATGTGATTGTATAGATGGTCAGCACTCTGTGTTTTGTCCTCAGCAGTCTTGGTTTAAATCTACTCTGAGTACCTTGATGTGATAGTATAGATGGTCAGCACTCTGTGTTTTGACCTCAGCAGTCTTGGTTTGAATCTGTTCTGGATACCTTGATGTGATAGTATATATGGTCAGCACTCTGTGTTTTGGCCTCAGCAGTCTTGGTTTGAATTTGCTCTGGGTATCTTGATGTGATAGTATAGATGGTCAGCACTCTATGTTTTGGCCTCAGCAGTCCTGGTTTGAATCTGCTCTTGGTACCTTGATGTGATCGTATGGTCAGCATTCTGTGTTTTGGCCTCAGTAGTCTTGGTTTGAATCTGCTCTGGGTACCTTGATGTGATCGTATAGATGGTCAGCACTCTTTGTTTTGATCTCAGCAGTCTTGGTTTGAATCTGCGCTGGGTACCTTGATGTGATCGTATAGATGGTCAGTACTCTGTGTTTTGGTCTCAGCAGTCTTGGTTTTCATCTGCTCTGGATACCTTGATGTGATCGTATAGATGGTCAGCACTCTGTGTTTTGGCCTCAGCAGTCTTGGTTTGAATCTGCTCTGGGTACCTTGATGTGATCATATAGATGGTCAGCACTCTGTGTTTTGGCCTCAGCAGTATTGGTTTGAATGTGCACTGGGTACCTTGATGTGATCATATTGATGGTCAGCACTCTGTGTTTTGGCCTCAGCAGTCTTGGTTTGCATCTGCTCTGGATACCTTGGTGTGATCGTATAGATGGTCAGCACTCTGTGTTTTGTCCTCAACAGTCTTGGTTTGAATCTGTTCTGGATACCTTGATGTGATAGTATAGATGGTCAGCACTCTGTGTTTTGGCCTCAGCAGTCTTGGTTTGAATTTGCTCTGGGTACCTTGATGTGATCGTATAGATGGTCAGCACTCTGTGTTTTGGCCTCAGCAGTCTTGGTTTGAATCTGCTCTGGGTACCTTGATGTGATCGTATAGATGGTCAGCACTCTGTGTTTTGGCCTCAGCAGTATTGGTTTGAATCTGCACTGGGTACCTTGATGTGATCATATTGATGGTCAGCACTCTGTGTTTTGGCCTCAGCAGTCTTGGTTTGCATCTGCTCTGGATACCTTGGTGTGATCGTATAGATGGTCAGCACTCTGTGTTTTGTCCTCAACAGTCTTGGTTTGAATCTGTTCTGGATACCTTGATGTGATAGTATAGATGGTCAGCACTCTGTGTTTTGGCCTCAGCAGTCTTGGTTTGAATTTGCTCTGGGTACCTTGATGTGATCGTATAGATGGTCAGCACTCTGTGCTTTGGTCTCAGCAGCCTTGGTTTGAATCTGCTCTGGTTACCTTGATGTGATCATATAGATGGTCAGCACTCTGTGTTTTGGCCTCAGCAGTCTTGGTTTCCATCTGCTCTGGATACCTTGATGTGATCGTATAGATGGTCAGAACTCTGTGTTTTGGCCTCATCAGTCTTGGTTTGAATCTGCTCTGGATACCTTGATGTGATCGTATAGATGGTCAGCACTCTGTTATTTGGCCTTAGCAGTCTTGGTTTGAATCTGCTCTGGGTACCTTGATGTGATCGTATAGATGGTCAGCACTCTGTGTTTTGGCCTCAGCAGTCTTGGTTTGAGTCTGCTCTGGGTACCTTGATGTGATCATATAGATGGTCAGCACTCTGTGTTTTGGTCTCAGCAGTCTTGGTTTGAATCTGCTCTGTGTACCTTGATGTGATCGTATAGATGGTCAGCACTCTGTGTTTTGGTCTCAGCAGTCTTGGTTTGAATCTGCTCCGGGTACGTTGATGTGATCATATAGATGGTCAGTACTCTGTATTTTGGCCTCAGCAGGCTTGGTTTTCATCTGCTCTGGATACCTTGATGTGATTGTATAGATGGTCAGCACTCTGTGTTTTCGCCTCAGCAGTCTTGGTTTGAATCTGCTCTAGATACCTTGATGTGATCGTATAGATGGTCAGCACTCAGTGTTTTGACCTCAGCGGTATTGGTTTGAATTTGCACTGGGTACCTTGATGTGATCATATTGATGGTCAGCACTCTGTGTTTTGGCCTCAGCAGTCTTGGTTTGCATCTGCTCTGGATACCTTGATGTGATTGTATAGATGGTCAGCACTCTGTGTTTTGGCCTCAGCAGTCTTGGTTTGAATCTGCTCTGGGTACCTTGATGTGATCGTATAGATGGTCAGCACTCTGTGTTTTGGCCTCATCTGTCTTGGTTTGAATCTGCTCCGGGTACCTTGATGTGATCGTATAGATGGTCAGCACTCTGTGTTTTGGTCTCAGCAGTCTTGGTTTGAATCTGATTCACATCATTATGTAAGAAGTGGTGGGTTCACTTTTGACTCAAATTAGCTGGGCTGCACTGAGCTGTACAACTACTGTGTCTTCTGCTTACTAAACACAACTTACTACCAATCACAATAAAACCAGGGACGTGGAAATTCCTTTTTCCTTTATTCTAAATAGCAAAAGCTACTGCTGCTGATTGTATTGACTGCATTTTGTTCAAGGAAAATGTTTTATTTTTGAGACACAAGACTCTATTTTGTTTTTGAAAGCAACTTGGCTGGGGTTCTGTATAAATCACTGTCCTAGGAATTAAGTGACTGGATGTTTGGACTTTTTTCTTGTTGTTTAATTGGCTGAAATGTATGTACCATTGCCCTCCTTTGACTGGGCTGCAGTGTGCCATGCATGAAGCAACAGCAGGGTGCAGTGCATTCCTATATGCAAATCACTGAACCTGAACCTTGTCTACAGCCTTAATATTCCTGTATTAACCCCATCATAAAATACCAGGTTTTCGGGGGTCCATTTCAGAGGTGTGCTGCTTTAGAAACACTGCGTTTAGAATTAAAATCTTCAGTGTGTTAGTAGCTGAATGGGATGTTGCTGTTACCTGGAAGTTTCATATTCAAATCTGAAAGAGGTATAGACAATATGCCCTTTCAAAGACATGATCCTGTGCCTTTAATATAGATACTTTTCCTGCCACAGACATTTTGAATTCTACTAGTCTTGTTAATCCCCTTTCAAGTTTCTGCTCAGTGTCTATATTACAGCAATGGACTACAATACTTCTCTACTGATTCTTCATTATATGAAATGTAAAAACCCTATTTACTTAATAAGAAAATATTTTTTTCAGTTGCAGCATACTGTGACTACAATGTCATGCAATGCTTTCAAGTGGTTAAATATCTGGTGTTAAATGGAGAGGCCTGTTGCACTGGAAAACCTGAGGTTAGAGTTACAGACTTTGGTTTGTTTTATAGTTGTTATTATAATGAAGCTTCAAAGGGGACAGAGCTGTAGCATTTCAAAGGTAGATTCCAGTGGCTGGAGCTCATACATCTTTCTTGCCATAATCTGACATGTTGCATCATATTCAGCTATCATTGTGGGTCTGTGTTGATCATTGTGGGTCTGTGTTGAACTTCTGCTATATACACTGAGTTTAGTAATGACTTAAATTCTTCTTTATTGAGTTTTTATTACATTAGAAGCAAAATCCTACTGAATTTTGTTTGTCACTGAACGTCTGACCTCCCTTCTGTTTACACTCATATGTAGTATTTTATTTATTTATTGTATTTATATTTCTTGATTGCCATAGTGGGCTGATGCAAGATGGTCTCATTTCTACCACAGCCTACGCGATGCAAAATAAAGAGAAATGTAATCCAGTAGCTATACACAAATAGTAAATAGTGTTTAATACAGTGCTGGATATGTAACTTACTACTGTATGAGCTGGGTATGTAACTTACTACTGTATGATAGTAAATAGTGTTTAATACAGTGCTGGATATGTAACTTACTACTGTATGAGCTGGGTATGTAACTTACTACTGTATGATAGTAAATAGTGTTTAATACAGTGCTAGATATGTAACTTACTACTGTATGTTATTAACAAGCTATGAGATTTTCAAGATACATCAATTAATACAGTATAGACAGAAGTAAATGAAGCATAAATATACATGGTTAGCTATCAATGATAAGATGTTAGGTTAGGTTAGGGATTGTTAGTTGAGTTGGTTTAATGAGAGGAGTGTGATGGAGGAATGAGAGGAGGTGGTGGATTAGTTGTGGGGCAGGGGGATATGACAGAGTAATAGTATCTCTACTGGAGTTAGAGTTGTGAGTTTGAAAGGCAAGTGCAAATTAGTTGGGTGAGGGGGATTTTGGTAAGTTTATGTTATCGTAGGATTAGTGAAATGTGCAGTTGGTTCTATGGCTTAGATGAGTGTGAAGTTCATCTCTGAATGTAGTATTGGTGGGCATGCTGCAGAGGTTAGTAGGGAGTGAGTCCCATAGTTTAGGTTCCAAAACCAAAATGGCATGTCCTGTGGAGGACAGTGCATTTCTAAGTCTAAGACGTACTTTGCTATTATTCATGGGTGCTGGAGGAGCCCCCCCTGCTTTTACAGCTCTGACCATTGTGGCAATGTCTTCTTTAAGAAGGACCCATGCATCCTTATTTAGGACAGTCCTGTACATCTGTGTCTGCATTCCTGTTCGTCCACCTGTACAATTTTAAAATATGAGAGTTTTCTATGCTCAATATGCTGCTGCTTCCAGGTAATGGGTGCTGCCCAATAGGGTTTTTGCCGGGGATTAGTTTGATCACATTTGGTGACTATGCTGCTGCCTCCAGGTGAGGCTGCTGCCCAATAGGGTTTTTGCCGGGGATTAGTTTGATCACATTTGGTGACTATGCTGCTGCTTCCAGGTAAGGGTGCTGCCCAATAGGGTTTTGCTGGGGTTTAGGTTGATCACATTTGGTGAATATGCCGCTGCTTTGATCACATTTGTTGTTGCTATCCGAGTGTTTTACTGATCATTGCTGGGGAGGTTGTTGCTGTTGCTGCCTGAGTGTTTTGCTGATCATTAAATGTGTCCATGGTTTTGGGCCTTTGTCCCCCCCCCCAATAAATTGTGGCTTTTTCCAGATTTCTTGTGCTGCAAAGTTAAGAGATTTAGTTGATTGTCAAGTGGATTTTGCAAGGAGCTGAGAGCTTCAGGGGAAGAGAAGTTTAGCGTTGATTATGCCAAGTCTGTTTGCATTGTTAGTAGCACAACAAGTAGTATATTTGTTTTTGATGCAGAAGGCTGTGGGTTCTACTCCCTCAGTATGTAGATGGATTGCTGGTACTGTACTGTGTTGTACTGTAAAGGGGTGGATGCTGCAGTATGTCCTCCATGGGGGAGTTGCCTAATAACTATGAAGCTGTTATCAGTTTTCCATCCATTCCCTATTGCAATAATACTAGCTTATCATTTTTTTAATGTAACATAGGCAATTTTTCAAGAGCAAAAGGCACTTCATTTGTAGAAGAAACAATGAAATATAAAGTTGTTTGCCAGCAGCAACCTCGTCATTAGTTTCAGATCCCTTTAGTGTGAAATTATTTAGATGACTTTAACTTCTGCAGAGATTGTGCATATTTACTGATACTGGTGGATTGTAATGACAAAAGTTTGTGTAGACTTTTGATGGAAATTTTCTGACTTGGGCAGTTTTGGTCCTCGGTTTAACTTCACCAAGTGTTCTGAGTCTGTAATACTATGATGGGAATGGACCTTATTCCTAAGTCAGGGTATGATTAAAGTGCAATTCATATGGAGTTATATGTATTGGTAGCATATGTAAATATGACTATACATTCTTTTTTTTTTTTTTTTTTTTTATGAAACCCATTGCTCCTATTACTATTGGAACTGTCCGGGTATCGCTTTTCCTCACCGCTCTCATTTCTGTCTGCAAATCTTGATATTTTATGACTTTGTGTGTCTCTCTGAACGTGATACACTGCAATTGCTAGGTGTAGTAATTTCTGTGATCAATGCTACTTTTGTCTTTTTTTCATGGACTACTATAACTAGCTTTCTAACATCTCTTTTTGAACTGTTGGTAATGGGTGATCTCTCGTCATGTACACTTCATCATTCTCTATAATGCTTTATGTTCATGTTTCTAGTGCTTGTCAGCTACTTCAATATTGTAATGTTTGTGCAATCCCCAGTGCAACAATTTTGCCATATTATTGTACCTTTCTGTGTACAGGCCATCTGCCATGAGTGTATCACACCCAGCAACAAGCTGTGCAACCATTTCCAATATTTTTTAAAGAACCTATATTTGTCTGTTTCTTCCACATGTTCAGTGGCCTTTGTAAACCAATGTGTCCATAGTCTACTATCCTGGGCTGCTATTATTAAGCTTTCATCCTTGGGTTTCAACTCGCCTTTCTTGAGTCAAATCCTGGTCAACATTAGCTTGTTCCATGAGATCTCTATATGTGGCTTTTCCACATTTCTTACCTTCTCATATGAGTCTTCGCCTTGTATTCTTTCTTTTGTTTTTTGGCACATTCAGTTGCTGTTTGATTTTTGTGTACATCTGCTTTGATTTCCAATCCCACTTGCCACCTGAATGCTTTTGATAAACTAAGCAGAGAGATCATCTTAGACTTCCTCTCCTCATGTTGTAAAACTTTCTCTATGTTTGGATCTGATGAGGTCAACAGAAATGTATGAAGTTCCACAATTGCAGACTTATGCATGTAATCAATTTCAAAGATGCCCATGCCTCCATCAGAGCGTTGAATATATAATATTGGTATACACACTAAATTGTATATATCATTTGAAAGGCGTGAAGTTTTTTTTTTTTTTTATTGTTTTTCTGTCCAGCTGATCCAGTACCTCGAGGAACCAGTCAGTCACACTAAAACTGTAAGTTAAAACAGGAAGAGAAAACTGGTTTATAGCTTGGACTTTATACCTAGACATCAAGGTGGTTTTCCGTATTAGTTTTAATCTTTTGATACATTCCTTTCTGAGTTTTATTCACATTTGTTCATGTTTTATTGATGATCTTTCATCAATTCCCAAATATTTATATGTATCTTCCTGCTCAAGTTCCTTTATATCATATTCCTGCCCTAGAGCGAAATTTTCTTAGTACTGCAACTTTCCTGCTTTAAATGTTGCCTTTGCACATATATAAAGACCAAATGTCATTTGTATATCATCTGAGAAAGTTTTAGCCACCTGTATCTGTGCTTTCAACTCATCATCTGATGAACTATATAGTTTTAAGTCATCCTCAAAAAGTAGATAAGAAATCTTTAAGCAAGTTTGTTTTCTAGGAGTCAAAGTATAACCATAATCTGTTAAGTAAACAACTTAACAGGTTATCGGCAATCACTCTGGAATATCTCACTTTGAATCTGTATCCCTGGGATAATAATTTTTCCTCTATCATGGCTTAGCTCCAAAGAGGGTTGACACTGTTTCATTTTCATTTTAATGTAATTGATCAATGTAGCATGTGGTTTATACATCTGCAAGCACTCCTTTACCCATGAATATGGGATACTGTCAAATGTTTTTTGTAATTTATCCATGCCATACTTGGATTATTCCTATCTCACAGTTCTCCAATATGGCTTTATTTAGCAACAAATCATCCTTTGCTCTATAATGCTTTCTTTTGTTACCCTTTTATTCTATTGCCATGATTTAATTTTCTTCCAAATGACTATAAACTGTCTGGATCAATTCCAGTATATAGTTTGTACATTATCAGAAGGCAAGTTATTGGTCTGTAGTTTTTAGGATGGCTTACAGGATCACTCTTAAAGAGGAATATAATTGTTTCTATTGTTTACCAGGTTGGTATCTGTTCCATACCTCTCAACCTCTTAGAGCAAGAAATCTGGACAAAACCTAAACTAATGCTGGGACAAAGGACCAAAAATTGGAACAGGTTTTAAATATTGCACTTATAAACTTAGAAAGTTGATAGAATAATAGGTTTTGTAATTAACATGCATTTTATGAAGGATATGGAGCCTGAAACTTAAATCTCTGTTGCTATTTAATGACTTAAATCCTCAGTGATTTGTCAGAAAATCACAGATTTCATTAGGAATGGACCCAAAATATGGCAAAAATCTGGACATGCTGCAAAAATCTGTACAGTTGAGAGGTATGGACTCTGTTCCAAGTTTTTCTGCCTATGCTGATATCTTTATTATTTGCAATAGTGTATGGTAGATCCTTGTCTGTTATAATATCCTGCCTTGCTTTTATTACATTTCTCTTAAGTATTTTTTTTATCTGTTTCCTCTTCTATAGTCTTCTAACTGTGACACTTCTTGTCTTAACTACTTTATAGTTTCCTCTATTTGATGCTTCCACAATGGCATTTTATTTCTTCTCTTCCTTTCCCTGACTGCTCTGTATTTTTGTGGTAAGACTTTATATGTTATTAGTTTAGCTGCACAATAATATATTCTATTTACTTCTGTTGTATCACATTAATTTCTTTTAATAATCTTTATTACTGTGTTCGTCTGTTTTATCAGACTTGTAGTATTTGGGGTATTATTTCACTTTCTGTAATCTATTTCTTTCATCGATCTTAATATGTCTATCCATGTCTATTAAATGAAGCAACTTTCCCCTTAGATCATTTTCTTCAAAACTCGGGACAAATTCTTTGCTTTCTGTTTCTTGCAAGCTGGCCTTTCCCACCACAACATTGCCTGCGTCAGAGCTGCCACTATTTCCTGTTCTTTCCCTTGTGCTGTAACTCCAAATGAAGGTTTTTACTGGTTTCCTGCTGAAGACCCCAGAACATCATCAAATGCCAAGTGACCAGATGCTTCCCATTCCACCTGTTTCTCCTTAATTCGGGGTCTCATTGTTCCATCATGCTTTGCAGGCAATCCAGAACTTCAGTGTCTGTTTTTGTAAATTAACCATTACCAGTCCTGTTTTCTTCTTACCCTGTTTGTTTCCTTCTTTTTTGTATTGTGAAATTTTCCACATCTGGGTGCCTTTTCCTGTATTTCTCTTCAAATATCTTTGGTGCTACCTTTTTTTTTGTATTGATTAGTTTTGTTTTCTTCATTGTATAAATATTGTACCATATCTGATCTCTTTATCTTTCCCATGTCCATATTTCTTCTTCAGATATCTCCCGATTCATCTGTTGCTTCTTAATTTGTGGAATCATTGTTCCAGCATGCTGTTACATGATCTGAGTTAGATTTTCTACACTAAATCCTTCAATCTGCAGGTATTCCATAACACAGGTTCTATGTGTTTAACTTCTTCATTATTAATCTTCTGAACTCCATTCCCCATTTGTGATCTTGTTTTTGTATACTGAAATTTTCTATATCTAGTTGTCTTTGCTTGTATTTCTCTTCACATATCTTTGGAGCTGTTTTTTGTATTGATTACTTTGGCATTATCCTTTGCAGAAATATTGCACCATATCAGATTTCCTTTTCTTTCCCACATCCATATTTCTTTTTTAACACCTTTCAAAAATCTCTGGGTTTTGTTCTTTATATTTTCACACTTTCACTGTCATTTATTTCTTTATTTCTTTATTTTACATTTGTTTACTGGGAAAGTCCGTCTGGAGACAGGTCCCTTTTCAGAGGAGGCCCGGGGAGAAAAGCTCCACAAATAATTTTACAGAATAGTAATTCAAACAACAGTGTTAATCAACATTTTGTTACAGGCATCACAGTAAATTAATAGCATTCAACATTCAACATTTATAACATTCAACATTCAACTTTAACATGTGACATATCAGGTTTAATAGTTGTAAATTCCTACATTTTAGTAGTTGAACATAGCTAGAGGTCTTATAGGGTCCTAGTATTAACCTGGACTGTCACAGTTGCAGAGCCATGAGTTCAGTAGATGTAATTTTAATTTTTCTTAAATTCATGTATGGAAGGTATAGCAGTGATGAGGGGTGGTAGTTTATTCCATTGTTTAGCAATGGTGTTAGAGTAGAGGGATGAGCCTGCTGCTTTGTTGTCTTTAATTACTTCAAGTAGAGGTTTGTTTGTGGAGGAGGTTTCTGGTACAGGAGTACAGACTTATTAGTTGTTGTAGAGAAGGTTTTTTTTCCAGGATGGTGTAGAATTTTATGGGTCAGGGTAAGCTGATTGCAAAGAAGTAGGTTTGGAAGTTCAAGCCAATCGAGTTGTTTGAGAGCTAGACAGTGGTGTGATCTGTAGGGATTGTTAATAGTGAATTTGGCAATTTTGTTATAACAGGCATCGAGTTTGGATAGGTCAGATATTCTAAGGTCGGTAAGGATTGGACAGGCATGTAGAAGTGTAGAGATGAGATGAGTGTGTGCAATGGTGGCTGTAGTACAATTTGTTAAGCACTTTTTATTTCGATATAGAGTACCTAGTTTTTTGTGTACTTTCTTTATGGTGAGGGAGATATGGGTGTTGAATTTCATGTTATGGTCAATTATAACGCCTAGAAGCTTTGTGTGGGTATCAGGAGATATGATAGTTTTATTACTGGATAAAATAGTGAATGATAGATCAGGCTTGGTTTGTTGGGTTAGCTGGAAAATGATGTTTTGTTTTTCTAGGGTTAAGTATTATCTGGTGGTTACTGAGCCAGAATTCAACAGAAGCTTGTATTTGCTGGTATAATTTTTGGAACGAAAAGGAGGCACAGACTAATACGGAGTCATCTGCATATTAGATGACTGAGGAGTGGAGGGTGGCGGTATGAAGGTCATTTGTGAATATGGTAAATAAGAAAGGTCCAAGAATGGAGCCTTGTGGAACTCCTTTTGTAACAGGGAGCAGAGGGGATATCTCCTGGTGCCATTTAACTGTCTGCTGTCTCTCTGTTAGGTAACTATGAAACCAATTGATAGTAGATTGGCTAAGACTTAGTTCTGACAAGGCTTTAATTAGCTTGTTATGATTAACCATATCAAAAGCCTTGGGAAAGTCTAGGAAGAGACCTGAGACGTATTTGCCATAATTTCTATGCCCATTAACTAAGTGAGTGAAAGACATGAGAGCAGTGGTTGTGCTGTGGTGAGGCTTGAACCCATGCTGGGTGTCAGTGATCAGATGATGTGTAGTGAGGTGTTGCATTATTTGAATGTGAATACACATTTCCAGAATTTTTGAGAGGGGGACAGTATGGCTATGAGGTGGTAGTTAGTTAGTTCTTTTGAGGTTTCCCCCTTTATGGAGGGGAATAATATGAGAGACCTTACAGAGGTTCGGGACTAGATTTTCGGAAATGGAGCGGTTAATTAGGATGGCTACTGTATATGCTATTGCTTCAGCTGCTATTTTCAGATATTATGCTGGGAGTTCATCTGCTGCCATTGTGGTTGGTTTTAGTTTTTTGAGTATTTTTTTTTACAGGCAGCCCACACTTTCTTTGTCTATTTGATGATTTTATGGATTTGTTATACTAATGAACATTACTTTTTTACTGGTAGATTTTGACAGGTTTTCTTGTGCATGTATTTTTCTTTCTTCCTTCTAATTTCTCTCTTTATCTATTTATATATCTTCTATCTGGAAATTGTGGGCTTCTTGCATAACAGTAACAATACACATTTTCTTCCTTATTCTCAATAACCCACTCTGTCATCTTTATGGCTCTTTTTTGGTTTGTCAGTTTTTGTGTTTTTTGTGAAATGTTACTTCCTTCTACAACAGGGGGGATGTACAGTATCTTCTCCCTGGGCCTGGCCTAATCCCATTGTAGGAATGTTTCTAAGTGGGGGATGTACAGTATCTTCTCCCTGGGCCTGGCCTAATCCCATTGTAGGAATGTTTCTAAGTGGGGGGATGTACAGTATCTTCTCCCTGGGCCTGGCCTAATCCCATTGTAGGAATGTTTCTAAGTGGGGGGATGTACAGTATCTTCTCCCTGGGCCTGGCCTAATCCCATTGTAGGAATGTTTCTAAGTGGGGGATGTACAGTATTTTCTCCTTGAGCCTGGCCTAATCCCATTGTAGGAATGTTTCTAAGTGGGGGGATGTACAGTATCTTCTCCCTGGGCCTGGCCTAATCCCATTGTAGGAATGTTTCTAAGTGGGGGGATGTACAGTATCTTCTCCCTGGGCCTGGCCTAATCACATTATAGGAATGTTTCTAAGTGGGGGGATGTACAGTATCTTCTCCCTGAGCCTGGCCTAATCCCGTTATAGGAATGTTTCTAAGTGTTGAGGATTCTACACTGCTATTTTTTCCATTTTTGGCACCAGTGCACCTATCAGGATTGGGCAATTTTTTTATCCCAGGACTTGTGCACCCAGCTGTCTTTTTTAATTTTTAGCCTACTTTTGTCCATGGTATATGCTATATAAAATACAGTCTATATATCAGTGTTGTCTTGCTGAGATTTTGCAAAAACAGGGTCTACAACATGAAAGTACTCACCAAGACCTGTGGATGAACTCTGTTGCAGCATTAATACTCTCCTTTTCTTGCTGATTTCATCACCCTGCATTTGGACCCCCATTATGTATTTTCTCAAGCATTAATGAGCAGTCTGGTGTACAAAATGCTCATCATACATAAAACATATATATAGGTTGTTTATCTCAGTTTAATTTACCTGAGTCATCTGGGTTTCTAGTACCATGACAGGATTGGACCCCATTCCCAAGTCAAAGTATGATTAAAGTTCATGAAATTAGTATTGCTACAATCATTGATGTTAGCAAAAATTCCTCTTTGCAGCACCTGCAATGTGCCCAGAACTGAATTCTGTAAATCATATGGAGTTACATGTACTGGCAACATATCAAAATATGAGTATACATTCATTTTTATGAGACCTATTACTCCTGCTACTACTTGACCTGTCTGGGAATCCTTCTTCCACATTGTCCTCATTTTAGCCTGCAAAGTCTGTTAGTTTATGACTTTGTGTCTCTCTGCATGTACGATAATGTAATCAGAGGGTGTAGCGATTTCAGTGATGAATGCTTCTTTTGCCTTCTTTACATGGACTAATATAAATGGTTTTCTTGCATCTCATGGTTAGTAATGGGTGATCCCATGTGATATAAACTTCACTATTCTCTATAACGCTTTGTGGCTCATGTTTCCAATGCTGCTCAGCAACTTCAATATTGTAATGTTTGCACTCACTGCCATTAGTGTATCACACCAAGAACATAATTTGTGACTGTTTCTATTTCTGTTTTACAGAACCTGCATGTCTTTGTTTCTACCACATGTTCCATGGACTTTCTAATCCAACGTGTACAAAGTCCATTATCCTGGGCCGCAAATACTAACCTTTCATTTTCTGGTTTAAATTCACCTCTCCGACCATTCCTGCATCAGATTCTGATCAGCCTGAGTTTGTTCTAGGAGTTTTCTTTAACTGAAACTATATTTATTATGTTTTTCCACATTTCTTGCCTTCTCATCTGATCCTTCTCCTTATATTCTTTCTTTTGCTTTTTGCCACATTCACTTGCTGCCTGATTTTTATCTACTTCTGGTTTGATTTTCATTCCCACTTGATGCCAAAATGCTTCTGCTAAACTAAACAAGGAAGTCATCTTAGACTTATTCTCCTCATGTTTCAAAACTTTCAGTACTTTTGGGTCTTGTGATGTCAGCAAATATATATGCAGTTCCACGATTGCAGATCTATACATGTAATCAGTTTCTAAGAGGCTCATACCTCCTTCAGACAGGAGAGTATATCGTCTTGGTATGCACTGATTTTTACAAATTATTTGTAGCCATGACCTAATCTGTTAAGTAGACAGCTTAATGGATTAATGACAAGACAAAAGAGCAGCGGTGAGAGAGAGTCACCCTGGAATACCCCCTTTGAATTTTTATCCGTGGGATAATAATTTGTCCTTTAGTATGGCTTACTTACAAAATGGTCTGCCACTGTTTCATGGTCACTGTAATGTAGTCGATCAGTGTAGGCTGTATCTTATACATTTCTAAGCACTCTTTTATCCATGAATGTTCAATACTATCAAATGCTTTTTTGTAGTCAGTCCATGCCATGCTTAGATCATTCCTCTTTTTACAGTTCTCCACTATGACTTTAACAACAAATGATACTTTGTTCCATATGACTTTCTTTTATTGCCCTTTGGTTCTACTGCCATAATTGAGATTTCTTCTGAATGACTATAAACTCTGTTGGCATCAATTCCCATGTATAGTTTATACATTGTTGGAAGGCAAGTTATCGGTCTATAAATTTTAGGGTAGCTTGGAGATTCACTCTTAAGTAGGAGCATTTTTCTCTGTTGTTAGCTAGGTTGTGTCTATTTGGGTTGCACATATAAGTAGTTCTTACACATGGCTAAATTTTCGTGCAAAGATGTTTAATACTTTTAACCAAAAGTTAGGCACTGCATCTGGGTGTGGTGTTTTCCATTTAGAGGCTTTTCTTAACTTTGTTTCAATCTCTCTGGCTGTTATTTCATCCCATTTCATGTCCTGTACCTTTAAACTTCTTATTCTTTCTTTTATTTCTTCTGTCCATTTAGCATCTTTGTTATGTTCCACAGGATCTTCATAGATACTTCTCCAAAATGTATCTATTTCTTGTTTTTTTGTCAGTCTTTCAATTCCTTTTACCTTGTTTCCCAATTCTCTATAGAACTTTTTTGGGTCATCAGTAAATTGCTTATTTTGTACTTTTCCTTTATATTTTTCTGCGTATCTTGTAAGATTTTCCGCCTTTGCTGAGATGTTTAGTTTATTTGTGATAGTGTATGATAGATCCTGGTCTGCTCTAATACCACATATTGCTTTTATCACATCTATCTTTTTTAGTATTTTTCTTGATCTGTTCCCTCTTCTTCCCAGGTAGGCTAGAAATTCATGAATTTAACTTTTATAGTGGGGGCAGAGGAACCTGCAGTTACTATAGCAACCATGGTGAAGCAACAGGGGGAAAAGTACTTAATGTAACAGTAGAGGGGGTGGGGGGCTGTTGGGGGGACTGTAAAAATTAAAAAATTTAGTAACAAAGAGAGGTTCAAACCCTGCAACCCATGGCAAAAGTAACACCAGCATTAACTCACTGTGCTATCTTTGTTAACTGGGGTAGAACACTGGTCTCTTTGATCTGTTTGCAGGTTTAGCCTGGGAGTAAAAACAAAAAAAAAAGAGAAAGAATACAGAGTAAATATCAGGAGGAGAGTAAATATAAAGTCAAAATATTCAGTTACCATAGAGTAGTAAATATATATTGCAATTTAGGAAGTTAGTATGCACAAGAGTTCATTTAGCTGAGAAAAAGAATATATGGAGAAGACAGTCACAAGTTGAGATACTCACTGATGAATATGTGTATATAGAGCAAGTCTTTGAACATAACAGAAACTTAGGAGTAAGGAATGTTTAGTGTCTAACATGCAGAAATGGAATTTGCGGTGTAGTATAAGCAATTATGTACTCATAATGGGAATCTGACAATATGAAGACAACATTGTGTATATCAGGTAACTGAGACAGTTTTGTAGCAACTTCAGGCTGCGTCTTTGACTTGGAACTGTTTAAGCTCCTTTCTGAATATTGTAAAATAGGAGTTTTCTTTAACAGAGGTGGGAAGTGATTACCAGACTTGTAGGACAAGGATGGAGACACTTTGGTCAGTGCAGTGTAATTTAGATTTAAGTTTGTGAAGGGAGGTTATGTTGGCAGGGAGGAAGAGATTGAAGGTTGTGGTCAGAGGTGTGTGGATATAGACAGCTGGTAAAGAATAGGAACAGCCGAAAATAGATTGTTTGAAAATGCTCATCTTCACCTAAGTTCCGAGACAAGACTGCACCTAAACCTGCCTCAGAGGCATCTGCATGTGCTAAAAAGGTCCTTGGAAAAGTCTGGACCTAGTAGTACTAGTTCTGAACACAGAATATCTTTCAGCTGTGCAAAGGCATGTTTTTTTTACCGCTTTCCATTTACCCTTCCCTTCAAAGTAGTCTTGCCTTTGGTAAAGTCATTCAGAGGTCAAAGCAGTAGCAGAAAATTAGGAATACATTTACAATAATAGCTACCCAGTCCTAAACAAGCCTTAATCTGTTTCTTCATGATTGATGTGAACCTGTTTTATACTGTTTAAGCCTTGTCAGCCTTAGTTTCATTGTCCCTTAGTCTATTACATAAGCCCAACTACATGGCTTTTGTCATGCCACACTTGCACTTAACTGGTTTAGCAGTCAACCCAGCTTGATGCAAAAAATATAAAAATGGCTTGAATGTTAAAGAGAAATGCTTTTCCCAAACTTCCCAAATGTAGTACATCAGCCAGCTAGACTGCTGCATATCTGGTATGGGGATTAAGAATTTTATTCATCTGCCTTGGGAATGTTGCAAGTGCTCTGTGGAGACTAAAAAGCAGAAATGCATGATGTAAGAGTCCATCTTGTATGATGAATGCCACTTTTTTAGCTTCTGAGGCTAGTAGAATTTTTCAATAGATTTTTGTTACAGCCAGAGTGGGTGGAAACTTAGCCTTACCCAAGTTTTCACTCAGTTCATACAGTTAGGATGTGGAATCTGACTCAAATTTATGCATGCTTTCTAATTTTCTGAAGTCATTACAAAATATTACATATCCTTCAGTCACGAGGACCAGTGCAATGGATCTACTTAATTCACTTTGTGATTCTGCTATGACCCAAAGTTTGTGGATTTTCTGTACCTCTCCCTTAACCACTTTGCATTGGGATTGCATTTTTTTTAAATGGTTTCAGATTTACCAGAAAGAAAAGCGTATATATATGTGTGTGTGTGTGTGTGTGTGTGTGTGTGTGTGTGTGTGTGTGTGTGTGTGTGTGTCTGCGTATAAGGCTCTCCCTATATGAGTGAATGTGTGTACTTGCATGTGTGAAAGCAAGAGAAAGAGAGAGAAAGAGACTGAGAGCTTTAGAGACAGGAGTGATAAGAGCACTGCTACAACAGGCAGTCCACAGAACAGAGGTATAAAACTTTTAAATCCTGGCATTACTGATTGACTTTAAGTCTCAATGATGTACCATGAATTAAATCTACAGAACAGTAATATAGGCAATATCAGGGCAGTAAAGGGAGTAGGACAAGAACACAGGGAGGGGAGAAAAAGCTGAAATACTCTGATTTTTTTGTATTATAATCATTGTGGAATCCCGCGGTGGTGCAGTGGTAGCATTGTTGCCTCACAGCAAGAGGTTCTCCCATTCAATTCTCGGCTTGGGTTGGGAGTGCCTTCTGTGTGGAGTCTGCATGTCCTCCCCGCGGTTGAGTGGGCATTCTAAAGACATGCGTTGAATGGGCATGCCTTTGTTGAAGGTTGGGCATTGGGCTGGCAACTCAACACCATAAAAAACAACTACCAATAATTAGCGGACCGGAGTACCGCTGTGGCGATCCCTGACCGGGAAAAACCAAAAGACAAACAACAACATAGTCATTATGGAATCATGGATCTCAGGATGAATGTAATTATAATTTCTGTGTATGTGTTTGTGTGTGTGTGTGTGTGTGTGTGTGTGTGTGTGTGTGTGTGTGTGTGTGTGTGTGTGTGTGTGTGTGCACCTGTGTAGACATTAAATAATTACATAAATTCTATTTATATTTTGGATGTAAAATACCTCTTCCCACAAAAATTACATATGCTACAGCAAGTCTGAAACTTCACTCAGTTTTCATTAGGCCAGTCAGTGAATATAATGCATTCTTTGGCATATATATGGCCAGACACATGCAACAACTGGAACACCCACATATATAACTTACTAAAGGGATACAAGGCATAAACATTGTCCTACATGGACTAACCCAAAGCCCTGTTACTATACTCAGTAACCAACAGACTGCTAAGAGGTGACCTGTGTCTGGCATACAAGGCATCCTCTGACCAACTACTGATGGATTTACTGCACATCAGCAAGACACATGGCATCAGAAATACATGGTGTAGGGATCTAAACCTCTTCTGCAACATAAAAAGAACAGTTTGGAGGGTAAGGTATATTTTGCAGATTATACCACTGCTGTGAAACAGACTCCCTACCACATAAAACAAATTTCATCCTTGTCCATTTTAAGCACAACCTAAATCTATGGATTGGAACAGAATATTTACCCAATGACTGCCCCCTGTACTACTAATGGACAGATGTAGTTCCTAAGGTTTTTATCCCTTGCATGAGTCACCTCAAATTGTCTATGGAATGATCCCATTTAATTCTCATTAGGGGTAATATATAATTATCTACCATGAGATGGGTAAGGCCAATCTATAACCTAATGGGATAGGTTATTTTGAGCACTATAAGGGAAACTGGATAGGGTTAAAATGGCCTGCAAGGGTGGCTAGCCTAATACTTACTTATAACTGTATTAGGTAGAGGAACTATTTTACATCAAAAATATAAAAAATGTTTATATAGTATTAGAATGAAAATGCAAAACATGTTGTCATTTAACCCATTCTCTAAGCACAATAATGCTGTCCAGACTGTGTGTTACTGTGTTGATAACTCCTTGTAGGGATGTAGAGGCCCTCTGCCTGCAGCACTGGGCCTCAGGACACTTCTGGGAATGTGTTATTTACACAATAACATTCACTATGTCAACCATTATTGTTTGGTTAAAAATTACACACATTTACTAATATGGTTATATTAATATAAAAGTAGAGGCAATTATTACAGTATAAAAATATGTATGCATTAGTAGATGCTGAACATTGAGCATGTAAAGAGGTCTATTTGTGGGTTTCTCAGACAGATAATACATAATTTGATTACTACTCAGAAGTTCAAAGAAATGGAGCTGAGGGAAGGCAATAGGGCAGAAAATGTTAGTATTGTCGTTAAGATGTAAGGTGTAAAGCAGTTTAAGAGACATACATATGGTGTATTAATAAAAGTGTCTTCATGAAAAGAAGTACGTTTTCTTCAAGTTCTTAGCCTGTCCTCTAGGTCTTTAAAATGCTATAATACTCTTTAAAGGCAGTGCTTTCCTCCTCTCATGTTTCTTTTTCTATATCTAGCAAGACTCAGGGGTCTCTACCATTCAGCAATTCAAATGGGTGAACCTGTTTGATTCATAGATTCATTCATTCTTACAAGGCTAATGACCTGGGGGGCCTTTATAAGCCTAAGTTTTCCAGAAAGAATAATGATGTCCCATTTTCAAATATGACCTCGAGAGCCAGGCATTTATAAGCTACCTCTGTCCATAAGAGACATGGGTGCCAGGCCCAGTGTAAATTTCATATTCCCCATCCACTAGTTTAGGTTGCACATAAACTGGGTAATAGATGAACTCAGCTTCACATGGATGGGAAGCCTGTTCCATAGAAGGGGCAGTCTCTGGGACACATAACTGCCTCTCCAGCATGTTCTGTTTACGTCACAGACAAAATTCAGGTCCCTAGAACTAGTATTTTGGTACTCTTTGACTTACAAATCTGTAGGAGATTCAAAGGTGTGGGTTTTGTGGATGCTTCGTAAGCCAGGAACGGATCACCCCTCAGCAATCTAGAGGAGACTGAGTAGAGAGAAAGGGCTTTATGGCACTCCACATAAGGCAGGTTTGTTATGCCTTGTATTCTTTTTATAAGGAACCTCTGAGGTCACTCTAGTTGTTGCATATGCCTGGTCAGGTACATATCAAAGGGAGCATTATACTCTATGACTGGTCAGATAAGGGCAGAGTACAGTGGGATAATGACCTCTTTGGACCTAGATGCCATGTCCTTACTTATAAGTTGCACAACATAAAAAGATTTCCTCTTACTGTAGCCACATGATGGTTGAAGGTAAGACTACTGTCTACATGCACACCTATATCCCTGATCACTGGGCCAACTCTTAGGGGTGTATTATCAACATGGTACTTAGATGGGATAGTTGACTTCCCAAAGGGTACAATTATGCATTTCTTAGCATTTAGTTTAAGACTATCGCTTTGGCACCATTTGTTAGTCATAAATAGATCTTGAAGAATGCTAGTGTCTGCAGGCGAGTCGAAGATAACCCCAATCTTGCAATCATCTGCAAGCTTAGTCAGCCATAAAACTTCAGCCTTTGCTTCTATTTCAGATAAATCAATATGAAAAATTAGCAGGCCCAATAAGGAGCCCTGAGAGACTCCGCTAATGACTGGCCTCTTGGTGGAGGTGGCCTCACCTATTTTGACCTCCTGGGTCCTATCAATGAGCCATTTGGCTATCCTGTGGTTGATAAAAGGGTTCATACTTAAATTAGTAAGCTTGTCTATAATGCCTGCGTTGGGTATTGTATCAAAAGCCTTGGTCAGGTTGAAGTAACACAGTCTTATCTTCGTCCAATGCTTTGGTGGCCCTCTCAAAAAACTCCATCAGATTTAATAGCCACGACCTTCCCTTAACAAAGCCGAACTTTGATGAGTCTAGTGTTTGCAGGTTACCTATGTCCTTATTTATCATGTCCATGATGATTCTTTCCACACTTTTACATATGACATTGGTAAGACTTATGGGCCTGTAGTTACACAGATTAGTGGTTGGATTTCCTTTGTGCAGGGGAATGACTGTAGCCATCTTCCATTCCTTGAGCAAAAATCCTGACTGAAGGCTACAGATGAAAAGTTATTCAAGTGGACTAGAGAAGTCATGTTTCATGCTATTTATTAAATATCCTGGGATGTTACTGGGGCCCATCAGTGCAGTGTTTTTGGCCTTAGAAAGTGCATTGATGACGTGTTCCCTAGTAATGGTTGGGGGGATTGTATTATGCTCACTTCCTTTGGACTATCAAGGGGTAGTGCAGGAAGAAATCTGAGCTGAACCTGTCAGCCAAAAAGTTGGTGATGGCCTCCATTTCAGTGCAGGTGATGTCATTTACAATAAGTTCTGCCCATTGTAGTGTATTTCCCCTGAGGTTTCAGACATAGCTGTAGAAACTCTGATTGCCATTTGCCTGAAAAGCTATTTGTACATCAAAAGCATTTGAGGTATTAATTAACCTTCTTAGCTGCCTGTTTAGATTGGTCAGGGGGCTTTCATTGTGTATGACTTTGTTCCGCCTTCTCTTTACCAAGAATGTTTTTCTTTTGTTGTGTAACCGACTGATATTGTGATTTCACCAGGTGGCTTGCCTTTTGAGATTCTCTTATTCTTAATATGCGTGGGCACAACTTGCTCTATACAGCTATCAATATGGCTGCACAGTGATTTTGTAAATAGCTCAGTATATACTGGTGTTTACTGGGCTTGTGGGTGCTTGGAATTTACCCAAGGTGTTGCAATAGTTCCTAAGTTTTTTGTTATGCTGGACCCCTGGGTTTCATTTTTATTTCAAGTAATACTGCCTTATGGTCTGATCTGATAAGCAAAAACATTGTATTGGGTGAGGATCATTGGCCATCCATATTCATGAGTACAAGATCAAAGATGTTTGTACCCCTGGTAGGAGAGTGGACCAACTGTTCCAGGATGTTGGTATTAAAGTTTTGGAATCGCTGGGCTTGTGCATTAGAAGTGATGTAGGATTCCCAGTCTCTAGAGGGGTAGTTGAGATCACCATGAATATTATATTAGGTTGAACAGTGAGGGACTCTAGTACATTGAGACAGGTAGTATGGGTTTCCTGGGACATGGAGGGGGACCTGTAGGTTGCAAGGATATGGTACGACCCCATGTTTCTGTTGAGTTGCACATGTATGATTTCCAGTGGATCATACACTTTAACTAGTTTTGATGTGAGGTTGTTTTTAATGCAGACTGTGACGCCTCCATTTTTAGTTCCCTGCTGTGCAGTAGCTGGTCTAAAGGTATGAAAGGTATTATAACCTTGCATTGCTCTGTGCGACCTTAAACCATTTCTCTGTATTTGGGATGGTTCCCTTACAAAAAAGTGAAGATAAGCAAGCAGTTAGCTCCTATTTGTCCCATCCAGCTCTATAGACATTTATAATTGTATTAAAATGATCAACTAACACATCTGTCCGAGAGTGACATACAAATGACCTTAGTTGTTACACTTCAAAAATTACACAGTTCATGCATTACTCTGGATATGAATGGGGTGCCTTGGCCAGTATGAAAATTCCTACTGTAGAGGAATGCAGCTGCAATTATTTTGCTATGAAATTTTGTTGACTCTTCACAATGAAATGTGCTTTGGAGCCTTGTCCTGTTTAAGGTTGTCCTGGCATCCTTAGGGACCCTGGGTCTATATCATTCCTAGACTATCATATCTCTTCAGCTATGGAGTTTTTTTTTCTATCTCAGTAAAAGGAGGACTCGGTTACTCTCATCTTCACAAAGGCTGGTTTAAACTCTGATAATCTGGACTAATTACCACTAGATCTCCAACCTTAATCTTTTGGTAACTTACCTGAGAAAATACTGTTATATCCATTTGGAATGTTACCTAAGATATACTGTTATCTGCCATTTCTTCCACTCTGAGCCAGGCACAGTACTGGGACAGCCCTCACTAGCCTTTAATGATCTCATACATTTGAGGGACTGGCATCTTGATCCTTCCTGATCTCACATTGATGTTTGATATATTCCATTTTCTTGGAACCTTCTAGAAAATTACTAGAGTCTTTTCAGTGCTGTTACAAACTAGTTTGCTTCCTAACTCTCTGGGTACACCCAGAGATTAGTAACTGGTTAATTTTTCTTCTATCTATGGACTGTGCAGCAGTATAGGTCTCCATTCTTGGACCCTTTCCATTCACTGTATACTGGCTGCCTCTCTGTAATGTTAGTAACTCAAGGACCTTCATTAACAAATTACTTGGAATCCTTTTATGTCTGCATGGTCAGTAATTGTCTGAGGCTTAATATATCTAAGACGGTGGCAATGACAGGGCATGTATGGTAATTCCTTTTTGCCAATCTTGACTCCCCAATTTATTACAGTATAGACAAGCTAAGCTTCATGATAAAGGTCCATGATCTTGGAATGATTACTGATATGTTGTTTTTAAGGAACAAATCCAGAAGTCAACACCTCCTATTTAGCATTTGGAATATCTCCTTGATCATACATCATATTCCAGCTTCTGATTTGTGTTGTGTGCAGTTGTTTCTTCTACGTCTGCTACTGGAATGCCTTACACCTGGGGCTTCCCATTACAGAGCTTCTTTGCTTACAGCTGGTGCAGAACTCCATTTTCCAGTTACTGACTGGGGTCTCCAAGTATCAGATTACACCAACCTTGTGGAACCTCTACTAGCTGACTATTGCATGAGATAAAATGTACATTGTTCTCATGTTAGTTTATCAAAGCCTGCAAAGTTTGGGTCTCTCTATTTGCAAGAGCTCTCGTCCTGGTATAGGTTAATCAGAACTTTGTGCTCTGCCTCTCAGAGGCTGCTACTAGTTCCTCTTCTTTCATTTGGATTCCTCAGGTATCCATTTAATTAACAAAGACTCTTTTGTGGAAACTGCTACCTGGCTGAATGACAGAATTTCCAACTCTTGCTAACACAAGCATGCTCTGAAAGCCTGACACTTTGAGCTAGCATTTAACTGACTTACCTATTGAACCTTGTAGTTCCATTCTGTTAACTTTTGTCAGTATAACAAACCTTATATGCATCTATATTGAGAAATATGATTGATATTACTAGTTTTATGAACTACACATTTAACTTTTTATCCCCTTTATGTGTATCGCCTCTGTTATTGCATTTACTCACTTGTTTGTTATGTTTTTATTGTTGATTTATTTAATTTGTACAATGCTTGGTTATAGGTGTGATGCCCACGACTGGACCCATAATCAAGGAGCCTCAATCCTCAACACTGGCAACAGTGGGGGACGTACACTGGGAGGATGACAAATACACACACACAGTATTACCAGATGGAGCTCTCTACATTAAGTGCAGTTTCCCTTCCACAGAGACCACAGTCAGACTGTGGCTGGATTCTCCATCTTTCTCCAGATCCCCAGTAAGACTCCCTACTGGCACACCTATAGGATTCAGACCTCAGCTGAGTGGCCAAGACAAGACCTCCAGCACCCTCTCTGTCCAACCAGTGTTTTGTGTCCCTGCCCAAGTAGCTGCACACACACTCTTTGAGGTTTGATTCACACACACACACACACACACACACACACACACACACACACACACACACACACACACACACAGACACACACACACACCTGGGAAAGGTTATGACAGGTTTACTAGCTATGCCCCCTTTTGCCTAGACTAAAAGGTAGTTATCACTACCACCAGCCAACTCCATTTCAGCTACTTTAAGGCCCTTAACAAAGGGTGTAATGTTACTATCAATACAAATATTAGTCTGACCAAGGTCAAGGCTATTAGGAATGGCCTACACAGTGTCACCAAATAAATATGCAAGTACTCTCAGAACTTCAATTTCTCTAGACAGATCAGCCACAATGAAAGGTTTAAATATATTTAATAATAAATATTAAAAGAGCCAGAAAATACTCAGTATATATTTACAGTGACAGCAGAGTTCAAAATCACAGGAAATATTTAAACAACATTGTAGGACAGTTTCAAATAAATAAAGAAAATACCGAAGCTAAGCTTTGCTATATTCCTGGCTATATCTAAGAGAATTACTACACCGTAGTACACTTACTTAATTAGAGCAGCAAGACAGATGTAGTAAGTGGATCTTGATGTCAGGTCAAAGACAGAATACAGAATGCAGTCTCTCTCAGAGTTCTTAAATTAATATCTCAAATATTACTGCTGGGATAGCTTGCAGAATGACATAATTTCTTGTCATCTGACTCATTCCATGGTACCCCCCCCCCACACACACACTGCTGAAAGCTAGCAGTTTTTAGCATCCACCTGTGAAAATACATAGACAATGGCTTCTTTTCTCAGATCTTTGCAGATCCTGGAAGCCATAAAACAATAGAACTCTTCCAGGACAATACAGAAAAAGAAAAAAATAAGAGCTGTGTGGGGTGGCAGGTTAATGCAGTGATCTGCAGGTGGAATCGTCTTGGGTTCGATATATGGGACAGGTGTTTATCTGAGCTGAAATAGCTCAGTTGGGAGACCGTTATACTGAAGACCTAAAGGTCCCTGGTTCAGTCTATGAAGTCAAAAACTTCTCTAGTACAGATAGTATGTCTCCTGCTGGACTGAAACTGAAAGATAATATATTTGTATTGTATGGCCATAAAGTAATTTAATTTCAGCTATTTTTCTGAAGTTAACTTACTGTATTCCAGTTTCCACAATTAAAATATATACATATACACAGTTCCAATTGCAAATGCAGGTACATTTCTGTTCTATTCCAGTAGAGTATGCTGTGGTTACATTCTAAGCACTTTGTAAAAACATTTTCAACACAAACTTCTGTACCAGCAGTTTGATATACACCTGATATACAGTTCTAATTAATTTGTAACACAAGTATTGTATATGAATCATGTTGATATTCACATCTGACCTATAATTATTTGCAAGATTACAGATAGCAGTGCTGGCAGTATCTCCCTTTGTCACAATAGGCACTTGAAGTAAAAAAAAATGAGGTTGATGCCTTTTCCAACTTTAACTACTGGAGTCTTTTGGCTAGGCTCTGTATCAGGTTTATCTAACACATGCACCCAGGCAAAACTATAATTCCTTTTGTGTCTTCTAATCCTGTTTTTGTGGCAACAAATCTGACTGAACTTCCATAGCTCTTTGAATTGGGGGAAGTATTGGCCAGTTATCACATCAAGTGTTTAGTTAGACAATAAACTGCTGAGTTTAACACTTTGGGTGGGAAGGTTTGATAGCCTACCTTTCTTAATGCACACATATTACTTTAATTTCCTATTTGCTAGTTTGCTAGTTGTTTTATGCTTAAAATACACTGTAATCTAATAGAATCATATTTTCTGAGTGTGACATGTTTTTCTTGTTTCCAGGTAGACAAACTTAGTGAAATCCTTTTGTGCAAGCAGTGATTATGTGGGTTTGAGATGCCAGTTAATAACAGACAGTCTACAAAAACAAATAGCTGTTTAGAAGACTCAGTGGCAGTATCCCTTTCATAAGTTGCAAGGAAGTGCCCTTTTACTTTTTATTCAACCAAGATATTTTTGAATTCTACTTATTTACATGGAGTTTAACCACAATTTCAAAATATTTATTTAGGCAGCCAGCTCTGACCTTATCATTTTTGTCTATTCTGAATGTACATTTTAAAAACTTAAGTGAATGGGGATTTACAAGATGGCTACACACTGGTTAACAGCTTAATTTTAACTCTATCAGTGTGAAAACAAAAATAAGAGCCACTATTATTGTCAGCTTGAGTAACATTAATTTGCTGGCTAATAATTACACTGCCAGGATGCCTACAAAGAAGAAATTTAGAATACCTGAAAGAAAATCAACTAGAAATGGTGAACAGAAAATACTGGATGGAAAGAATTCTACAGCTGTTTAGCAGTAACAGTTCAAGGTTTAGCTCTGATATAAGAGATGGCTTCCAGTAATTTAGAGGAAAAAATAAATCAAATGTACTTAGAGGTGATTGAAATAAATGAAACACTAAAGAAGTATATAAACTCAAATAACAAAAGGCTGTAAAACTAGAAGACGTTTTAACTAGCTATTCAGATGAACTGATAAAGCTGCAAAATCATAGGTTGAATTGAAGAAAAGGCACTATGAGCATGAGACTTTTCAAGAAGAGTGGTTTCAAAAATGGTTGCACTAGAAGACAGAGCACACAGAGAAAACTTATGATTTTATGCGGTATCAAAGAAACTGGAAAGAACATA
This sequence comes from Protopterus annectens, assembly GCF_019279795.1. Taxonomy (NCBI): domain Eukaryota; kingdom Metazoa; phylum Chordata; order Ceratodontiformes; family Protopteridae; genus Protopterus; species Protopterus annectens. The sequence goes on along the minus strand of NC_056749.1, from coordinate 98,618,693 downwards.
CTGCATTAATTTTATGAAAGCACAAATGAGCAACTGTGTTGGTATCCACAGCTGGATTTGTTAATTGAAAGGGCGCATTCAGTGTATGTCCCAAACCTGGCAAAGAGAAAGCAGCCAAGACCTGTGTTGGTAAAGATGAAATCATATCAACAGAAAGGGTTGATCCTGACAAAAAGCATTAAAATTGGAGGCAGTAGAGTGTGGAAAATGATTATTCACTTTTTCATCAGGCAGAGGAGAAGCAAGTTTTTCTCTTCACTCAGAGAGATGTGAGATTCAAGCTGCTGATCCAGCTGCCTGTGTGTGTGTGTGTGTGTGTGTGTGTGTGTGTGTGTGTGTGTGTGTGTGTGTGTGTGTGTGTGTGTGTGTGTGTGTGGAAAATGCTTGAGAGAGAGAAAGAAATAGGAGTTGACTAGAGGAATCAAGAGTACTTTGGACTTAATCAGAGTCGGGTGTTGAGATGGAGATAAACAAGAAGAAGACATCAGCACTGATAATAGTGAATAAATGGTAGACTATTAAGTTTCAAACACATCTGTGAAATATGGCCTTGCAAAAAAAAGTGGCAAAAAAGTCTGGACTTTTATTGACATTGTTAAAAGTATGGGTGGACTGTAAAGCATATTCACCATATTATGCCATTAATGTTTAGAAGGACACTAAAAGGGAAAAATAACTGTAAGTAAAAAAATTTGTTCTTGCTACTATTCATATAAATATTTCATGATATAAACTAAATGTTATATATATAGTAAAACAGCTTTGTGTAGTGTGTAACCAGGAGTATTTTAAATGTGGGGCAGTCATTTCACTGATTGTGTGTGTTAAAGATATTAATGTAAAAGTGCCTTGGCTAGGATGCTGACTGCATAGCAGCAGATTTCTTTTGCTTTGCTACTTTATATATTTATGACAGAAAATTAACTTTCAAAATAATCCTATTTTCAAGTGTTAGTTTAAATCATTGTAAGTGTTCTATTGGATTAAATCAAATAACTTTTTTAATTTTTCTAAATATGTTCCTGTCAAAACTTTTCCTGGAAGATCATCCAAACATCCAGTCTGGAAATGAGTCATTCAAAAACAACTTCACAAGAATCACTTTATAAAAAGGAGTTGCAGTGGGTCCTCTCAAACATCCAGGAGTTATCACTGAAGATAGATAAATTGGACACCAAGTAGATAACTTAAAAAAAAGTGCACAACACAAATGGATCAGATTAGAGAAGCTCATCAGCATAAGTCACAAATATCTGGTATTAAGGACTCATTAAATGACTCAGAAGGGAGACTAAATGAAGATGAAAATAATACTGAATTTTTATTAAAAGAAATAATCTTTTCCTGAACAAAATTGATGACCTAGAGAACAGATCCCACAGAAATAATATCCATATTTTTAGTCTTCCAGAAAAAAATAGAAGGAAATAATATGGTGAACCTTCCTATATCCTGGCTCCCTAAGATACTTGACCTACCTGAAGCAATGCCATTCAGAATTGAGAGAGCACATAGGTCTTTAACCACATACTCTTCAAAGAATAATTCATTTCTGAGATCTGCAATAGTGAGATTTTTTTTCTCTCAAGATAAGCAATTAATCATTAAACCTGCCCGGGCAAAATCTTTACTGTAAATAGATGGAAAAACAATCTATTTTGGCAATGACTATTCTACAGCAGTCATCTCTAAAAAATGTTTTCTACCTTTAATAAGATAACTTAAGAAAGAACAATCTATTTTTCCTGCAAGATTGAATGCCTTCTTATATGATGATGATGTCAAGTTTTGTGAGGGCCCTGATACTGCTTTGTCATATCTACAGTCAAAAAACATTTTAAAACAAGTCGAAGATATGGACTGGAACAGTATTTTCTTGAAGAGACAAGCTGAAAAAACAGGATGAAATTTTAATGAGAAAAAGATGCTGGAAAATAATACAACATTATTTAAATTTTACTAGATATAATAGTATTACTTCATCTTTCACATTAATTTAGTTCCTAAAACATATGAACAATCTACATTCAGCAGCTTTAAATGGAGTAAGGAGAATGTGGGGATTTCCTATAATAAGGTAATTTCATCTTATTTATACAATTTTTTCCTAGTATTAAGTCTAACATTTCTCTTTAGTAACATTTTATTACTTAATATTTATAATTGAGTAGTTTTTATTTCACGTAAATTATTAATATAATAACTCTTTTCTCGTTTAAAATCTTATTTGAGAACAGATTTGAAATGACCAGGTTTTCTTCTTTGCTTCATTTTAAATATATTAGAGTTATGTACCCTTGACTTTGATAAATAAATGCATTTGGATAATGCAAGCTTCTGGCCTCATACATGTAGCTTGCTGTTGCAGGTTTTGTTTACTGGGTCTTTTGTGAAAAACCCAGAATGAAAGACTTTTATGGGGTGACTTGTTTTAACTTTACTTTCATTGTGTGTTGAAATGGACTTAGCATTTAACTAGTGGAGTTACTTCTTCATTTATTTGTACATAGGAAATGTTGTCTCCAAGATTTAACATGTCTTTTGTTTTTTTCTTTTATTTCTCATCTTCTTTCTTTGCTTTCTGGGTATTACTTCATGCTCTGTTGTGTGGAAAACTTATTTGTGATTGTTGGCAGTTGAAGATGTTTTGGGTGCTTGTGTTTGTTCATGATGGCTGGTGGATTTCAGCTGGAGTGGCTGTTTGCATGAGAAATTGCTTTATGGTATGGTGTGTGTGGTTGCTTAGATGTGATCCTGCTGTGGTTGTGACTATGGTATTTTGGATGTCTTGTATATAAAGTTGTTCGCCTTGTTGTAGTGGAGCCACCTTGTGTCTTCTTTTTACTTTCCAAAGTGATGTGATCTTTTTGTGTGTGAAAGCAATGTGACTTTTACGGTTTTTCTGCTGGTTTGTTGAGGTGTTGGATATTAGCCATCTTCTTCTTCTTCTTTCAGCTTTTCCCGGTTAGGGGTCACCACAGTGAATGCAGCTCAAGCTCTATTTGAAGGAGAGAATTTGTGTTAGTCTTCTCTGTAAACTGTTTTAATGTTTTGAGCTTCCCGCCAAAGTCTCAGGCTATCTAGTTGACAGTGGTGTCCTGCATACACTAATAAGTTTTAGCTGTCAATCATTTCTTATAGGACAGGTCTCTTGTCAGGGGCGGCCCGTACTATCGGACTGCCAGACTGCAGCCCCCTCAGAATGAAATAAAAATAGAAAAAAAACATTTTTTAAATTTTCGCAGACTTCGCACATGTGCAGTAGTCCCGACGCGCACGCGTCTATGCGCATGCTCCAGGCAGTCCAACAGGACCGATAGGGAACACATGGAGACGTCTGTGCACTTTTAAAGTGCACAGACTCGCTGGGATGATGCATCGGGGCCGGACTGCAACAGCCAGAACAGTCTCGTCGGGAGGTTTGCTTTCAGGGATCTCGCGGGTCTTCAGAGTATTGCGCGGGCAGGATGTATGGATATTATGGAGAAGGAGAATGGACAGGTAAGTGTATGGTGCTTTTTACGTTTACAATGTATGGTACTTGCTTTTACTTTGTGTATTGTATGGGACTTGGTACTGCTTTTACTTTGTGTATTGTATGGGACTTGGTACTGCTTTTACTTTGTGTGTGTGTGTGTGTGTGTGTGTGTGTGTAAATGCCCCAGGTGCTCATGGTGATGGGGTAGGGAATACCTCAGGCTTGAACCCTGTACCCTGTATGCAGGTGTTAAAGACTTGAGTTCCCTACCCACCACCATTTGTAAAAAAATTGCAGATTTTTGCCTCATATTTGATCTGATCTGCTCCTCATAATATCTGTGGTTTGTAAATGTTGCAATGCTTGATATTTGATGGTGTAGTAGTAGCATTGTTGCCTAACAGCTGCAGGTTCTCAGGTTTGATTCTTGGCTGGGGTTCCTTCTTTGTGGGGTCTGTATCTTCTCCCTGTGTTTGTGTGGGTTTGCTTTTGTGTCCTCCCATGTTACAAAGACATGTCTGCATTATTTCTTCCTGGGCCTCTGCTGAAAATTGTTTTCTTGTTCCAAGTCAGACTGTCCTGATTAAAAAATGTTAAATAAAATTGACAGGCATTTATTTGAATTTCAGACTTCAGGTTTCTGAATGTTTAATTCCTTGCATATTTGATGGTGCAGTGGTAGCATTGTTGCCTCACAGCTATAGGTTTTCTGGTTTGATTCTTGGTTGGGGTGGCTTCTGTGTGGAGTCTGCATCTCCTCCCTGTGTTTGTGTGGATTTGCTCTGGTGCCCTGCCATTTTACAAAGACGTGTCTGCAGTATTAATCCCTGCCCTCTGCTGAAAATTGTTTTGTTCTGTCCAGTAAAATTGACCGGCATTTGAATTTCAAACTTCATGTTCTTCAGAATACATAGTAGCACAACCTTTTTTTCTAGCAATTTTCTAAGTTTATAAGATGAATATTTTAAATGTGTCCCTATTTTTGGGACTGTATTCCCCATTATTGGCTTCGTCCAGGTTTTGTGCTAAGGTTGACAGCTATGGCAAGAACTGAATTCACTGAATATGTTTGAGGGCTGTATTCCCTCATTACTGGGTTTGTCCAGGTGTTTTGTACTAAGAGGTTGACAGCTATGGTGAGAACTGAATTCACTAAATGATAGCCATTTAAGTTTCAGTCTTCTTCTCTTTTACAAAGCAGCTGATGTATGATAGTGGTATGTTACTCTGACTGTTTTTGCTCAGGGACCTTGGCAGTAAAATGTATGGTGGCAACACAACATTTTATTCTAGCAACTTTCCAAGATTATACAAGCAATGTTTAATGTGTCCCTGGTTTTGGGCTTTTGACCCCCAATACATTTTGGCTTTTCCAGTTTTCTTGAGCTGAAGTTGAGATGCAGTTGAGTATTGAGTAGATTTTACAAGGAGCTGAGAGCTGCAGGGGAATAGAAGTTTAGTGCTTTGCCTAGTTAATACTATAGCACAACAGGTTGTGTACTTGCTTTTGATGCAGAAGGCTGTGGGTTCTACTCCCACAAGGGGTGGATGCTGCTGCATTGAGAATGTTCTCCTTGGTGAAGATACTAACTATGAGTCTGTTATCAGTTTGCCATCCATTTCCTCTTGCAATATTATTACTAGCTTATCATTTTTAATGTAATATAGGCAATTTATTCCTGAGGGGCAACAGACACTTTATTTTCGATGAAACCATGAAATATAAAGGTGATTGCTAGCAGCAACCGCTTCATTAGCTACAGATTTCTTTAATGTGGAATTATTTAGATGACTTACTTCAGAGATTGTGCATATTTACTGATAATGGACTGTAGAATTGTGCATATTTACTGATAAAGGTGGACTGTAGAATTGTGCATATTTACTGATAATGGTGGACTGTAGAATTGTGCATATTTACTAATAATGGTGGACTGTGGAATTGTGCATATTTACTAATAATGGTGGACTGTAGAATTGTGTATATTTACTAATAATGGTGGACTGTGGAAGTCTGAGTAGACTTTTTTATGATAAATGTTCTCAACTGGGCAGTTTTGCCATTATGGGTGCATATGGTTTGTTTCATTGCTTACTGGAAAAATGTTCAAAACAAATTTAAAACACCCTCTAACAAGTGTACTGTATTGTACAAGGAATATCATTTTAGTACAGTGAGGAAGGTGTATCAAAGAGCACATGTATGTTTCATATGCAAGGGGCCTATGATTTGAAAACAGCCCAAAATTAATCTGTATCTGCCACTGGCAAAATGTATTTTCTTTGAATGTGGGTTTCAATGATGTTTCAATGAATGTGAGTTTCAAGGGCAGAGAAGTTTTAATGCTAAGTTTTCATTGTGAGACTGCATTGCTTTGTTTAACAGATGACTTAGTGTTTGTGCTGTAAAATACAAAATAAAACTTTCAAATGAAGTCCAACTTATCATAGAAGTAAAGCAGTATGCACATTAGTGTTTATGGTAAATGGAGTGAAATAGCCAAGTAATGGTTCATTGGAATGGCTGCAGAGGCTCCATTCAAAATTATTTTGTCAGGGGGGAAGGGCAGCAAACTCAGACAGGCCCAGCTGAACTATACCTCCCAACTGTCCAGATTTTCAAAGAATGAATAGATTTTTGCTTCTTATTTTTGGTTTGTTCTTCATAAAATTTGTAGTTTTCTGGCAAATAATTTAGGAATTAAGTCACTAAATAATAAGTTTCAGACTTCATAACCTTCAGAAAAATGCATGTTAAAGTAAGAGCTGTTCTATCAATTGTCTCAATTTATACAAGAGCAATTTTTAGTACTGTTTATATGTGCCCCCAATATATTTGGCCTTGTTCAGATTTACTGCATTAACAGGTTGAGAGGTACATGCAAATAAATTGCTTTATAGAATTAGGCATAGCCAACCTCTCAACTGTCCCCAATTTTTGGCTCAAAATGTTGCTCTTCCCCCTAATAATCCCTCCACAAAATAGCAATTTTGGAAGAAAACATGGAGGGTTTACAATTAAGAAATAACTGTAATAATCAAAGTTATAGATTACTTGAAATGCATGTAGATTCTTTTATTTTGTCAGCTGCTCAAGGTAGCAGTACTAATATTAAAGTGTCCCTTCTTTGGCAGGTAGCAGCTGTATTGTGTGTCTATTTTATATTTTTGCATCACATTTTTGGTCCATTTTTCATAAAGTTGTGTTTTTGGCAAATTAGTGACAAATCACTAAAGACTGAAGTTAGAAAATGACAGACATTTGAGTTTCAGATTTTATACCCTTCAGAAAATTCATACTAATGCAAGACCTATTCTATTATCTTTCTAAGTTTATTAGAGCAATATTTAAAATTGTCCTTATTTTTGGGGCCTTTGTCCCACTTCTGTGTATGGCTTTGTCCAGATTTCTTGCTCTTGAGGTTGAGAGGTATGACAAATGTGTCAGAGCCATCACAGTCAGCCAGAGAGATTTCAAATTGTGACATGCTTGTTGCACCCCACTCCCCATGTAGTGACTCTGGATGTGTCCAAGCAAGGCAAGGAGTAGTTGTATCTACCTTGGATGGGGAGGACACACTGCATAAGTACTACAGTGGCTTTTCATCTGTCCTTGATTTTGCAGAATGGTCTGGTTTCTGTCATATTTTTGTACTGTTGATTTATGCTTATTACTCAGATTTATGCTTATTACTCAAAGTGCCTGTTGCTCTGTGTTTAAGTAGCAATGCTTTAATGACCATAAGGTAAGCTTGTCTGAGATCGTAAGATGCAAGTAAGCTTTAATAAGCATACTGTTAAAGAATTGCCAACATTGAAAGCCTTTCTGTTGTTGCCATGCAGAGAATACTTGACTAGATAATGTATAAGCCTTGGGTATTAAAGGACAGGATTCCATTATTTTAAAAGCTCATTACACTTGTTGGAGACTTCCAGTCATCTCTACAGACTTTACCCGTAAACTAAACAGAATGCCAATCATGTGTGGTCCATAACCTGTACAGTAATCCTTTAAGCAATGTATCTTGAGCTTGTTTCTTGTTTGCTTTTCATTTTTACTTTTATCATGTTTTCCCATGAAACAAGTTGTCAGGCAGCAGGTCTTTTTTGGATAAGAAACATTTTTACAAGTGGGGGCATCACATAGATTTCTACTTTGAGCATGTTACTTGGTACTTTAATAAAGCTGAATATATTATAATTAGAACTGCAGTGCAAGGAGAAGTGGTTTGAGTTGAGTGCTTCTGGTTTTTCTTATACTTGATTTTGACTGGCATTCCAGTAATGTATTTAAAAAGTAATTTATTTTTTCATGCCTCACAACCTTTTGTTTCCATCTAGATATTAAGTAAGCTGTCATGCAGCCAATGCATTGAAATATTTTTATTCTTCTACACTTATTTTTGTCTTGATTGGACTTTCATAATGATGGTTTGCCACCCAGGGCAGCGTATTTAATTAAAGTTAGTTTTTTGTGGTTTTGTGCATAGCTCCTCCCCTTTCTGGTTGACCACACCCCCCCTTGACCCCACCCATTCAGCTGTCTCCTGCAGCCCCCCTGTGATTTGAAGTCACCAGCCGCCACTGTCTCTTGTTCTATTTAATAGCTTTTAAGGATGCTTCTGGACTTAACTATTAAAAGGAAAAGAAAATGTTGAAATTTTTATTTTTACAAAATGACTTGCTTTCTGAAGCAATACATGTCTTTTCCATTTACAGTTCATGAACACTGCTGTTAAAATACACTATTAATTTCTATCAAGTGCAGTGGAGTAGACTTTGTAAAAGATTAGTACTTGCTTAGCTGGGAGGAATGAGAGTTACTGGTACTTTATTCAATGATGGGGGATGAGGACATCAAAAAACTGCAATATAGTAGCTTATGGGTTACAAGGTGTTCACTACTGACAATAGCAATTATAAATTTTATCCAGTAGGACACTGTTGTACTAAGACATTTACCAGGGATTGCTTTAGTGTTAAGAAACTGAAATATTATGTATAACATCATGATAGCAGTAAAGTCATTACTAGTTTAATTAACAGTTGATTTTTCCTAAGAAGTTCCTATTCACTATGATTAGTAAAGCAGAAACAAAAGTAAAGAAGTCTAATCACGTACGTTCATTGAACTCTATCCCAGTTTGTATCAGAGTGTTTAGGATAATATATGTTTGCAGTGTTGCATCACACAGTTCCACAGAATGCATAGCAAGTTATGTAATGGTATGAATGGGAAAGGTTTCCCACTTCAAAAATATATATAAATAAAACAGAAATAAGAAGGTTACATAAAAAGCATGTGAAGAAGAACTTCAGTGAATAAATGAGGTGGAACAAAAAAAATACAGTAACTATTTTATTAGAAAGAAGAGTTTAATTAGTTGAACTTTGTGTTTTATTCCAAACAGCTGTTCTTATACTTATGTTGATTTATGATTCAGGCTGGCTTTTACTATATAGTTAACTTGAAGCATAAATCTAAGCTATTTATTGTAACAATTTAGTTATTAGAATAACTATAATCATCTGAATAATAAGAAATTTGATACTAAAAAAATCTGAGATTGTATTGCTTTATAGAAACTTGTTTTAAGAAATGTAGAGTATGAGGTTATAAGAAACTTTTTGGCTTAAGCTATTAGATAACTGGAATATATAGACATGTTTGGTAAATTGTTAACTTATAATACTTCAGATAACTAGTACTCCACAACTATTCATATGGTTAGTAATGAATGGGAATTTTTTTCAATGAGGACTGGACAGCTACTCTGATATCCTGATTTACAATTTTTTTTTCAAAGTAGCAGGGTGGGAGTTCTCTCACTCTTGATGGATGGGAATGTTTGGGTAGTTTGTATATCCAAACTAGGAGTTTTAGACTCCATGTGGGGAATGAGGGATTTTAAATATATATGCTCAACATCTTGGGATATATATATATATATATATATATATATATATATGTGTGTGTGTGTGTGTGTGTGTGTGTGTCTACTACTGTTATCAACATTTATGAAAACATTTCTAGTAGATTTGTTAACTCATTACATCTGAGTGATGCCTCCAGGCACATCTGCAGTTAACTCCTAGTGATGCCTCTAGGCATCAAATATTGCTTGTTCATATTTACATCAATAATTCCAAAACTATGCTATGTACAAGATTTTAAACAATTTCATCTTAAAGCTTACACAATGTCAAACTGAACTGCATTAATATTTGACCACAGTCTAGTGCAGGTAAAGAGATATTAACTGTTGTTTTTATGATATTAATTTATATAGATATAATTTTCACATTTTTCTGAATATTTCAACAACCAAGTAACACAAACATACTTCCTTGTCCTCATATGAAAGGTCTCAGCTAAATAAATAAATTGCTGCTGACAGTATATTTGTAACTTGAAAAGATGCTGAGATATTATAAGTTGTTTTCAAATATTACAGATTTAATAGTCACTGTCCAAAAAACACCAGTAAGGTCACAGCTCAAGCAAATGGATCCAAGAAAATAAACTAAAAAGAATTAAATAACACAACTTCATTCATGGATCCAATCAACAGGCAAGGAAGATTAAAATCACTTTCCCACGAAAGCACTTACTGAATAAAGAGTTAGTCATATTTTACTTCAAGTGATTTTTAGTCTTCTTTGCTTGTTGGTTAGATCCATGGATGCAGCTGTGTTGTTTAACAGTCACTGTTTACTGGGACTTTTAAAATTCAGTTTAAGAGCTAGAACCTAAAGAATACTACAACTACAAAAACAGTTTGTGCTGAAAGGTTTGCCATTTATACTTCTTTCATAACCCTATGGTTCCAGAGACATGAACATTTGTTTGAAATGTGAGGACATAATTTGATTCTGTCAAAAGGCTTAGGCTCTGCCCATTGGAAGTTACAGTGCAAACTTCCTGAGCTCCATTGGAGTGATGTCAGCACATACGTATATTTCTATTAACATTAATTGTCTAAATAATGGTTGTAAAATGGAGTTTAAATAAGTATTTGAAATTTTTTAATTCCCATATTATATTTTATAGGAGACACATGTATTACAGACAGATATAGACAGACTTGCTACCGAGACATATTCTGTATTAGTTAGTTCTCCTTATAGTCAGAAAAAAAAGAGGAATGGCTATTTTGTTCATAGGTTCATAGGTACATAGGTAGGTACTTGGCTATCGGCCCGAGGGCCAAAGCAAGCCTAGCCAACAGTGTATTGGCTTTCACCACTCATGTACTGTTAAATTCCTGCCTCTCTATCAAGTAGTGCCCCAAACATAATCCCAGGAGTGAACTTCCTATTACCCATCCACTTATCAAGGTTTCTCTAGTGCTAGTGACGAGCTCTGCTTGACGTGGATGGGAATTTTGTTCCACAGCATGGGAATTCTCTGAGACATGAATCTATCCCTCCATCATGTTCTATTTATTGTTGTGGTGAGGTTTAGGTCCCTAGAGCATGTAGCTCGGGGAGATTGGGATTTCTTCAAATGGAGCATGTCCAACAATTCCACGTTTGACATAGCTTTATATGTCAGACAGAGGTCTCCTCAGAGTAAGCGGTATGCGACCGAGTAGAGTTTGAGTTTCTTGAGCCAGTTGGCATAGGGCAATTTTTTGAGGCCAGTTATCCTCTTGGTGAGGTACTTTTGGGGACTCTCAAGTTGTTGTAGGTGTCTTGTGAGCTACATCCCAAATGGTGCATTGTATTCAATGAGGGGTCTGATAAGTGATAAGTAGAGGGGAACGATGACTTCCTTATTTCTAGATGTGAACTCTTTTGTGATTAAGTGGACCATGTAGAATGATTTTCTAACCACTGTGGCAATGTGGTTTTCAAAGGAGAGGTTACTATCCACTTGGGTCCGAAGATCTCTTATCCCACTTTCTGTGTTAAGTGTACTTCCACCTATTTGGTAATTCATGGCTACTGTGTTTTTGCCAAAGGGGATAACAATGCACTTTTTATCATTAAGTTTGAGGCCATGATTTTGACACCAGGTGTCAGTCTTGGTGAGGCCCTTTTGTAGGATGTCTACATCAGCACGGGTATCGATACTGGCACCCAGTTTGCAGTCATCTACGAACTTGGTTAGCCATAGACCCTTGGTGTTTGCTTGCACTTCAGAGAAGTATATACCGAACAGGAGAGGTCCCAAGACTGAACCCTAGAGTACTCCACTTGTCACTGGTTTGGAGTTGTATCTGGAGTCAGCAACTCTTACCATGTGGGTTCTGTCCGTGAGCCAGTTGGCCACCCATCTCATGATGTAAGGGTTTATGTTAAGGTTGGTGAGTTTATCAATGATTCCTGAATGAGGAATAGTGTCAAAGGCTTTAGCGAGGTCCATGTAGGCTGTGTGGACCACCTTGCCTCATCTATGGCCTTAGTAACTGTTTCAAAGAAGTCTACCAGGTTTAGGAGACATGACCTACCTTTTACAAATCTGAATTGGGTAGCATCCAGAGTTTGGAGGTTACCTATATCTTTGTTTATGAGTTCAATGATGATACGGTCCATGGCCTTGCAGACCAGACTTGTCAGGCTAATAGATTTATAGTCAAAAACCAATGCCAGTTCCACAAAAAATTTAATCCAGCTTAGCGCCTCGGCATAATAGCCTTCAATGAGTACAAGTTATAAAAACACCCACTCCAATATATACTATAAGGTCTTAATAGGTATGTTGAACTTGACATTTCCCCATGAGGCTTAAGGGCTTTTAAAAGCCCGGCAACACCTTTTGATAATGCTGATAAGGATGATTTGGTGTTCAAAGACCGCTGGCTTTTGGCGGCTCATAACTGTGCAATGGAGTGGGTCAAGATACTCGTGGATAGAGAGCAGTTGCTTTTGTTAAAATTACAGAGACAATTACATGCTATGCATTCTAGATTGTTAACAGACATTGGGGTTGTTAAGGTCAATGATATTTTTGTTAACTTAAAAGACAACCTTAATAAGTATGAGACCGAACAGATACAGTATAAATCAACAAAAATTAAAAGAGACATTAAAGATTATGATAATGGGCGAGTGTTTCTATGGAAACGGAAACAAGCTTCTCGCCCTTTTAAAAAACAAGTAAATACTATTAACAATAAAAAACAGCTTTCTGTGTCATTTGCATCTTCAGAAGGCTATGGTTTAACTACGGATTCAGAAGCTGACTTTCCACCCCTTCCAGCTGCTACAGATTCCTTAGGTCATCAGCAACGCTTTCGGAGTGAAGGCAATAATTCCAGACGAGGAAATAAAAAGAAAGATTTTGCAACGGGTTCTTCTCCGGGTGAAGGACAATCTAAGCAAACATTTAAGAGGGGTAGATGGAATTGACTTTACGGACTCTGCTTTATTAAATGATACTAATGTAGTGAATATTTCTGGCTGTAATATTTCTAACGAAGAAATATCTGTACTTAAGTTGGGTCTTAAATTTGTTCCAACTGTTTTTCCTAGGCATCATTTACTTAAACAAGAGACTTTCAAATTTGTGAGAAAACTTCATTTGAGATATTTTTTCTCAAAAGATAAAAAAGTCTCTATACATGAGGATTTTTGTCCTAATATAGTTTATAGTGACAGTGATACTAGTATGGATAGTTATTATTCTTGTCTTTCTGATGAAATGTCACCATCTTTGTATTCTCAAGCTTATTCTATACTTAATACTGATGGTATTGATTTTCATAGTAGGTTTATTCCTCCGTATAGTAATTCTACTATCATTGATTTTTCTGAAATGATACATTTCTCTGTTCAAGAAATGTTTAGTTCAATTAATAATGGCCAACGGTTATATAATATGACGAAAAATGAATGGAATGCTATGAAAAATCTTTCTACTAGACATGATATTATTATTAAAAAGTCTGATAAAGGAAATAAAATTGTAATATTGAATAATAAGCAATATTTAGAAATGTGTATGGAACATTTAAATGACCCCTTAACATATGAAGTTAGTGATTATGATAAATACTCTACAGCCATGAAAGAATGCACTAATTTATTGGATAAAGGTGTTAAGATTAGGATATATTTCCAAAGATGACATTGATAAAACATTTTGCTTGGAGAACTGTAATTTAGCTACTTTTTATTGTCTCCCAAAACTTCATAAAAATATGATAAACCCGCCGGGTCGTCCTATTGTTTCGGCAAGTAATTATTTTTGTCGTAACATGGGTATTGTTGTTCATAACTATTTGTTATCACATGTGCAAAAATTAGAGTCCTATATTAGAGACTCTTTTGATTTTATTGACAAAATAAGTGATATCATTTGGACAGATAATATGTTTTGGGTCAGTGTAGATGTTGTGAGTTTATACACAAACATCAAACACTCAGACGGATTGCAAGCATTATATTATTTTTTTGGTGATAATCCTACCACCCATTTTATAATGGACTTGACTTCTTTTTGTCTTTCTAACAATTTTTTTAGTTTTAATCAAGTTATCTACCACCAATTAAAAGGTACTGCTATGGGGGCATCTTTTGCCCCCATGTATGCAAACCTCTTTATGGGTAAGTTTGAGCTGGAGTATGTGTATACCAATAAATTTTATAAAAATCATGTTTTGTTATACTACCGCTACATAGATGATTTGATTTTTCTTTGTAACGGTGGTAATGAATATATTCATGAATTTTTTTCAGATCTCAATAATAATAGGTATAATTTACATTTTGATGGTTTGCAGTTTGGTAGTAAAGTTCATTATTTAGATATTTCATTATTAGGAGTGGTAGGTGATCAGATTTATACTACGGTGTACCATAAATTTACTGATGGTAACCAGTTCCTATATGGAACTAGTTGTCACCCTCCACATACCTTGTCTGCTTTACCTTATGGAGAAATTATTAGATTATCTAGATTATGTAATAATGAATTAGATTTAGAAAAAAATATTTATGACTGTATTATTATGTTCTTAAAAAGAGGATACAGTATGGAAATATTAAATTCATGCATTAATAAACTATTGAATAAAAATAATTGTGGAAATATTAATAAATTTATGATTAATAGTAATAGAGAAAATTGTCATTTTTCCCCCATGTTAACAAAATTAATGTTACTAGTGGGAATAATAAATGTTCAAAAGCTTCTATTCAAGAAATACAAGATATTTATTTTGTTACTATTTATAATGTATGTAGTAATAAAATTTGGGATATTATTAAATATTTTTGAAAATTCTTGATTTTAGATAAAAATCTTTGTAAACTTTTTCCAATTATTCCTAAAATATCCTTTAAAAGAGGTCAAAACCTATCTGATAAATTAATAAAAACTTATTATATTTCCCCCTTTGACAAGGTGCATCATAATTTAGATATATTTGGTACAAGTATTTGCGGCCATTGTAGTATATGCAAGTATGTAAAATTATATTTTGACAATATTAATGGAATTTTGTTTAGACCTAATAGTAATTTTTCTTGCAATTCTGTAGGGGTTATTTATTGCATTAGATGCTCATGTAAATTGTATTATATAGGTGAGACAAAGAGAAAATTTAAAACTAGAATGCAAGAACATATTAGAGACATTAGAAGAGGAGTATTAACTAGTCCAATTGCTTCTCATTTTATGGAGTGTCATAATAGTAATGTTGAATTATTTGAATGTTGTATTTTAGAAAAAAATTTTATTAAGAAAGGTGATGATAGATTGATTAAAAATATTTTGTTGTTTAAAGAGACTATTTATATTTTGAAATATAATACGATGTCACCTAATGGTTTAAATTTAGAAATAAACTGGAAAAGTTTATTAAAAGTTTTTATTACTATTATTGTTAGTTTTTTTGAATACTAGAAGTTCTCTCTTTAAATAATATTTTGTTTTTTGATTGATTAATTTATGTAATTGCTTAATTAATTATAGTATATATTGGAGTGGGTGTGTTTTTGTAACTTGTACTCATTGAAGGCTATTATGCCGAGGCGCTAAGCTGGATTAAATTTTTTGTGGAACTGGCGTTGTTTTTTGGCTGTTGCCGTTCTTCTTTTGTTGTTTGTAATAGATTTATAGTTCCTGGGGTCTGTGGTGGTTCCTCCTTTGTGGAGTGGGATAACTGTTGCTGTGTGCCATTCTGTGGGCACATAGACTGTGGTGAAGCTGTGGTTGAACATGGATTTTAGACAGGGGCCAGTTCATTTTGGAGTTCATGTAAGACGCAGCCTGAGATGTTGTCCAGTCCCATGGATACAGTGTTTTTGGCTTTAGAGAGTGCCATTTTTGCCTGTGTGTTTGTGATTGCTGTGGCTCTACAACCATCTGGTATAGTTATAGCCCTTTGAGGGATGAGGGGGGAGTAAAATTTGCGCTGAACCTATCTGCCAACATGTTGGCAATATCAGTTGGCTCTGTATATTTTGTGCCATTCTGTTGTAGCTCGATGCAGATCTGGGTGCTGCCATGGAGATTCTTAACAAAGTTAAAGAATGCTTGTGATTGTCTTTGGAATCCGTGGCAAATTTTCTTTCAAAATTAGCTTTAGAGGATTTTATGAGAGATCTTAGTTTCTTAGTGAGGCTCATCAGAGAGTTCCTCCACACCTGGGTTTTTACTCTCTTTTGCAATAGTTTCTTCCCTCTGTTGTAAAGTTTGTTAATGGCAGGGGACCACCAGATCGGCTTCCTTTTTTTTTTTTTTTGGAGGATAGCGTCTTGGTTTTATTGGGGATAGCATGATCCATGCACTCATGCAGGTGCTTGTAGAGTGCATTTGTGTAGGATTCACCAGTCGTGACTGTATTGATTGTGTTATCCATCTGCAGGGGTAGAGAAAAACTCTGCCTATACCTAAGATTATTGGAACATATAATGATGAGAAAGGAATGCTCTGTACAGTAATACTGGAAATTAATAAAATAATTATTAATATCTATTGGATCTCAGGAATAGGAACTAGTACTTTTGGAACTAAATTGAAGAAACAGTCCAAATGTCAAAAGGTAATATACTAGCAGGAAACATTAAATGTATACTAAAGTCTGATGATACTAATTCTACTAGTAAGAGGAAAATATCTTCCTAAGCAAAGGAAGTAATAACACTTACAATTCCTAAAACATTTCCAACACATATCCCCATGAAACTATGGTGTTAGAAGATGTTAATATTGACTGGAACAATTATTCCTCTGAATCTCCCACCACCCATATAAACCAGGTTCCAGTGTGTAGCTCACAAGACATTTCCCTGTGAGCTACATCGCCAAAACCAAATGGCTGCAGCAACACTTTGCCGTCGTGCAATATGGCTGAAAAGCATTGCTGCTGCTGTAATCTATGAACGGAAATATTATATCTGGTGGCGATCCTTACAGACAGCTGCCCGGCTGTATTCAAGCAGAGACAGCCGTACTGGATGTGTAACACATTCCTTATTCTCATTCAAGGAATGCATTTATTGAATTATTTATTTATTTTGCTTGAATACAGCTGGACAGCTGTCTGTAAGGATTGCCACTAGGCATGATATTTCCGTTCATAGATTACAGTTGCAGCAGCTATGCTTTTCAGCCATATTGCACTATGGCAAAGTGCTGCTGCAACCATTTAGTTTCGGCAATGTAGCACGCAGGGAAATGTCTTGCGAGCCATACGCCAGAACCCATATAAACCTTCATGGCTATACCCAACTTGTATCCTCACCCACCAGAATAAATAAATCCAACTACAAAGGCAATATTCTCGATTGGATTCTTATCAACAATCATCCAGACCTGTATAACATGGGTACCCTCCCAGATGATATAAGTGACCACTTACTCACTTACATCATTAAGCATAAAGTAGATAATCACCACCAAGTTCTATATAAATCTATCAGAAACAACAAGAACTTTAACTCCACTGACTTTCAAAACAAACTCAGAGCATGCAATTGGGCCATACTTAAACAACTTCCACTAGACGATGCTGTAGATTATTTTAATTCTAAATTCCGCTCCATTCTAGATTCCCATGCTCCTATCCTCACCCTTAGAGCCAAAACTAAGACCGCCTCCAGCTCTCTAAAGTAGCCAAAACCAAAATCATAGCAAGAAATAAAGCATGGGACAACTGGCGCACCTCCAAAGACCCACTTGACCATATTAAATTCCGACAACTAAGGAAGGATACCTTCAGCAAAAACACCTTAACAAACCTCAAAAATTTTGGGCAGGCATAAACAAACTGCTCCACCCTGGCCAAACCTCCACCCCCACCCCCTCAACTTGCAACCTTAAAACTCCAGAGGAAACTGCTAACATCATTAACAACTTTTTTTACCAAAACCATCCAATCACTAGCTAGCCAACTACCCCCCACCAGCTCCTTTCAAAACTCCTCCACAACCACTACCACACTCCCTTTCACCTTCCAACCTGTATCTACATCGACCATCCGATCTCTAATTAACAAACTAAAGCCCACTACCCTGGCAGCTGATCTCCTCCCACCAGAATATTTACAAAAAGGGACAGCTGCCATTGCATACCCTGTCTCGATCATAATAAACCGCACCTTGACTGAAGGCACTACCCCCTCTCTCTGGAAGGTTTCCCATGTCATTCCCCTTCATAAATGAGGGAATTCTTTACACCTCTCAAACCTCTGACCAATAGCCATACTATCACCACTGACCAAAAGTATGGAAAAGTGTGTCCACAACCAATTAATGCACTCACCCAAAATAAAATACAGGCCAACTCTCAGCATGGTTTTAGGCCACACCACAGCACCACATCAGCCCTCCTATCCTTCTGTAACTCTATCAGTACCAATCGAAACAATAAACTTACCTCAGCTCTCTTCCTCGATCTCTCTAAGGCTTTGATATGGTCAATCACCAACTGCTTTTCCACACCCTGAAGGAACTGTCACAAAATAGTAGCTCCATTAAATGGTTCCAATCTTACCTGTCTGAAAGACAACAAGCGGTTTTATTGCAGAATACCCTATCCACACTACCCATTACTCTAGGAGTCCCCCAAGGCTCCATACTAAGACCACTACAATTCTCAGTCATTATCAATGAACTACCCACCATCACTCCCAAGGCCACCTGCATCCAATACGCGGACGACTCTACGTTAATATGTACCGCCTCCTCCTCAACTAAGCTTTTAACCCTAACCCAGAATACTTTCAATGATGTAGAAAAATGGTTTGCAAAATGTCAGCTTCTATTAAACCCCAACAAAACTAAACTGCTCATAAACTGCTCATCTTTTTCCCCACCTGCAAATCCTCCTCACCATTCATTACTATAAGTTCCAACAATGGTACAATCATATCCCCAGATACTCACACAAAACTCCTGGGTGTCACAGTCGATAACATTCTAAAATATGATATCCATGTGAATCAGGCCATCAAATCTGTCAACAAAATACTGGGCTCCCTATACAGGATCAAACCCTTCCTCACTCCTTTTGCAAGAACCACTATCGCTCGGTCTCACCTACTACCTACCCTCCTCTATGCCCCCCCTTCACTAACCTGAACCAAGCCACCTTTACCAAACTTGCTTTGCTATCAGTGCTACCTCTAGGACCTACCATTGTATCAACCTAACTGAACTAGGATAGCTAGAGTGGCCCAGTCTTCTCTGATACAACCAACTTATAATAACCCACACAATACTGAGGGTGGCGTAATGGTTAAGGTGTTTGCCTTACAAACACAAGATACAGGGTTTAAGTCTCACAAGGGATAATTGGCTAAGCTTAAAATGTCTCGCAAGGGCAGTTAGCTTAGTATGAACCTAAACAACAACCAAGCTGAATTACACATGTGCACAGAAACAACAGCTCACAATTATATCAACCCGAAAAAACACCAGCACTAAATAAGATCATCAAACCATACAGCAACCTGAGGACACAACTCTCTGCTGACAAACTGCTGGTACAAACAACTAAGAACATAAATGTTGCTGGGGACTCACTATTCACCAACTCAGTAGGCAAAACTTGGAATATGATACCTGCCAAACTTACTCACCAATCCTCCTTAACCTACTCCAAAAAAAGCCTCAAACTACACTTCCAACAACATTGGCAGTGTCCCTGCTTAAACCCTGACCAAGCACCACTAGCTGTTCCTGTAAACTCTCCCTAAGCATTTCAATGTTATATTCTTAATAAGTGTACACATTCTTGAAGGGACTTAGCCCATAGCTCCATGTATTATTGTCTGAAATTGAAGCCGCATGATTTTGATGTTGTCTACTATGTTTTATCCATGTTTGTCACCCTACTGAAAACTGTATTTTATAATTATCTCTAAATGTTTCTATTGTTCCTAATGTATTTATACTCTGCTTTCTGGAGCTTTTCTCCCTGTGCCTCCGCTGAAAATGGACATATATCCAGTTGGACTTTCCCGGTAAACAAATGTAAAATAAAATAATAAATAAAATAAATAAATTTACAGACATTTCATATAAAAGATATAAATGATTGTGTAGATTCAGATTTGCTTCTCTTCACTCATTTTTCAAACTGACATGAAAATCAAGCTAGAATTGATAGAGTATATATTTCTAACAAGTTAATAGATAGGTTAAATAAAGTTAAAGTAGTATCATGTCCACTTTCAGACCATAATGTCATAACATTTGAGCTGACACTAAAATCTGGTAAGAATATATCTATTAGACACATACCTGCTTATATAATTAACTTAAAATAATTCAAAAACTTTTTCATGAAAGAAATATAGACTTTTATTGAAATTAATTTCAGGGAAACATTTCTGAGATTTATCTATGGTATTCTTTAAAGACCTATCTATATGGAAGAATTTTGCCATTATAGTCTTAAAAAAAGCAATGGGACAAGTAACTGATTGAGTTGCAAGAAAAAAATTGATAACCTAAAACTAGACAGTCAAAAGACAAATTCTAATAGGATAAAAGAAATTAATAGTTTAAATAGTAAATATTTAGAAATTTTAAATCATAAGGTTAGAATTAACTTGGAAAGGATTAAAACTTTACTGTTAATCATAAATCTATGAATAATCTAGTTAATACAGCAAATATCTTAACTTCATCATATTAAAGAACTATATTCTAACAAGAGCAGGAAATGGGTCATTGAAGTTGAAGATATCCTGAAAGAATTTAGAAGTCATTTTGATTTATTTAACAAAAACAACACTTTAAATGACTCCCAGGAAGAAATTAAAATATTCATTAGAAAATATATTAATAATAAATGATAAGATGAAAATAATCGATAAACCTATTAATTTGACTGAACTTAAAACACAAATTAACAGACTAAAAACTAATAAGCCTCCTGGTAATGATGGAATCATACCGGAACTTTATAAATTAATGCCAAAAGAAGTTTCATCTATCTTAAAGTCTTCTCAGTTGTTAAAAGAATTAGTAAATGTTCTTCCATCTTAGAAGTATATGCTTGTCTCTCCAATTTTAAAAGTGGAAAAGATCCTGTAAAATGTTCCTCATATTTATTTACTTATTATTTATTTATTTTATTTTACTTTACATTATGCAGTAAGACATTGCCCTGTTCGATTCTCAGCTAGAGCGTTTTCTATGTGGGGACATGCGTGAGTGGGCTTACCCGTGTTGAAGGTTGTGTGTCAGGGCCGGCAACTTGGCACATAAAAATCTATTGCCAATCATTAGTGGACTGGAGTTCTGCTGTGGTGACCCCTAACTGGGAAAAGCCGAAAAACACAATAACTTTACAGTGGTGCAGCAGTAGCATTGTCGCCTCACAGCAAGAGGTTCTCTGGTTCGATTCTCAGCTGGGTTGCCTTCTGTGCGGAGTCAGCATGTCCTACCTGCGTTCGTGTGGGTTTCCTCCAGGTGCTCTGGTTTCCTCCCACGTTACAAAGACATGCATCTGGAGCCTTTCTCTCTGGGTCTCTGCTGAAAATTGGCTTTGTTCCAAGCTGGACTTTCCCAGTTAACAAATGATAAATAAATTTGTTGACCGGGAGTGTCCGACTGAGCTAAAAGCCCTTTTTCAGCAGAGGCCCGGAAAGAAAAGCTCCAAAGTGTACAGACATTAACATAACAAATGAGATATTCAGGAGGTTAAATTTACATAGAATTGTTAACAAAATTAAAAACAATTCTATAAAACAAGAGAATGATAACAGTAAATGTATAGTAAGTAATATTTTACAGTTTAAACAAGTTTGCTAACTTAAGGTTTAGAAAGAGAGTATAGCAAGAGCTTTAGAAGTTATATAAATAGTTTGATACTAAGATTCAGTAAGCAGAGTATGGAAAAAGCTTAGATTCAGTAAGCAGAGTATGGTGAGGAGTTAGGACATTACATAAAAGCATAGGATGTACGTTGCGCATGTTATGAATTATGACTTGGGTAGATAGTATCATATAGGTAGGTAGTGGTCAGGGAGGATGCATACAATGGCAGATCCAGTGTTCGTTATAGCAGACTCTGGTGGCAAACTTAAATTGTTTGGGGTGAGTTAGGTTCCTTATTTCTAGTGGAAGTTTGTTCCATGCAATAGAGGGGTGGTAGCTATACAAGTTGCATCCCGTCTTGGATTTAGGTTTGTAAACATTTAATATGTCTTGGGTTGCACTTCAGAGATGTTTGGTAGGAGAATAATGGGAGATGAGAGGTGATAGATGTGGGCAGAAATCAGGCTGATATAGAATGGAGTATATGGTTAGGAGCCGAGATTGTAGAAGCAGGTGAGGTAATTCAATCCAGTTCAGATATTTTAGGGAGAGACAGTGGTGAGATTTACATGTTTGTTGAGCTGCAAATCTAGCTATCTTATGATAGGTTGATTCTAATTTGTTAAGTAGGGAGGAGTTCAAATTTGTGAGTATTTGGGAACAGTAGATTAGGCAGGGTAGAAGGTAGCAGGAGAAAGAGAAATTCTAGCTTCAGCAGTGAGGTATTTGTTATTCCTGTATAGGAGTCCTAGCTTTTGGTGTTTTTTATTTATTTTTTTTTATTTTTATTTTTTTTATTTTTGATGCAACTGTAAATATGTACATCAAATTTTAGTTGGTCATCAATGGTAATGCCAAGTTTTGTGCTAGTTTCAACTTCTATAAGAGTATTGTTTAGGGATGTTATGGAGAATGAAGATTTGATGCAGCTTGCAGAATAAAGGAGAAAGAATAACAATTAATTTTTTTAGGGTTGAATATAAACTGGTTATTAGTGAGCTATGTCTCTACTGAGTTAAAGGATGTCTGGGTAGTTGATGGGGGTTCTGAGGGTGAGTTAGAGTCATCAGTGTATTGTACAATGATAGACTGAGGACAAGAGGAGTAAAGTGAGTCAGTGAAGATATTAAAAAGTGGAAATCCAAGAATGGATCCTTGGGGAACACCTGTTTTTACTGAAAGGCAGGTAGATAATGCAGAGTCCTATCTCACTGACTGCTTCCTATCAGTGAGATAGCTAGAGAACCATGCAACTGTATCAGAGGAGAAGTTTAGGTGTGTAAGTTTGTTATGTAGCAGAAAGTGAGAGACAGTATCAAAAGCCTTTGAGAGGTCAAGGAATAGGCAAGATATGAGTTTATGATCATTTTTGGCTACAGTTATAGTGTTGGGAGGTTATGGGTTGGGAGGGTGGCTTAATGGCTAAGGTGTTTGCCTTACAAACACAAGGTGCAGGGTTTGAGTCTCACAAGGGATAATTGGCTAGGCTTAAAATGGCTCGCAAGGGCAGTTAGCTTAGTACAAAACTATGAACTATGAGAAAGGATAGTAGAGCTGAGGTTGTATTACACTTGGGAATGAAACTATGCTGTGTAGGAGTGAGCACTTTTTCCTGTATGAGATAATGCATAACTTGTTTATGTATACATTTATCAAGGACTTTAAAGAGAGATGAGAAGATTACAATAGGTCTGAAATTAGAGATTTCTGTGGAGTTACCTCCTTTATGAATAGGAAGGGTGTAGAACTGTATCCAGATAGTTGGAACTTTTGACTCAGAGTTGGAGTGATTTATTAGGAAAGATACTAGCATAGCAAGAGAGTGCGCAGCAGTCTGGAGATAGCATGAAGGGATATTGTCAGGCTTATATCTTTATTAAATATATCCTTCAAGTTATTTATGACTATCCATGCTAATAGATTAAAACTATTTCTACCATCTATAGTTAGCAGTGATCATACTGGATTCATATTAAACAGGAATTCATATGATAACATTAAACAAATATTGACAATAATTGAGTATGTAAAACAGAAGACAAACTAATATTAATAAGTTTACATACTGACAGTGGTTTTGATTCTCTTAGCTGGAAATATCTCTCATTAGTATTGAAAGAAAGTAACTTCTCAAACAATTGTATACATCTTGTTAATCTTCTTTATGAAAACTCTCATGCATATTTTAAAAATAGGTTCATATACTTCAGAATCAATTAGACTTTTTAAAGGAACCAAACTAGGATCTCCTCTCTTGCCTTTAATTTTTAATTTAGTCATAGAATCATTTGCCAAATTTTTAAGATCAAATTCAACCATTAAAGGTATTCAAGTGGAGAATAATTTATTATTTAATATTCGCTTGTCCCCAGACGATATTTTATTGACCCTAAATGATTGCAGTAGTTCACTTCTAGTTGTTTTTGAAACAATGAAAATCTTTCAGAGGAAATCTGGCCTTAGTTTTAATGATAGCAAAACAAACAATTTTACCCATAAAATGTAATACTAAGGATATAGATAAGATATTTGTTGAAGGTATAGTTCAAGAAAAAAAATTAGGGATAATTATTACTGATAACATTAATGACATAATAACTCTCAACTATAATAATAGTTTAGCATTAATAAATAACCTTGTAAGCAATTGGAAGAAATATATGTTCACCATGGAAGAGAAGCTTTCCATAATTAAAATGATTATTTTATCAAACATATTATATATCATACAATCATTACCACCACCAAAAAACTGGATAAAACCATTTAATTTTTTAATGCTAACATTTTTATGGTTTACAAATAAACTTAGACTAGCCTTAATAAATCATACTAGAGATTGGTCTTTTGGTGGCATTGGTCTCCGTACTTAGAGCTATATTACATATCCTCAGTTATTAATGCAGTAACTCTATATGGCTAAATAATTATTATACTGCTAAATGGAAAGAGCTTCAAGAACACTTACCCCAGGATTCACGAAGCCTCCGTGTAAGAGTTATAACTATTACACGGAGGCTGCAGTTAAACGGAGTGATGTCAGCATGCTTTGCCTATTCATGAGAGCATGCTGAATCACACCTAAGTCTAACACGGTCCGTGTAAGACAGTAGGGGGCGTGTCCGTAGGCTGAACCCTGCAAGCGGACACGCCCCCAGAAGTGTAAAAGTGCCCAAAGTAAACACCCACAACAGAGTCCACGGAAATGTGAATAAAAACAACACAACACATGCCCCCACAGACTATGAACATAAAATATATATAAATGAACATGTTATATATTTTTTTTAAATTGTAAAGATGTTTAACCGTGAGTGCGCTCGTTTGCGCGGACCTGCCCTTAGCGCAGCTACAGTTAGCAGTCAGTGGGAAAGCATATAAGAACTAAATACGCAAAATAAGCCAGGAAGCAATAGCGTAGTGGTAGAGATGTTGGCTGAACAGCAGGCATTCATGGTTCGAGCCCCCACAACATCAATTTTTTTTTTCAAAATAAGCAGGAAACAAGTCCCTGACAAATATGTACACATAAAACCACAATTTATGTAAAATGTAATGAAATAGCCCATTTATATTGAAGACATGTGAGGTAACAAAAGAAGAAAAAATGCCAGATGTGCTCATAGCTGAGCTGCAGTTTAACAGAGTGAGTGCATGTGCCCGTAGATGAGCAGTGGTTTAACTGGCGCAAAATGAGTGCCCGTAGCTGAGCAGTGGTCCAACACGCTAAATCGATGTGCCCCTAAATGAGCTGAGCATAATATGCATGCCAATAGCCAAATGAGGCTTAAACCAGCGTACCCCATTTGCGCGGAGCTGCGCACCGCGCAAACAAGCTAACCGACGGGCAATGTTGAGCAAGCTGTATCAAAACTGCCTTTACACAGACACACCCCTCAGTATGTCTAGACAGTCATGAAAAATAAAAAGCAGTGGGCAGGTTCGAACCCAGGATACTATACACCATAGTCAAGGTACAGAACCACTAAGCCATGACAGCAGTACCTAGAAATGCAATAACAGCTAATATATAGGAATGAATACAAACTGGAGCATGACAATGCAGGTTTACTGAAGTTGATACAATTCCAAAATGGCCAATCACAGATATGTGCGGGAAAAACGGACTATATAAGCCCCATAGGCGGGAATACACAGCATAAACAATTGTAGAACTGACCTGCAGGCAGAATGACAGGAGTAGGAGAGGGTAGTTGCTTTTGAGCACAGAGATGGGGTGTTGAGGAGTCCAGGTACATGGTCTGGCTCCTAGTCCATAACCATGAGGCCCAACTCATGCAGGGCTAGGTCCTCTGGGGAGCATACAGGGCCAAGGCATGGGACCGGTTGGCTCATGATCTCACCAGTGCCACAGGGATTCCAAGGACTGGTGAGCAGGTCCGTCACCACCATGCGGACCTGAAGAGATGCAAGCAGGACCAACTGAACCTTTGGATCCAGGAGGCCTGGCAAACACCCAACGCCCCACTACTGAGTAAGTAACATTTAATTATGTATGTAAGAAATTAAACTAGCTGATATTATGGAGATGTGTATTCCAATATTACTTCATTTATATTACAGCTGCAGGTGTCCGTTCTGTGAACCGCAGAGCCTATGGCGATAGGCTGGTGTGGTTGCGCCACCAGGCAGGTCAATAATCCACTACCAGTAACTGTAAAGAAATATAAAAGTATGACAGTCAGCAAAAGAGTGCAGTGTAGTCAGTAAGGAATAAAATCTGCAAGTAACAGTGTGAAAGTGTATGCAAGTATTGCTTGATTACAAAAGTGTGTTTCAGCCTGTAGGTTTAACCAAAAAATGAAACTGTCTGACATATATTCTGAAATAAAAATGCCCTACCTGTAAGAAAATAGTACACAACCTGCAGCAGGCTGAAAAGTATAGCTGCAGAAGATGATGAAATCACATGTGTGAAATATATCCCTATGGAAATACTGAAACATGACAGAAGTGAGACTGCTGGAAAGGATTGTAATAACTACTGGTAAAACATGTCAATAAAGCCTAGAAGTACCATCCTGAATAGTAAAATGAAAGCAAGTGAGAGAGTGTGAGAAAGTGTCATGAATCCAGCAATACAGTAGTAATAACTCCTGAATAAAGTATACTGCAGTCAAGACAGAATGAAATGCATGTGAGATTCAAAACCAAACAGCAAAATCTGTTCAAAGTGTTGCTGCATCTGGAATGTGTATCCCAAAATCTGGATATGTTGCTCTCAGTCTGCAATATGCAGACAGGATGATTGTCTGATATACCAAACATCCACACTTGTCTACAGCTATATAAAGCAAATGTAGCAGGATGATGTAGCTGAACAAAGCTAGATATGAATGTGTATGAAGAACCATAAAATGTATATTGATGTTGCAGTAACAGCCCTATCACCAAGGTGAAATAGTTATCATATAGGAAACTGTAGTTAGAACAGTAGTGTGTATATAACTGTAGCTATTAGAAATGTACAGCATATGTATTGTTATTCGAAGGTGTTAATATTACTTTCTTTACCCCACCCTATAACCACATATAACCCATTCCACGTGAAAATGGTATGTGCAATCACAATTAACACCCCTGGATGTTTGTCCTGTTGGGTCATATATATTTGCATGTCCGTTGATGCATCTGCCCTGTTCATACATCCACACCTGATGGCCTGTTGCCATCAATTAACCCTACATGTTGTTGGACTGTGTATTTCTGTTCAAATTATGCATGTGTTATGCATGCTGTTCAATGGTGTGAATATCTGGGTGTTTGGTTAATGGGAATACTAATGCATGCTGTTACAACTAATTGTGAATGGTATTATATGTCACTAACCCAAACTGTCATGACATAATGCAAAACATAGGACGACAGGAAGGCGGGTTCCAGAGGACCCACCTCTCCCACCTCAGCTGGCGAGTGCACCTGGCACTAGTGCCGAGTCCGGACCCTCCTCCGGTGGCCCTGTGCCACCTGCGGGTGGAAGCACTGCAGGGGATGGGGCTCACCCCCCTCTGCAAGTGTGGCCAGAGGAGAACCACCACTCACCCTCCGTAGCGTCCGGACTGTGGTGCGTAGGGAGATTCGGGACTCTGTTTTCGAGCCCCTACGCCAGCTCGAGGCATGGGTGGCACAACTAATGGGCATGCCTGTTGCCCCACCTACACAGCCCCCAGCACAGCCCCGTTCCAGGCAGTGAAGGAACAGTGGCAACTGCCTATGGGTGGGGATATCAGTTCCACTGTTGCCATCTGTGGGCTCATGGGCTCTGGATATCCAAACCTCCGTCCCTGTCAATTGCGTAACCCCCCCACACGTGTCATACACTGCCCCTGTATGCGTCTTGTTTGTCTTGTCTGTTTACCTACCCAACCTACCTCCCCAGCTGTACCGACTTCCTTCACCTGACATACCACTCTCACCTGAAAAAAAAAAAAAAAAGGGCACTCTGTACCCACAAAAAAATTATGCCCCATACATAGCTGCCCATTCCGCACACATGTCTGCTGGACATGGAACCTATCAATTACAATTGGCTGTACAACAAGTATTATTGTTGTCCTGACACCTCTCTCAGGGGTGGAAGGTTTCAAATGTCACACCGAATTACATACATATGCACAGCTGTTGCTGATGAAGAAATGGGCAGCTGTGGGCCTTACCTACATCCCTCCTGCACATCCCAAGCTTGTTTCCCTACTGCCTTACCCTCTTTGTGACACCTTTTTCACCACTTTCCTGTCTCCCCATTTTCTTTTCTTTCAAAGAAAATAGTGCGGGTGTGCGCAAGGGTAAGCACGTTTAAGCGGTTGTAAGCGGGTGTTCGCGTGTGTGCGCGGAGCTAACCACCAGTGCGCATGCGTGAGCTCCACGCAAACCAGCGCTAACCCGGTTACAACTGCTTAAAAGTGCCTTAGTCACTCTGATTGACAGGTCCTGTACTCAGTTCAAAAGCAAAATAAAATCCCACTGTGAGTCCCGAACCCAGGACCTTGGAAACAGTAGTCTGCATGACTTACCACTAAGCCATGACCCTTATACAAGAACATTGTGATAAAATAAATATATCATGTAATAGTAGGAATGAATGTAAAGGGAATATAGATGTGTAGTACACAAAGCATGCCATTTAGAATTACTATCAAAACTAGTGGATTTCCATAATAGTAGTGTGTGAACAGAAACAGCCATGCTAGTTGGAAGCTAGTAGGTAATAATGTCACTATAGCACCTTGCAAGCCACACACATACTCACAGCAGGATAAGCACTGCCCATTCCCCACAACCTCTTACAGGAACACATCTGGACCAAGTAATAAAATATGTGGAGCAAAGGCCCAAAACCAGGGACACATTACAAATAATGTTACAACAAACGCAGACAGTTCAGAGAGTAACAGGGTCTGTACTTTGTGGGATGTTTGGAAGGGTATGCAGTCTGAAACTTGAATATTTGTTACCATATTCTGACTTGAGCCCAGAGTGACTTGCCAGAAAAAGGTGTGCATGAGATATTGACCAAAATATGAGGCAGAAATGTGGACAACCTGCAAATATCTGTACACATGATGGGTCTGACACCACCATATGTGAATAGTTAAGAGCCTAGACATAGCAACAGTGAATGACTTACAGGGATGCCCCACAGACCCCATGTGAAATGTACAAACAGTAGGCAGAAAGGTGTAACACATGCAATGGTAACTATGGAGTCCTGAAAGTATTCATCACTTGCATGGCAGAAAAAGTGTAGTAATACATATGCTCATGCTAACCCACAGTCACAACTGCAGCATACCAGACATTTTAATGGGTGTACCCCACTGATATGTACCATTCCATGAGGCACATAACAGATGAACCTGAAAGTCTCTGGGGCCTGCTCAGCAGCATACTCAAATACCCTAATAGATGTCAAGGCCCACACCATGGCCAGACCACACTGCATGCTGTAACACCCTAGCAGATATAGCAAGCATTCCAAGGTGTGAATGCACATGGAAAATAGGAAAGCTACAGCAGCACACTACAGTCAGGACACCTAACAGGCATACAAGTAGTGACTGTAAAGGGCAACTATTGAAGCCTTAGCAACAAAGTGCAAGCAAAAGTGAAAGGAAAGCACACACACACACATTAACAGTAGTAGTAATTGTAGGTGTCAGTGTACATACACAGTTAGTACAGGAAACAGGAGAAATGAATGGAGGAATGTTAATCTACAACACACCTGGAAATATGAGAGAGATACCAACCTTTACACTCACAGAACATTGTCCACAGCATAACAGCATGGTCACTGCCCTTAAAATCTGAAAGGGCTATGCCTATCTCACATACCTTTTTATAGCACTGTTCTGAAATCACAGTAAGAACTGCAATCAGTACACAACTGGCTGCATGCAATTAGCAAATGCTGGCTAACAATTGGTGCAGAGGCCATCACATGGGCATATGCAGATACCTACAAAAGTATGCTGTACTCCCAGTCCACACATGCAATACTTTCATTGCACCCTGAGAAGGACGTGAGAGACAGACAGACAGAGAGAGAGAGAGAGAGAGACAGAGACAGAGACAGAGACAGAGAAAATTGCAATTAAGCAGACACAAACAAATTGTTCAGCAACAGCCACCTGAAAGCTGACAACTGGGAAGTGGAGCAGCAGGACAGAGAACCAGACGGCAACACAAGCAGCTGTGACAAACACAGGTAATGTAAAGTAATACTATAAAGGTCTACATACTGTGAATCCTCCATATGTGTCATTGGTCTGTATCCATATGTATATGAAGATGTGTAAAGGGCAGGGGACATACAGCAACTATCAGTGAAGGCTGTACATACATTTGTATGTGAGAGCATCTATGTGCACATATCAGTGTTGGTTGATTGTAGGTTGTAGTGCCATGTACAAAGTGGGTTTCACAGTTATGTATGTTTAGCAGTATGTTAGTGTGTGTATACAGTATGGTAGACAAACATGTTGATATACCTGTCTATCATATGGATACGTATGTATGTCAACATATGTATGTGTGTATATATATATATATATATATATATATATATATATATATATATATATATATATATATATGCATATATGTATACATACATAGAGAGAGAGATGTAGGAATACATAGACAGATGTAGATAGAATATTGTACAAACATATATATGTAATGCACACATATAGATACAGATATATGTAGATACATATACATAGACAGACTGATCTGACTATCTACAGGTATGACTGTATATGATGACCGTCAACACACCCTGTCCCACCCCCTCTGTCACTCTCACCCCCTCTGTATCCCCCCCTCTCCATATCTATAGCAATATATGTACATCAATATATATATGTGTATATGTATACAGATATATATATATATATATATATATATATATATATATATATATATATATATATATATATATATATACATATAGATATATCTATATACATATATATATATATATATATAGAGAGAGAGAGAGAGAGAGATGTATATAAATTCTGAGTGAGGCACATGTGTACAGATGTATTGCAACAGGTGCCTGGTGACAAAGGCATGGAGTGAACACCAGTGTCAAAACTGGAGTACCATACCACATTCCAAATCACCTACACCAGTAACCACCAGATATGTGATTGGCTGCTCACCACTGCATGTGTCAGGGGTGAACAGGGTCATAAATGTGTACAATAGTGGCCCCAATGATATTCACAGTGGCACACTATCCCTGGAATACCTGCACATGGTATGTATCAGCGAACATGGTGTGTTAGCTATGGACATGTAGGTCGGTGTACCCCTCCACACCACATAATGGATGCCATGGTATGGACCTCACATGACAGCTACAGATATGGAGAAGGACACAGTGACATGTCCAACACTGTGACAATGCACTCAAACACATTACCAATGCACAGTGACTGACAACACCACAGAGTACACATATACTACCCACACAGAGGTTACCACTCCCGGATTTACATATGTAAGTCACACCAATGACAGATGTCCAACAACCATAGTAACACCTCACACCATCCACAACCTAAATGACTGCTGTGTGTCGTCCGTGCCACTGCAATAGAGTGCACATGTGGAGGTAAAAATACCTACCCAGAGATAAGACATACCCTGCAATAAACCACACAGTGTTAAGAAGCAAGACTCCCCATGAGTACATGTCACACATACCCCTGCTGAATGTTAGTCAGATAGGTAATATGCCATATGAGTCACACTGTGTAACTGTGTGACAGCAGCAGGTACCATCACACCACATGTGTCACAATGGTCAGGGTAGCAGAACAGTACGCTGCTGTATTCCCAGGGGCAATAGCATATTGTATAGTATTGTATTGTAATGTAATGTATTGTGTTGTATTGTATTGGTATGTTGAGGTGCCTCCTTCGTGGAGTAGAACCACTGCTGCTATGCACCAGTGTACAGGTACATATCCTTTAGTCAGGCTAGTTTTACATAGCACTTCTATATGTGTGTTTAGCTCCTGTCAAAGTTTATGTAGCATGCAACTGGGGATACCATCAGGTCCCATTCATGTTGTGTATTCTGCTGTCCTGAGGGTGGCTCTCACCTGTACATCTGTGATGACAGGGAGGTTAAAGTCAGCTGGGATAACTATGTCTTATTTTGGGGGAGAGGGCGGGGTGACACCTGCACTGAACCTGTCTGCCACAATGTTGTCAATATCTGTGGTGTCAGTGAAATATTTGTTGTTGTGTACTAACTATGGGCATAGAGGATGGATCCTGACCAGGTTGCTAACATAACTGAAGAAGGCCTTCTGGTTATCTGTAGTGTCCCTCTTGATTTCCCTCTCAAAGTTGCCCATGGATGTTTGTATGATGGAAAATAGATCTTTACTAGTGCTGCTCAGACATGCCCTCCCT
The DNA here is from genome assembly GCF_019279795.1 of Protopterus annectens. Taxonomy (NCBI): domain Eukaryota; kingdom Metazoa; phylum Chordata; order Ceratodontiformes; family Protopteridae; genus Protopterus; species Protopterus annectens. The sequence continues at coordinate 98,586,043 of NC_056749.1, read as the reverse complement.
TTATGGAATTATGCTCTGTCTTGCAGTAGCTTCCATCTTCTGTAATACAATCTGTCCATGGCTGGGGTCCACCAGACAGGATGCTGTCCCTTTGTGGAGAGTGTCTTGGTCATATATGGGATTGCATGATCCATGCATTCTCAGATATGTCTGTAGAAAGCAATTGTGTAGGGGTCAGCATTGTGGGTTGTATCTGCCACTGGCCCAGTGAGCTGAAAGGATACCATATCACTGTTACAAAGTGTAAAGTTTGCATCTGTAATGTTATTCACTATAGTCGTTTGTGCTGGTGGTGGAGGTGGGATATGTATATCCAGGGCAATCAGTGTGTGGTCAGCTCACAGTAGTTGATGATGTAGGCCATACAGTACCTAGATACAAACCCCCAGAGTGAGGAGGTGCTTTTGACCTGAATCAGTGTTCTGACTGCTGGGGTTTGGTAGTATGTCATATGGAGTGTGCCAGGTACTGTTGCACAGTTGCTGGCTGAGCACTGATACCTGGCCATTTACATGTGTATCCACCAATAGACAGACAGATGCTATATATGTGAGATATGTTGTATCATAACAGTCGAGTAGCATGTGTAGTAAGTGTGCCAAATTCTGCTGACATATATTGCTGATATCAGGTTATTTTCTTTCTCAGGTACATGGCCCACCCGCGGAATCCCACTTACTCCACAGCTGAGGATGAGGAGATACACCAGAGCCTGGTGTGGGATTATGCAATACTCTTTTCCCGCACCAGCCAGAATCAGCAGGAGAGGGCTGCACTGTGGCAATACCCTGTCCGTCGGGTAAATGACATAGGCACGCATAATAGGACATATGAGCAGGTATGACATCACTGCAGTGATTTAATCAGACATGTCCATCAGCGTGCATCGGATATCCACAGGCAACAGGTCACCACAGGTGGTAGGGTAGCTACACATCCCCCACTCACCAGACTGGAGGGACTACTCATGAGTGTAGTGGCTCCAGTCCGCCAGCAACAACAACAGCAGCAGACATGCATTATGATGGAGGCTGGAGCCACCCAGCAGCAAGACAGTGAACATGCAGGTAATATGCCATATGTATAGTTGACTGTTGTGTACACTGGTAGTTAATGCACCATTACATGTGAGGGTGGAGTGTTTTTATTTTTTGTATTGGATTCAGTATCCAAAGATGCTAGGGGTGGACCCTGGGAAGTAAGATTGTGCCATAAAGAAACATACTGGCAGATTCTTTTGGAATCTAATCGTTTCCCAGGACTGAATGACTCTATATCCATTGTTCCATACTTGAAACTTAAAGCACAAATGATTTAGGTATTTACCAACCTGATCTGCATGAAAATAGTTTAATAAATGTTTTCAAAATTAATCAAAGTCATACAATGGTTTGTATTTTATTGAGAAATATTGCAAAAAATTTTTATATATTTTTATATATATATATATATATATATATACATTTTTTCTAAATATATTTTATTAAATTTATGGGTAAAAAATCTGAGGTATTTTTAATAATATATTCAGGATTAACAGTTTACTTTTATATTAGTTAATAATTTAAAAAAACAGTATTTTCAATGTTTTTTAAAGTGTTTCAGTTTTTAGTTGTCTGGTGCTTTAAATGTGGGTAATTTTATTTAATTAAGTTAAATGACTTTTTGTCAATTATTCACTTTAAGCTATAGTATTTAAGATTGTTCATTGTTGCAATGGATTGTTTCTGATGAAGTCATAATTTGACGAAAAGCGTGTACCAGTGTTGTGGCGTTTAAAATAAATCTGTTTTTTACCGTTGGATTTACCTTATTGTGAGCTGTTTATTTCTAGCCTTGGTGCTGCTGCCTCAGGACACATTTCTTTATTTAATCAGACATGTCCGTCAGCGTGCATCGGATATCCACAGGCAACAGGTCACCACAGGTGGTAGGGTGGCTACACATCCCCCACTCACCAGACTGGAGGGACTACTCATGAGTGTAGTGGCTCCAGTCCGCCAGCAACAACAACTGCAGCAGACATGCATTATGATGGAGGCTGGAGCCACGCAGCAGCAAGACAGTGAACGTGCAGGTAATATGCCATATGTATAGTTGACTGTTGTGTACACTGGTAGTTAATGCATGTGTGAGGTGTGCCCTTGGTTTGTAGCTGTCACCATAGTATTTAATGTGCAAGTGTGATATCCTCAATATTAGCAGCTGACCTGTGAAAGGCGACTGTTGTACTACTGACCTGTATCATACTCAGTAACAATGGCACAGGTGTGCCCACTGACATTAGTTTCTTCACATCTGCAGGTCCCTCTGGTATAACAGCAATGCAGCCTATCCATGCTGGTGAGTGTGTAATAACAATTCCTGTAAGAGTTTTGATAATAATAGTACTATTTTGCTCACTTAGTAGTGCTCTTTGTATGCATGTAGGTGTGTCTGTGTGTTGATATCATGCATACTGAGTACTGTACAATTGTGTGAAACTGTGTGCATGTGTGCACGTGTGCATGTGTACATGTGTGCACCTGTGCATGTGTGCATGTGTGCACGTGTACATGTGTGCACCTGTGCATGTGTGCACCTGTGCATGTGTGCATGTGTGCACCTGTGCATGTGTGCACCTGTGCATGCGTGCATGTGTGCACCTGTGCATGTGTGCACCTGTGCAAGTGTGCATGTGTGCACCTGTGCGCATGTGTGCATCACTGGTCATGTGTAGAGATTGTAAACTGTGTTTCCTGTTTCCCTCCCACGGGTTCTGGTGCTGTTCTGGTGTCATATAGCAGGGAACCTGAATCAGGTGCCGTGGGTACTGATAATGATGAAATCTGTGTAATGGCACAGGAAAGTATGCCAGGGTCCGCCATTGGTCAGCCGATTGACAGTACACAGCTGTCGACCCCATCAATGCGCACAGTTATCCTGCCAATACACCCTTTGTCACCAATGTCCCTAGGTGATGGGCAGCATACAGTGGGCATTGACCAGGGTAATGTGGTATCTGTGGCACATGCCTCCCCACACAGCAGCCATGGGCATGGCCCAGAGATGGTACCACACAGACAGATGTCCAGGGGTTCTCATGGGAGCATCCATGGGCGTACTGCCCCTGTCAGACGTGCCACAGAGGTCTTACAACCTCTGCTATGTTTCGGGCTGTCATGCAGGCACAGTCACGTATGGAACGGTACACCAGACAGGGTCTGAGGGAGCTGACAGCATGTCGCACAGCCATGACTGACAGTATGCGTGACATTGCGGCTGCCATCCGTGATTTCACCGATGTCATAGACAGACGTTGTGGGGACATATTAGACTGGTTCCACAACTACATGTCCATGAGCCAGGGCAATGGTGGGCGGTTGAGGCGTCGACGTGGCCATATGCCAGCAACAGCAGCAGCTGGCAGTCGTCACGGACAACAGGGCCAAGGCCGCCCCCGTAGTGCCAGCAGCAGCCCCAGCAATGTTGGGTCTGTGCTGTCATCAGACCGCCCCAGGAGACCACGTGCATGTGGCTCTGGCCAGGCCCGACAGGGATCTGTGTCCAGTCAATGAACACCTGCTTCTGATGACAGTACCCAGTCTGGGTTGGTACCGGATATGGTCCGTAGCACCCCTGCAAGGCACAGGTACCGTGTCCGTGGCCAGAGACACTGATATGTATGACCTGGCAGGTACAGTCTGTGGCTGTCCACAAACACCAGTATATGGCAGCTATGAGGTGGAACTGTGTGCATCCATACACACATGCAAATTGACAACACCTAGGGCTACCGCATACACACACACACTGCATCAACATTGCCCCACCTTCTACTGCTGTCCCTCACCAACACACATACACATACATGTCAATCGGTGGTATCAGTGGCTGACTCAGGAATACCAAGTTCACACCCTGAGCATATGATGAAACTGTGCCACCTCCTGCAATCTGTAACAACTGTGCATGTACAGGGTAACATGTTGCTGATGCACAGGGTGACCAAATAGATGTGTAGTAATAGTATCATGTTGTTAACAGTACTGTGTGCTGAATTAATTGTGGGTATATCACAGCATGCCTGATGCAGTAAGTGTGTGATTGTCATGAACTGTTGTCTACACCCATGGTAATTACCATAGTGTATCATCTGCACATGTTGGCATACTGATGGTAATGATGTCAACAGAAGGCTACATACATAGGTAGCACAGGGGATAAGGTAATGAATGTAGTAATACGCAATGATGGACATGTAAATTGCAAGTGGCATGTTGCCCACACTGGACTCTGCAATGCAGATGTTTGAGGATGTTGATATGTGTGCAGTACTACACGACTGGTACAGGACACAGAGGAGCACACTAGCACTGCATGCTCACATCTCATACCATGCTAGACAGTCCCAACACACAAAACTAACTGTCACAGGAGGGAGAGTCCCCATATATGTCAGGGATACTGTGGTGGCAGGCCAGGTAGCATACATCCTACTAAGTATGGAACCACTGAGTGAAGGCTCAGTGTCTGTTATTTGACATGTGTATTACTGCAGGTATGAGCACATGGGTTTCCATCCAGTTATTGTACATCCTGACAGTACATGGTCTGTACACTTGTGTGCGCTGAGACTGGACCCTAGCCATCTGACCTGTGTATTTCCATGTACATGTGCATAGTGCCTGCATATTTGCAGTGTTACCTATTGGAAGTGGTACAGCTTGTTTGTTGTACAATGGACTACATGCAGCCCTGTTTACTGTAGCTTTGTTTGCATGCATGTTTGCTTGCAATTACCCTGGAATACTGATCACACCTGCAATGCATAGTTATAGAGCTTCTGTGGACTCCTAGTGCCATCTGCATAGCTTACTATATGTATGTCCATGTCCCACTTGACAGGATGTCACTGTTTGTCCTGTTCACATGTACATTGCCTGTGACACAGTGCATATGACTTACCTGGCATGTGTCCACGTGAGCAGTCATATATGCTACTGATAACTAATCACAGGCACTACACCTTCACATATTCATCTTCTGTTGAACTACCTGCTTCACTAGGGATGGCCTGCACCTGTCAGCCCTGGACTTTCAGATATTGGCAAAGGCTCTTGCTACCCCCATAGTGCCTATGTTAGGCAAGGCTCAAATGACAAACCCACCTTCATAGGTATCACAAGGGATAAGAAACTAAGAGTAATGCTACCCAACACCAGAAGTCTAAACCTCCAGATGCATGCACCCGAAACTCTCCTTGGCATGGAGAACATCGATATCTGTGCAGTAACAGATGCCTGGTTCAGCGCTACTGACAGCACACCAGCACTACCAGGTTTAACCTGGTTGATTTCTTTGAAACAGTCACCAAGGCCATTGACGAGGGGAAGATGGTTCACACAGCCTACCTGGACCTCGCAAAAGCCTTCACAACAATACCCCACTTGGGCATTCTAGAGAAGCTCACCAGCTTAAATATAAGCCCCTATGTCACTAGATGGATTGCACAGTGGCTCAAGGACAGAACCCACATGGTTAGAATTGCTGGAGCCATGCCAGACTCCAAACCTGTTACGAGTTGTGTCCCACAAGGCTCAGTCCTGGGACCTCTCTTGTTTGGTATATATTTATTGGAGGTACAGGCCAACACGGACGGACTGTGGCTGACCAAATATGCAGATGACTGCGACCTGGCCACCATAATCGACTCTCCAGCCGACACAAGCATCTTCCAAATGGGCATCATAGAAACAGACAACTTGTGCCAGAGCCATGGCCTTCAGCTGAACAGTGTTTAGAAAGGGAAATGTGCATCCTGTAGTCTGTTCACCTAGTTGCCAAAAGGGACATTTCCCTCACACACACTAACCCCCCCTCAGCCAAAAACACACACTTGCCATTTGCAGGATTCGAACCCCTATCTGACTATGTTATGACACTCAAGACAGATGCATTAGCAGAGTGTGCTATTCGCATTACTGGGAGGTTTCCCTTCTCTTGCTGTACTTATAGGGTGCTGACATCATCAGTGTTTAGAAACGGAAATGTGCATCCTGTAGTCTGTTCTCCTAGTTGCCAAAAGGGACATTTCCCTCACACACACACACTAACCCCCGTCAGCCAAAAACACACACTTGCCATTTGCAGGATTCAAACCCCTACCTAACTATGTTATGACACTTGAGAGACACATTAGCGGAGCGCGCTATTCACATTACTGGGAGGTTTTCCTTCTCCTGCTATACTTATAGAGTGCTGACATCATCGGTGTTTAGAAAGGGAAATGTGCATCCTGTAGTCTGTTCTCCTAGTTGCCAAAAGGGACATTTTCCTCACACACACTAACCCCCCTCAGCCAAAAACACACACTTGCCATTTGCAGGATTCAAACCCCTATCTGACTATGTCATGACACTTGAGACGGACATATTAGCAGAGTGTGCTATTCGCATTACTGGGAGGTTTCCCTTCTCTTGCTGTACTTATAGGGTGCTGACATCATCAGTGTTTAGAAAGGGAAATGTGCATCCTGTAGTCTGTTCACCTAGTTGCCAAAAGGGACATTTTCCTCACACACACTAACCCCCCTCAGCCAAAAACTCACACTTGCCATTTGCAGGATTCAAATCCCTATCTGACTATGTTATGACACTTGAGACAGACGCATTAGCAGAGTGTGCTATTCACATTACTGGGAGGTTTCCCTTCTCTTGCTGTACTTATAGGGTGCTGACATCATCAGTGTTTAGAAAGGGAAATTTACATCCTGTAGTCTGTTATCTTAGTTGCCAAGAGGGACATTTCCCTCAACACAATTGCACACAGACTAACCCCCCTCAGCCAAACACATACACTTGCCATTTGCAGGATTTAAACCCCTACCTAACTATGTTATGACACTTGAGACAGATGCATTAGCAAAGTGCGCTATTCGCATTACTGGGAGGTTTTTCTTCTCCTGCTATACTTATAGAGTGCTGACATCATCGGTGTTTAGAAAGGGGAATGTGCATCCTGTAGTCTGTTCTCCTAGTTGCCAAAAGGGACATTTTCCTCACACACACTAACCCCCCCAGCCAAAAACACACACTTGCCATTTGCAGGATTCAAACCCTATCTGACTATGTTATGACACTCAAGACGGACACATTAGCAGAGTGTGCTATTCGCATTACTGGGAGGTTTCCCTTCTCTTGCTGTACTTATAGGGTGCTGACATCATCATTGTTTAGAAAAGGAAATGTGCATCCTGTAGTCTGTTCACCTAGTTGCCAAAAGGGACATTTTCCTCACACACAATTACACACACACTAACCCCCCTCAGCCAAACACACACACTTGCCGGATTAAAACCTCTAGCTATGTTATGACACTTGAGACGGACGCATTAGCAGAGCGAGCTATTCGCATTACTGGGAGGTTTCCCTTCTCCTGCTATACTTATAGAGTGCTGGCATCATCGGTGTTTAGAAAGGGGAATGTGCATCCTGTAGTCTGTTCTCCTAGTTGCCAAAAGGGACATTTCCCTCACACACAAATCCCTCTCAGACAAACACACACACTTGCCATTTGCAGGATTCAAACCCCTACCTAACTATGTTTTGACACTTGAGACAAACACATTAGCAGAGCACGCTATTCGCATTATTGGGATGTTTTCCTTCTCCTGCTATACTTATACAGTGCTGACCTCATCGGTGTTTAGAAAGGGGAATGTGCATCCTGTAGTCTGTTCTCCTAGTTGCCAAAAGGGACATTTCCCTCACACACACTAACCCCCCTCAGACAAACACACACACTTGCCATTTGCAGGATTCAAACCCCTGCCTAACTATGTTATGATACTTGAGATGGACACATTAGCAGAGCACGCTATTCACATTACTGGGAGGTTTCCCTTCTCCTGCTATACTTATAGAGTGCTGACATCATCTGTGTTTAGAAAGGGGAATGTGCATACTGTAGTGTGTTTTCCCAGTTGCCAAAAGGGACATTTCTCTCCTACAGACTTACACACACACACACACTGAACATTTGCAGGATTCAAACCCCTACCTAACTATGTTATGACACTTGTGACGGACACATTAGCAGAGCACATTATTCGCATTACTGGGAGGTTTCTTTTCTCCTGCTGTACTTATAGGATGCTGACATCATCGGTGTTTAGAAAGGGGAATGTGCATCCTTTGGGGAGGCAGATGCCAAGCACACTCTGGCTAAGCTGTCATTCCCTAGGGCAAACAGCCTAGTGTTGACCTCTACACCCATATGTTTAATTGTCAAATGCACATTATTTGTTGCTGATAGACTGTTTGCACATCTTTATTGCCATAGCATTCCCTGTTTGTATGAACAACTTGTGAATCTGTGGAAGATGATTGCATATGGGAGGGATCCACTATATCACGTATGTCTCTGTAGTCATTTAACTGTGTGCACTGGGCAGACTGCTGTAATGTGGTTGGTTCCTGGAATAACACATAAAAATACCAGATATGTGTGTCCAACTGCTAAACTGAGATTTGGCCTAAGTGTGTGAGCATGCCCAGTTCAGCCTTCCCATGGCATGTTGTCTGACATATGTCTCATTTATCAGTGTGTGTGAGCATGCCCAGTGTGAGCATTCCATATGTTGAACTCTGCAGCCCACCACATTTGTGGATGAGTGTGAAGTTCAACAAATATCACCCGTTTATGGTTGTGTGTTGTGTGTCATGTTATGTAGTTACTGTACAACTGCTTTGTGTGTGAACACAACAGGATTATACTGTGCCTGCAGTGTTTGCATGGGATACTTTGCATACAGTTGTCAACATCCTTTCACACTGACCTAACACTGTAGTACTGTATAGTGTACTGGTAGTACTTTGACTGTGGTGGACAGTATCCTGGGCTTTAGTGCTATCACTGCTTTACATTTCGATAGTGAGCACAGCAGCCTGATTAGGGGCCAGTTGTGTACATCTGACCATGTTGCATTCTGTTCAGATATGAACTACTTAAACCAGGCTTGTCCAACATTGGTAGTGTATTCCACAACATAAGTGTACATTTGCAAACACTAGCGATGTGCCCTAGTCCATGTCTAATGCTAGTTGGAGAGTGTGTTTGTCCTTCAACACACATTGTAAGTGGAGTTTGCCATGACATATGTCATGGTTAGTATACTGTGCCTCTGTCTACCTGTGACATGACAGTGATACCCAGGATAAAGCTACTATCTCCCATCCACTCATCAAGATTCCTATTGAGGAAAATTGATAAGTGACTCTATGGGTAGCCTGTACTGGGAGTTCACTCATGGGTGGGGGTGGCTTCTGTCTTATGGATCATGCAGTACAGCTTGTCCTATGTAAGTCAGTGCTGGGGTTCAGGTCTCTCATGTGCATAGCTCACTGCCATTCAGATTGTACAAGGTGCAGCATGTTTATTGATACCAGCAACACAGGCAACACATGGCATCTGTGCAAGCTCTTTGATACTCCTGGTGAGGTACTGTTGGGGACTTTACGGTTGATGGAGGTGTCTGCTGAGGTACATCCCACAGGGGCTATTGTAGTCAATTGTACCGCTGATGAAGGATGACTGCAGAGCCACAATGACCTCCCCTTATCTAGATCTGACAACCTTCATGATTAGGTGGATATATGGTATGTTTCTGTAAACACTACAGCACATGTTTGTCCAATGCAGGATATCTATCACCTTGTGTCCCCAGGTCTCTCATTACATGTTAACTACATAATGGGTTAACACCTATGTGGTAATTGGTGGGCACTTACTGTATATCCACGGGGGTTGACTATACACTTTTCTGCAATTAGCTTGCTGACATGGCTATGGCACCAGTTGTCTGTTTCTATGTGGCCCTTTTGTGGGATGGTTGTGTCAGCTGGTGGATTATATATGGTGAGCAGTTTGTAGTCCTCTGCAAACATGTTCAGATACAGTCCTTCCATGTTTGCCTGTACCTATGTGACATATATACCAGACGAGGGAGATCCCAGGACCAAGCCTTGTGGGATGCCAGTTATATTTGGTTTGTAGTCTGACATGGATGCAGCATGTCTGACCATGTCTGTTCTGTCCTTGGTCTGGTTTGCAACCCCTCTACTGACATAGGGGTTTATATTTAAGCTGGTGATCTTATCTATAATGAACATGTAGGGTATTGTATAGAAGCTTTTGCAAGGTCCAGCTACACTGTGTGGACCACATTGCCCTCATCAATGACCTTAATGACTGTTTCAATTGAGTCAAACATGTTTAGGGGCAGGATCTGCACTTAAGAAAGCCACACTGGGTAGGGTCTGGTGTCAGTAGGTCCCCAATATCTTTATGTCTGTGGTACATGCTGATCCTTTCCATAGCTGTGCAGACCGAGCTTCTCAGGATTCTGGGGTAGTAGTTTTCAGTATCCATTCAGGCAACACCTTTGTTGAGAAGGACCACTGTTGTACACTGCTCTTTGGGTACATATTCTGTGGTAAGGCTGACATTGAGCAGTAGTGTGATTTGGCATTCCATTCATCTTGGAGTCCATGTTGCACTCAGCCCAGGACACCATCTCATACCATTGCTGCTGTGTGTTTTGCTTTGTAGATGCTGGCTGTTACCTCATCATCTGCAATGTCAGGGGGCCAGCAGTCTGCTGGGATAGATATTCTGCATTCTGGGGGGGGGGGGGGGGTTGCACTGCACCTGTCAGGATGTATGTTGGCAATATGTGTGTGTGTTTCTGACATTCGTGTGATTCAGAGCATATCTGTGAATTCCCAACACGGTTCCTACCATCAGTTGTGAAAGCCTTGGGATTATCCTTAGTGTCCTGTACAATTTGTATCTTCATAGGTTCATACTAGGCTATCCACCCTAGGGCATTTGTTAGCCTAGCCAGAGTGTGTCTGGCTTTTGCCACCCCTTGCTATGTGAATATTATGGCCATTTATGATTTGCTTTGCTGTGCCTCTGTCTGGACATGACACAGTGAAGACCCCCAGTGTAACTCTACAATCATCCATCCACTTTGCAAGATTCCTGTTGAAGAGTGTCAGTGAGGGGCTCTGCCTAACATGGAGTGGGATTCTGGTCCAGGGTGTGGGGAGCCTCTGGATTATGTATCTGTCCCACCAGCACATCCTATTTCATTATTTGTTGAGGTTGACATCTCTCACTCTCACAGCTCCGATGGCTTTGAGTTTTCTGGGGTGGAGCATGTCCATTACTCCTGTGTTGGGCATGGCCTTCTACAACAGGCATGCAATGCCTCTGTGTAGGCAGTATGTGACTGCATTCAGCTGAGGTGTCTACAGCCAGGCAGCATATGACATATATTTGAGACCCTTTATCCTCTTGGTGAGGTACCTTTGAGGTCTTTCTAACTGCTGCAGGTGTCAGGTAAGGTACATCCCATATGAGGCATTGTACTAGATTATGGGTGTGATAAGAGAACAGTATAGGGCACAATGACCTCTGTTGACGAGATGTGAATCCTTTCCTGATACGGTGTCAAATGTAGACAGTCTTCCTAGCCACATTGGCAATGTGGGTGTCACATAACAGGTTACTGTCCACTTGTGTCCCTAGGTCCCTGATTACTCCTTCCATACATAATGGTTTACCACCTATGTGGTAATTTGTGGTACCTTGTTTGGTATTTGGTGGGACATTCATACTGTCCAGTGTCTTCAGGACGGCTGGGTGGGGTTCCTGTGTGTGAGAGTGTGGTCTGTAGCATGCTACAGACTGTACAGCAGTCTTACCTACAGTTAGTTGCACATGGGTGGACTCCAATGCCTTGTGCATTGTCAGTTACCTGACGTATGGGTGTCTGTGCTGAATATGGATACTCACCCTCCTTTTATGTTTTGTTCCAGGTTTTGGGGCCATGACACATGATATGTGGTATAACCTGGTAGTGCTGGTGTGCTGTCAGGAGGCTTGCAGCAGGTTTCTGTCACTGCACAGACATCAATGTTCTCCATACTGGGGATGGCCTTGGGAGCATGCATACTGGGGATGGCCTTGGGAGCATGCATACTGGGGTTTACACATCTGGCATTGGTCAGCATTACCCTTATGTTTCTTTCCACTTATGTTTTCTAGGGTGGTGGGTTAGTCTTTTCAGCTTTGCCTACAAAAGGCTCTATGGAGGTGGCAAAGGCCTTATCCAATAGCCAGATGCCCAGGGGTAACAGGTGCAAGCCATCCCAAGAACAGCTGCGTGGCTTGTCAAGCATGACATCCCAAGCAGACAGACATTGGATCCCCTTGGAATGACACCAGTAAGTGTGTCACTTGCTATGACTGATCATTCCGTGTTTGTACTGTGGCATTATTCTTGGTAAGGGTAGGATGCTGCAAACAGGGAGTGTCATACCGGCCTGGACTACATAATCAGAGAGCTCATCTATGTCTCTTTTCATGTAGTCTAGGGTGGTACTTCTCAGGTCATTCACACCAGCATGGACTATGACTGCATCATATTTCTACTTGCTTTGGAGTGACCTGCATACTTCTGTTATGTAGCGTACTGTGGCAGCCTACAGGCAGCTTACTGTACCCTTTCCCTTGTTCAGTCTGGTGTGCGGGACAGCAGTGTGTCTGACTATGGAGTCACCTATTACAACTGTATCAGGCATGTTGTTTCTCCTTCTGGCCTGTGACTGTTTGGCATACCAGCTTTGTGTACTATGTGTTGCATGTGCTATGTTTGGAGGTTGTTTGATTGGGTGTCTGCTTTAGAGGCCTCTGTTGGTGTGCTGTGTTTGTAATTTGTGCCTCTGGGAAAGTTTTTCTGTGTTTATGTGTTTAGTTTGCAGTTGTGATAGGTCTATGTGGGACTGTGTTTGTGGTGTGTGTGGTTACCTTCTCCTCCTGACTAGTTTTGGGAGTACTGAGTTGAGGGAGCTCAGCCTCCAGTTTGGATAGATGGTTGCATCTCTCACATATATTTGTATTTCTTGGGTGGAGTTGGGGGTTGTCTGTGTACTTGGGGCAGGTGTAACATTGCCTCAGGATTCACAGATTCAACTTGTTGTGGCTGGCCTTAGTGGATTGTATGTGTGGACAGATTTTATTGCCATACTACTGATCAGTGATTACTTCATTGTTTATGTTTGCTCTATCATGTAGTAGCTTCCTCATTCTCTTGCATGGTTTGGTTATGGCTGGTGTCCACCATGCCAGATGCCTGCGTGTATGGCATTGTGTCTTGTTTTAATATAGGATTGCATAATCCAAGCATTCCTGGCAGTGTTCATGGAATGGCTGTATTACAGGTTCTGAGGTGTGGCCCATATTTTGCACCTGCACAGGACCTTTAATGGATTCCACATCAGTTTGGAGGAGTGCAAATATTGCTTTACACATGTTTTCCACTGTGGTTTTCTGGCCAGGGACTGTGGTCAGGATTTGTATATCCAGTGTGATTACTCTATGGTCTGGTTTTACCAGTGAGCAATACACTTCTCATCTTGCCATCCAGTACCCATGTTGCTGATTATCACATCCAGTATGCTTACCCCTCTTGTGGGAGTGGTACATTGTTCCTGGGCCTTTTGGTTTATGGATTCTATGAACTTTTGTCCTACACTGTTGGAGGTAGTATAATGCTCCCAGTCTATGTCTGGGTATTTTCAGTCACCCAATATAATGTGGTTTGGAGGACTTGATATATTCATGTATTCCAGCATAGGCCAGGTGCAGTTCCTGGTGTTGGGACAGTAGTCTGTAGCAGGCTATAAACTGGGGGGTCAGTTTTAGCCACTGTTAATTGACCATGGCTAGTCCATGCTGCTTCTTGTTGTGGTACCAACATGGGGGTGTGGTTATCCTTGACAATTCTTGCTAGTCACCCTCCTTTTGTAGCTTGTTCCATGTTTTGAGGCTGTACAGCACGGTATGAGGTGTAACCTGGTAGTGTTAGGGTGCTGTTGTGAGCCTTGACTCAGTTTTCTGTTACAGCGCAGATATCAACATTCTCCATATTGGGTGAGTTTAGACTGCATGCATCTTGCTGTTTCGACTTATCCCTTATCTTATTCTTATCCCCTCTGATACCTATGGAGATAGGTTTGTGTTTTGAGCTCACCTATTCAGGGCACACTGTGGGTAACAACAGCCTTTGCCAGTATCCATACAGCCTGCACTGATAGGTGCATGCCAGTCCTAGCAGGTGGAGCATCATGTCATGCTCAGCATGTCATCCCAGACTGGCACACATTGATCCCTTTGACTAACTGCGATACTTCAGTCAATTATTGCACTTGATCATCTCATTGTCATATTGTGGCATGATGCTTGGTGAGGGTAGGATGTTAGTCAGGGTCCTCAGGTGTGCATATAGTACATGGAGTTACATTACTTAACACATGGCATTCATGCCTCAGGTGGTGCTGCAGGGCTGCCTCTGTTGGATGCGCATATTACACTTCCCTGTACATGTTTATGAGCAGGTCATGTCATTGTAGGCATCCATGTTATTATTTGAGTGAGTCAGAGGGGGTATCATTCCCAGGGTTCCTACTGATCCAGTGTATGTGCTATGCGTTGCCTCTTTGCCAAGGCCTGGGCATACTGGACACGCCTCCTTCTGCCTACTGGGGCAGGCTCAGGTTGTTCCTCCTCCGAGTCACGCTCTGCCTGTGATGGCCTTGGCAATGGTGGGGGGCTGTTTGGCCCAGCGCTATGCTGGTCCTGCTGCAGCTGTTTTCGCAAGATCATATTATGTAGCATAGCACATACCATGACAATTTGGGTACATGTAGTTGGTGTGTACTGCAAGGCTCCACCAGATGTGTCCAGACACTGGAACCGTGACTTGAGCAGCCCAAACACACGCTCTATTACATTACGTGTTTGTGCGTGTGCCCCATTATGGCGTTCCTGTTCAGGTGTGTGTGCATTTCTGGTGGGTGTCATCAGCCACGGCTCCGGTGCATAACCTTTATCCCCCACTAGGTGTCTGTGTGGGATGTCCCCATTGGCAAATGTCTGGTACAGCTGCGTCAAATGCCAGATGTGGGAATCATGGTAGCTCACAGCACAGCCAGCACACACATTCATTATTATGCCCTGGGCATCACACACGACCTGGCAGTTGATGGAGGGAAAGCCCTTGCGGTTGATGTATGCCCTACCCCGCTCACCGGCTGGTGCTTTGATGCGTATGTGCGTGCAGTCTATTGCACCCACTACCTCAGGGTATTCCGCTATTTGCTGGAAGAGATGCATATTGCTGGCCAATACCTCAGGGGCATTGGGGAAATATACATGATCACCAACATGTGCTGACATGGCATCCAGGAACTGGTGCAGTACCCTGGAGGCTGATGCCTGTGATAGTCCCATCATATCACCAGTTGGTCTCTGGAAGGTACCTGTTGCTAGTATTCTTAGGCCAACACATACCTTGGTTTCCAATGGGATGGGTTCCCCTCTGTTGGTTCTGTGTGTGAGGCGTGGCCTGCACAGCTCCACTATTTGCTGCAGGAGGTCTCTGTCCACTCTATAGCACTCTACTATCTCCAGCTCATGTAACCCGTGGTAGGTGACCCTGGGCCTGTACATTCTTCTCCGTCTCCTCACTGTGGGTTGTCTGGCACCATCTGCATTGTCACCACCCTCAGTAAGTCGCCTATGTCTCATTATGACAGCTATGGCAGCCCCTAACATTTCTGCTCTGAGTTTAGCTTTTTCAGTTTTCACTTCTAATAACTTAACTCCTGTCTTGCAGTGTCTCTTGAGAGAAACATCCTGCACTGCTGTTTGCAGAGTTTTAAGTGCTGGGCTGGGCTACTATTCTGCCTGTGTAATTGCCTGCTTCTAATTGTTTTCACCTGCTAGCTCCAGCAGTATTCCCTGCTAGCTTCCTACTAAATCTGTTGCTTCCTTTTTCCTCTCTGTTTCCTCAGGGAGGAGCTGTGTGCAAACCAGCAGAAACACGCTCACAGTGGCTTTCATGCGCGTACAAATGCTTACACGGTTTAGAATCTGCTTATTCGGGTTAAAACGTGTGCACACCCGCGCAAACAGTGTCAAACATCTCCCAACACGCTCCCACATGCTCAGTCTGCCTTACACGCGCGCACACTGCCTTACTCGTGCTTCATGGCGCGCACATGTGCGCATGCATGCCCAGCAAGAAACTTTGGTGTAGGCAACAGTGTACACCTCCCATTTCTTGACTTTCTCATGCTTATCTAGTGGCACACCTCTTTCCATGATATCTGTCTGACATCTGTCATGTAACTCTGAACTCCAATGAACTGCATTTCTTTCTACCATTCCCCCCTGTGATGTCACCTATCTCCTACTCTGTTCCTCCCCCTTCTGTAACTCTTACACTACTCAGACTGTGCTCATTTGCTATGTGACAGTGGAATTCAGTATCCTAACACTCATTTGCATCAGACTGCCTACTAATGCTTAGTTACATGTCTTAGACTCAGCTTCCCCCATTAGCAACCACTACACGGTGGCCATGTTGGTTTTGGTCTGCTGGTCCCTGCATTGACATTCCATGTATTGCATAAAACCCACATTTGTGGGTTTATAACCTTCGTTTTATGTTTTATACAGCGAGCCGTTTGCTGGCTGCGCTGGTTTAAACATCGGCATCGCCGAAAAAATATATATTTTTAAGATATTTGCATCAGGTTACCTTGCCAATGGCCACATATTTGGCCATTGGCATGCTGCCTGACACATATGCACCCTTTATTTGGAGCTGACATGGCTCCATTAGCGGTTTGAGAAATGTACTCAGTTGTCAACTGAGTACATTTCTGCAGCTAAAACGGCTCTTACATCGGCTGTTCTGCTTCCTGGATCGCTAATCATCCTCATTTGCATGCTGTTTGGCTGCAAGTGAGGTGATTAGTTTATCCACGTACTCCGTGTAAGAGACGCTTAGCTTGTCTCTTACACGGACTTTGGCTGTTCTGATCGCGAAGGCTGCATGGAGTCTTACACTACTCTTAGACTCCATGCAAGCCTTCGTGAATCCGGCCCGTAGTCTATCTGATCTTTTCTTTTGTATTACTCTGTTTCCTTGTAATTCTTACCACTAGAGCCACATACTGTGGATTTATGATGGACTTGGAAGTATTTCCATTTCCTATATATAAAACTCTTGCCACATGTTGCATATTACATTGGTTTTCCCTGGTTTACATTCTCTAAATATTTAAAGTGTTTTAATACCACTGAAGGAATGAACGGACAATCACATTTGACTTAAAGTTTACAAAATTAGCAGCACCTTAGTCTTTGATGTTTGCCTTTATCCTCTTCTCACTATATTCAACATAACCAAAAGTTGCCTCCTTCTGTAGTTTCTACAGGACTACCTATATATGAAGAATAGCAAAACAAAATGTTTTGAAAAAATGTTTACTTAATAGCAGGACTGCTATCTTTGCTCTACATTGTTTTGTTTTTTACATTCATTCTGATATATTTTTTAATTTTATGTCTTTCAATATACAAATTAACAGTCATGAGGCACAGCTGATTCAATGAATGCAGTGTACTTTGTCTTCTTTGAATAAACGTTTTTGATGCTGGTTTCAATTTCTCAACGTGCTTATGATTTTCAAAACTGGAGCATGAATGGGCAGCATTTCTAAGCCAGGGTACAGGTACTCTTTATGAAATCAGTACTACTCCAGTCTTTGACATATGCCAAAAGTGGTGTAGCTCAATACGTGCCACATGTCCAGAGCTGCCTTCCCCTGTAATTCATATGGGTGATCCCTTATCGGTAGCATATCCCTATAAGTTAGGAAATTATTTTTCATTAGTCAAGTTGCTCCTTTTTACTGGGACACGGTGGATATCCTTGTTTTACACTGTTCTAGTTTCCACTTGCATGTCTTGTATTATTATGCTAATCAATATGCATGGCATTATAATTATTTTGCTAATTAATGCTACACTTTATAAGTGAATACTAGGCAAGCAATCTAAAGACTATTGTGTATCTAATCAATATGTAGACAGTAACCAAAGGTGTGAATCAAACCCTGTATCTCTTGTCTGGGAGTAAACACCATAGCCATTATGCCAACCTTGGGGTTTTTCATTTTTCTTCAATAACGGCATCTGGTTTTCTTGCTTCCACTTTCTGAAGCTGACACGGACAACCAAAAGTGATAATAACTTCATGATTTTCAGCAGTTGTTTGTGATTTGTGCTTCCAGTACATCTTGACACAGTGTCCACATAGTCCACTACCATGAACTGACATTATTGGCTTTTCTTCTTCCGGTCTAAGTTCCCATCTCTTTAGAAATTCCTGCATCAGATGGTGAAGTCTATGTGTTTTTTTCAGCAATTCCCTATATGTACCATTATTAATGTGGGCTTTTCATTTTTTTCTTCTTGTCATAATCTTTATAGAACTTGTTTTTGCTCTGCAGAATTCTCTTTTCTATTTGGTTGACCGCTTTTGTTTAAATTTTCATACATGTACATTTTTCTAAAATATTTATTTTAATACAAAAATGGATCGTCATATTTTCTTAATGGTTCAGATTTTTGACCATGTATAAACATCAATAAATATCCCTGCAGCAGACCTACACATATAGTCAGTCTCTCTGAGACCCTGAACACACCCCTACAAATCCCTTAATTACCACCCTACGAATATGCGCAAAATGGGTTTGAGGTGAGTGGCTAGGCTTGTAAGGGTCCTAGTGGCTGTTAGCCTAGTAACAACCTATGAGCTTCCTTCAAATCAAATAAACTTTTGCCATGCACTGAGTTTTACCTATCATTTGACAGGGATGAACAAGTCCTTGTGTTTTTCTATTTAACTAATTTAACAAATCTTGGACCAGTCAGTCCCATAAAAGATACAACAGTAAGGATGACCTGATTTATAGTCTGAACTTTATTCCTAGATACCAAGGCATTTTTGTAAAACATTCATTACTAAGCTTTATTCTCATTTGTTCATGCCACAACATTGCCCCTGCAACTATTAGCAGATATTTATACATATTTCTCCATACAGTAACAATTCATTTATGCTATTTTATTCCATCAGGTTGAAGCTTTCTTTTTTT